>NC_086449.1:488564900-488887400 GCF_028390025.1 Pseudophryne corroboree | reverse complement strand
TTTGTCTTTTCTCATGGCTTCACTTCTGTAGCTCTTTTGGCATCCAATACCACAACTTTGCTGATGATATTCAAGTCCACCATTCCTCTACCTCTTCCTCTTTTTCCTCACTTATGGCTTTAGCTGTCTGCCTTCAGTTTTTCCTGGATGTCTCAGTGCTTTCTTAAGCTTAACATATCTAAGACTGAGCTCATCATTTTCCCACCCTCACTGGTCATCCCTCAACTAGATTACTACAACCTCCTCTCATCTGGCATTCATGACTCCCACCTGACTCCACTTAAATCTCCCTGCTTCATTCAACTTTCTCTCCTACATAACTATTTCTGCTTACCATCTCAACCAGGCACTACAGAACCCAATTCAAACTCCCCACAATAACCTAAAAGGATTTCACCCAATCCCATCTCCCTACATCTCTGACCTCATCTGCCTCCCCATACCTGTCCACTTCACTACTACCCCTTCTGTTTACCTTTTCTCTCCTGCTTCCAAGAGTTTGTCCATGCTGTTCCCCACCACTAGAACTCTTTACTTATCAAACACTCCACTTATCTCCAAAGCTTCAAATAGGCTCTCAAAATCCATTTCTTTATTATGCCTATCAGCTTTCATCTGAAACCACCACACCGTTCTCCTTGAACACTGTATCTTCTCTGTATTACCCTTGTCTGTCTGCCCTTCCCCTATACATTGTAAGCTCTCATGAGCAAGGCCCTTTTCTCTCATGCACTCCTTTCTTCCTTACTCATACCACCATCTCCTCCCCTATGCTTATAGCAGCACTGACCCTTCAGGTTCAGCTAGTGCTGCTTTTGTAGGAATGATGACTGCATATGCTGTAATGTTTATATGGCTTATATCCTCCTATTTCCTGAATTGCTTTTTGAACTGTCTTTTTGCACTTTATTTATTGTTATGTTTGCACAGAATTGTTAAATGCACTTTGTATGGTGCTGTGTACCCCTGTGGCATCACATATAGGCTAAAATCAGTGGTCTCTCAACCTCATTTATCAACATACCACACAAATCTTATGGATTTTATTAGGGTAGTTATCAGGAATCCGGTTATTTTGAGACAAAAACAACCACTTTAAGTATGTCAATGATTTTCTTTTACTGAAGTACCAAAATCCTTAACCAGCCTCCAATTAAGAAAATCCCCTCTCCCCCACAACACCCGCCCCCAACCCCCTTGGATGGAAAAATGTGTCAGGAGGACCGGAGGTATTAGAAAAAAGCTTGTTTTGAACATTTGACATTTTTAATGTAAAATAATTAGCAGTATGATCTATATAATAAATCCTTGTGAACAGTAATGCACACAGCATATTAAACAAACCTGTTGCCCGCCTCACTTGGACTAACACCGGTGCTCACATCATATCTGTGCGATAAATGTTTCCAGTCCTGAAGATATTAATTTACATATCTAACCATTTTTGGAAAGGGTGGAAAACAACATCAAATGCATTTTTAAGAGCATAGATTTAGAAAATGACTCATGAAACGTAAAAAATCCACTCATATAAACTATATAAAATGAACGAGAAATACATTTTCCATTTACTTTATCAGCCTTTGACACATAATATTCATCAGTCTAGAACAATTTTGCCTAAGTCACATACTTTTAAACTAAAAGTAACTAACATTATAATTTGTATTCAATAGGGGTATATTTACTAAGAAGAGAAGATGCCCATAGCAACCAGATTCTAGCTCTTATCTTATAGAAAGTGCTAGATATTGTAAATGATAAGTAGAATCTGATTGGCTGCTAAGGGCAACATCACCACTCTATAAACCAGCACCTTAGTAAATATACCTCAAATAACTAATCAATAAATGACTTGGATCTCACTAAACACTACTCAGTTTCAGTTAGTCAAGAATACTGACAAATTTTATTGCATCGTATCTGTGATATTCATTGGACCGCAGCAGCCAGCTGAATCATCCCATGAAGGTCAAAGAATACTGAAAGTTGCCAAGCACTAGATAGGAAGATATTTGGGGAGGGGGCCCTGCAAGCCTGAGTCCTGTATCTCTCAGATCACACGTGACTAGCGGAGTGTCAATGAAATATAAATTAAATAGTACTGTACGTCCTCTGTATATATAGGAAACTTAGTTTTGGCCTTTTGAATTGAAAACTACAGCTTCCCCACACTTACTACCTATTCAGGGGACTTTGGGTGCAATCAATGGATTTTGAAGATGTCTTGTTTTACACTGTATTTACTGTACCTTTAGATACAGAGAATGTTTTTATTGTTTTTTACAGGACTTTTCCTTCACTCTTTCATTTGTTCATTTCTACTGACATGCAGTGTACCAGCATTTCAGAATAATAAAGTGAATAGAATGAAGAAGAAATGTTTATTTGACCTGCAAAAAAAGCTCCAATACTTTGATAAAAGCTGCCAACTTCAAAGCAGATTTCCACAGCTTTGATGTTTCAAACTGTCTGAGGTCAGTACAGTATATTCCAAGGATCTCTCTCTCTGAGCTCCTGACTAGAGGGCAGCATGTTTTATTTTATTAAGGTCAGCATCTTAATTCTCAAAAATATGATGTTCAAGTTGTTTTGATAATATAGTGACTATACTTCCACATTTTGACTTGCACAAACTTTAATACGCATTAATTATATACATTTGATAAAACCCATCCTTGATATCCATTTTTCTCTATCGTCCTAAGTGGATGCTGGGGTTCCTGAAAGGACCATGGGAATAGCGGCTCCGCAGGAGACAGGGCACAAAAAAGTAAAGCTTTACTAGGTCAGGTGGTGTGCACTGGCTCCTCCCCCTATGACCCTCCTCCAGACTCCAGTTAGATTTTGTGCCCGAACGAGAAGGGTGCAATCTAGGTGGCTCTCCTAAAGAGCTGCTTAGAGAAAGTTTAGTTTAGGTTTTTTTCTTTACAGTGAGTCCTGCTGGCAACAGGATCACTGCAACGTGGGACTTAGGGGGAAAGTAGTAAACTCACCTGCATGCAGAGTGGATTTGCTGCTTGGCTACTGGACACCATTAGCTCCAGAGGGATCGAACACAGGCCCAGCCGTGGAGTCCGGTCCCGGAGCCGCGCCGCCGACCCCCTTGCAGATGCTGAAGCGTGAAGAGGTCCGGAAACCGGCGGCTGAAGACTCCTCAGTCTTCATAAGGTAGCGCACAGCACTGCAGCTGTGCGCCATTTTCCTCTCAGCACACTTCAATGGGCAGTCACTGAGGGTGCAGAGCGCTGGGGGGGGGCGCTCTGAGAGGCAAATATAAACCTTATACAAGGCTAAAAATACCTCACATATAGCCCATAGGGGCTATATGGAGATATTTAACCCCTGCCTGACTGGAAAAATAGCGGGAGAAGAACCCGCCGAAAAAGGGGCGGGGCCTATCTCCTCAGCACACGGCGCCATTTTCTGTCACAGCTCCGCTGGTCAGAACGGCTCCCAGGTCTCTCCCCTGCACTGCACTACAGAAACAGGGTAAAACAGAGAGGGGGGGCACATTAATGGCTATATATATATATATTAAAGCAGCTATAAGGGAGCACTTAATATAAGGATATCCCTTGTATATATAGCGCTTTGTGGTGTGTGCTGGCAGACTCTCCCTCTGTCTCCCCAAAAGGGCTAGTGGGTCCTGTCTTCATTAGAGCATTCCCTGTGAGTTTGCGGTGTGTGTCGGTACGTGGTGTCGACATGTATGAGGACGATATTGGTGTGGAGGCGGAGCAATTGCCAAATATGCAGATGTCACCCCCCAGGGGGTCGACACCAGAATGGATGCCTTTATTTGTGGAATTACGTGATGGTTTATCTTCCCTTAAACAGTCAGTTGAGGACATGAGGCGGCCGGACAATCAATTAATGCCTGTCCAGGCGCCTCAAACACCGTCAGGGGCTGTAAAACGCCCTTTGCCTCAGTCGGTCGACACAGACCCAGACACGGGCACTGATTCCAGTGACGACGGTAGAAATTCAAACGTATTTTCCAGTAGGGCCACACGTTATATGATTTTGGCAATGAAGGAGACGTTACATTTAGCTGATACTACAGATACCGTAAAACAGGGTATTATGTATGGTGTGAAAAAACTACAAACAGTTTTTCCTGAATCAGAAGAATTAAATGACGTGTGTGATGAAGCGTGGGTTGCTCCTGATAAAAAGTTGATAATTTCAAAAAAGTTATTGGCATTATACCCTTTCCCGCCAGAGGTTAGGGCGCGCTGGGAAACACCCCCTAAGGTGGACAAGGCGCTCACACGCTTATCCAAACAAGTGGCGTTACCCTCTCCTGAGACGGCCGCACTTAAGGATCCATCAGATAGAAAGATGGAAGTTATTCAAAAGAATATATACACACATGCAGGTGTTATACTACGACCAGCTATAGCAACTGCCTGGATGTGCAGTGCTGGAGTAGTTTGGTCAGAATCCCTGATTGAAAATATTGATACCCTAGATAGGGACAATGTTTTACTGTCGTTAGAACAAATAAAGGATGCATTTATCTATATGCGTGATGCACAGAGGGATATTTGCACACTGGCATCTCGGGTGAGTGCTATGTCCATTTCAGCCAGAAGAGCCTTATGGACACGACAGTGGACAGGCGATGCGGATTCAAAACGTCACATGGAGGTTTTGCCGTATAAAGGGGAGGAGTTATTTGGAGTTGGTCTATCAGACTTGGTGGCCACGGCTACTGCCGGGAAATCCACTTTTTTACCTCAAGTCACTCCCCAACAGAGAAAGGCACCGACCTTTCAACCGCAGCCTTTTCGCTCCTACAAAAATAAGAGAGCAAAGGGCTTGTCGTACCTGCCACGAGGCAGAGGAAGAGGGAAGAGACACCAACAGGCAGCTCCTTCCCAGGAACAGAAGCCCTCCCCGGCTCCTGCAAAAACCTCAGCATGACGCTGGGGCCTCTCAAGCGGACTCGGGGACAGTGGGGGGCCGTCTCAAAAATTACAGCGCGCAGTGGGCTCACTCGCAGGTAGACCCCTGGATCCTGCAGATAATATCTCAGGGGTACAGGTTGGAATTAGAGACGGATCCTCCTCATCGTTTCCTGAAGTCTGCCTTACCAACCGTCTCTTCCGAAAGGGAGAGGGTGTTGGAAGCCATTCACAAGCTGTACGCTCAGCAGGTGATAGTCAAAGTACCCCTATTACAACAAGGAAAGGGGTATTATTCCACTCTATTTGTGGTACCGAAGCCGGATGGCTCGGTAAGGCCTATTCTAAATCTGAAGTCCTTGAACCTCTACATAAAAAAGTTCAAGTTCAAGATGGAGTCACTCAGAGCAGTGATAGCGAACCTGGAAGAAGGGGACTTTATGGTATCCTTGGACATCAAGGATGCGTATCTACACGTTCCGATTTACCCCGCACACCAGGGGTACCTCAGGTTCATTGTTCAAAACTGTCACTATCAGTTTCAGACGCTGCCGTTCGGATTGTCCACGGCGCCTCGGGTCTTTACCAAGGTAATGGCCGAGATGATGATTCTTCTTCGAAGAAAAGGCGTATTAGTTATCCCATACTTGGACGATCTCCTAATAAGGGCAAGGTCCAGAGAACAGCTGGAGACAGCTTTAGCACTATCTCAAGAGGTGCTAAGACAACACGGGTGGATTCTGAATATTCCAAAATCCCATTTAATCCCGACAACTCGTCTGCTGTTCCTAGGAATGATTCTGGACACGGTTCAGAAAAAGGTTTTCCTTCCAGAGGAAAAAGCCAAGGAGTTATCCGATCTGGTCAGGAACCTCCTAAAACCAGGAAAAGTGTCAGTACATCAATGCACAAGAGTCCTGGGAAAAATGGTGGCTTCTTACGAAGCAATTCCATTCGGCAGATTCCATGCAAGAATATTCCAAAGGGATCTGTTGGACAAATGGTCAGGGTCGCATCTGCAGATGCAC
Organism: Pseudophryne corroboree; assembly: GCF_028390025.1. Taxonomy (NCBI): domain Eukaryota; kingdom Metazoa; phylum Chordata; class Amphibia; order Anura; family Myobatrachidae; genus Pseudophryne; species Pseudophryne corroboree. Next base: position 488,881,462 of record NC_086449.1, on the reverse strand, counting down.
CTGCGAATAACCCTGTCACCAAAGACAAGGGTGTCACTTCTGTGGTGGTTGCAGAAGGCTCACCTATTAGAAGGCCGCAGATTCGGCATTCAGGATTGGATCCTGGTGACCACGGACGCCAGCCTGAGAGGCTGGGGAGCAGTCACACAAGGAAGAAACTTCCAGGGAGTATGGACGAGTCTGGAAAAGTCTCTTCACATAAACATTCTGGAACTAAGAGCAATCTACAATGCTCTAAGCCAGGCGGAACTTCTCCTGCAAGGAAAGCCGGTGTTGATTCAGTCGGACAACATCACGGCGGTCGCCCATGTAAACAGGCAGGGCGGCACAAGAAGCAGGAGTGCAATGGCAGAAGCTGCCAAGATTCTTCGCTGGGCGGAGAATCACGTGATAGCACTGTCAGCAGTGTTCATCCCGGGCGTGGACAACTGGGAAGCAGACTTCCTCAGCAGACACGATCTTCATCCGGGAGAGTGGGGTCTACATCCAGAAGTCTTCAACATGTTAATAGACCGTTGGGAAAGACCAATTGTAGACATGATGGCGTCTCGCCTCAACAAGAATCTGGACAAATATTGCGCCAGGTCAAGAGATCCACAGGCAATAGCTGTGGACGCACTGGTAACTCCTTGGGTGTACCAGTCAGTGTATGTGTTTCCTCCTCTGCCGCTCATACCAAAGGTATTGAAGATCATACGGCAAAGAAGAGTAAGAACAATACTAGTGGTTCCGGATTGGCCGAGAAGGACTTGGTATCCGGAACTTCAAGAGATGCTCACGGACGAACCGTGGCCTCTACCTCTGAGAAGGGACCTGCTACAGCAGGGTCCCTGTCTTTTTCAAGACTTACCGCGGCTGCGTTTGACGGCATGGCGGTTGAACGCCAGATCCTAAAAGGGAAAGGCATTCCAGAAGAAGTCATTCCTACCTTGATTAAGGCACGGAAGGAAGTCACCGTGAAACATTATCACCGCATTTGGCGAAAATATGTAGCGTGGTGCGAGGATCGGAGGGTTCCGACGGAGGAATTCCAACTGGGTCGTTTCCTACATTTCCTGCAATCAGGATTATCTATGGGTCTCAAATTGGGATCCATTAAGGTTCAAATTTCGGCCCTGTCAATATTCTTCCAAAAAGAATTGGCCTCTGTCCCTGAGGTCCAGACTTTTGTCAAGGGAGTACTGCATATACAGCCTCCTGTGGTGCCTCCGGTGGCACCGTGGGATCTAAATGTAGTTTTAGATTTCCTCAAATCCCATTGGTTTGAACCATTGAAAAAGGTGGATTTGAAATATCTCACATTGAAAGTGACTATGTTACTAGCCCTGGCCTCTGCCAGGAGAGTATCTGAATTGGCGGCTTTATCTTATAAAAGTCCTTATCTAATCTTCCATTCGGATAGGGCAGAACTGCGGACTCGTCCGCATTTTCTCCCTAAAGTGGTATCAGCATTTCATCTGAACCAACCTATTGTGGTGCCTGCGGCCACTAGCGACTTGGAGGACTCCAAGTTGTTGGACGTTGTCAGAGCCTTAAAAATATACATTGCAAGGACGGCTGGAGTCAGAAAATCTGACTCGCTGTTTATATTGTATGCACCCAACAAGTTGGGCGCACCTGCTTCTAAGCAGTCGATTGCTCGTTGGATTTGTAACACAATTCAACTTGCACATTCTGTGGCAGGCCTGCCACAGCCTAAAACTGTAAAAGCCCACTCCACAAGGAAGGTGGGCTCATCTTGGGCGGCTGCCCGAGGGGTCTCGGCATTACAACTCTGCCGAGCAGCTACGTGGTCGGGGGAGAACACGTTTGTAAAATTTTACAAATTTGATACCCTGGCAAAGGAGGACCTGGAGTTCTCTCATTCGGTGCTGCAGAGTCATCCGCACTCTCCCGCCCGTTTGGGAGCTTTGGTATAATCCCCATGGTCCTTTCAGGAACCCCAGCATCCACTTAGGACGATAGAGAAAATAAGAATTTACTTACCGATAATTCTATTTCTCGGAGTCCGTAGTGGATGCTGGGCGCCCATCCCAAGTGCGGTTTATCTGCAATACTTGTACATAGTTATTGTTAACTAATTCGGGTTATTGTTAAGGAGCCATCTTTAAGAGGCCCTTTCTGTTGTCATACTGTTAACTGGGTTTAGATCACAAGTTGTACGGTGTGATTGGTGTGGCTGGTATGAGTCTTACCCGGGATTCAAAATGCCTCCCTTATTGTGTATGCTCGTCCGGGCACAGTACCTAACTGGAGTCTGGAGGAGGGTCATAGGGGGAGGAGCCAGTGCACACCACCTGACCTAGTAAAGCTTTACTTTTTTGTGCCCTGTCTCCTGCGGAGCCGCTATTCCCATGGTCCTTTCAGGAACCCCAGCATCCACTACGGACTCCGAGAAATAGAATTATCGGTAAGTAAATTCTTATTTTCTTTATAATGTAACAGAACCTTTGACATGCACTACATGAACTAAATTGATTAAGCTACTGTATAAGAGCTTAAAGAACAACTACTCATTTCCTAGTATTTCTATCTTAAACATATGTAATTATAATATAATTTAAATCAATATATTTAAAACCAAAAGGCATTAATTACCAAAAATAAAGGGCCTATTTATTAACATTTTAATTTTGTTCCAGTGAAGAGTGTAATGTTATTGCAGGTACAGATAAGCAATGAGGTGGATGTTGCTACAGCCCCAGGCCTCCACATAAACACAGGCTCTTCACCATGGTTGCATGGTGATGACCTGCTGCCTAACCAGCCAGAAATCAGTAACATTAAAATAAGTTTTACTAGTTTTCTCACAAAATGATCCAATTTTTCTAGTTTTATGTATTTAGGGAGACACCCACACAGTACTCAGGGTCAAAACTGGCATATACAATAAAGGCAGTCACCTTCAGGTACCAGCCATGAAGGGGGTATCTCTCCTCGTTTGTCCCGGCTTCCATCATCCCCTAAGCACCTGAAGACCCAGCTTTGTGTACTGGACTTGCTGCTCTGACAAAGGAGCTGAGCACCGATAGAGAATCAGTGGCACTCCCATTCCATGTCACAGATTTGGTGACCCTAGATGCCAACGGACGTTACGTCGCGTCCATGATTAGGAGCACCTTGTCTGTGACTTGGTGATCCTAGTGCGAATTTATGTGAAAAATCTTTATCACATCCGCATAAAAATGTGAATTGTGATAAATGAAGAGTTATAGGGGGCTATTCAGAGATGGATGCAGATCTTGCATCCGTACCAAGATTTGCATCCATATACTCTGCTGACAGGTGGCCCTGCACATTTTTTTCCTCAGAGCAGCTGTGTGACTGCGTTGTCAAGACTGCACCACTAAACGCTGTTACGATGTCCCCTGATGGCCGCCACTGTCAATCACCTTGCAGTTGCATCCTTCCAGGGCCACGCATGCACAGTATAGACAACGCACATGCGCAGACCTCTGGATGCGCCCACTGAGTGTGAACATGCAGCTGCAACCAGGTCTGAATAGCCCAAATTGTACAGTAACAATAAAATATTCTCTTAGATAAAACAATCTCTCCTCAATTAGAGCCTAATTTATTCTTATGAGTCTATATCACGGCAACAAAATCAATTTAGTAATACTGCAGGTAAAATTCAATTGTCTCTAAGCTGGCAGAACTACAGAGCTCCCTTTATGCCAGGGAAATGTTTGTGATGATTCTCCTCACCAATATTGCAATTATTCTTGCCCATTGTTAAAAACTGGAAATGGTTGAAATTCAGTCCTGTTGGGGGTGGGGGGCACCAACATCTATTTTACATCTGGGATACTGGGATGAATTTATGCCACTGACAGTACTGGTCACATCTCCTCCCCTTCTCAGCATAGGCCCTTGAACATTTTCAGCCCCCAACCCATGTGGCCCTCAACCTGGCCCTGATTTAATGTATGTCTGATAAAAAATATTGCAGAGGCAGCTTAACATTATTCATATGCCCAGGTGATGCAGGACTGGTAACAGTAACTTACATATTTGCTGGGCCAGTCTACATTGTTGTGTGCAGGTGTAACCAACTTACCCAGTGGACCTGAAACCCCAGATATACTGTAGGCTTTCAGCTCATTATTTAAAACAAAACAAAATAGTTAGAATTAGTAGTATTAAAAATGATCCCTTATACAAAAATATACAAAACAGTAATATAATATACAACTCATTTTATATATAATGTTCTTGTATTTATACAGAGTTGTTTCCTATGGAGATTATGAGAGAAAATGGAGTGGGTACTAGGAATTGATTGACAAGGTACAGTATACTGAGCTACTGGATATAGGAGGTAGCGTAACAAAGTCTGGGGTGTTAAAAACTAGAATTCCCAGATTCTCTGACAATGAAGAGACAGACAATTATACCAGACCATGGGGGTCATTCCAAGTTGATCGCTAGCTGCCGTTGTTCGCAGTGCAGCGATCAGGCTAAAAATTGGCATTTCTGCACATGCGTATGCACCGCAATGCGCACACGCGTCGTACGGGTACAAAGCCCTTTGTGGTTGTGCTCGGGTTCTACCAAAGTTTTCCTTTGCACTGGCGGCTGCTAGAAGATTGACAGGAAGGGGGCGTTTCTGTGTGTCAACTGACCATTTTCAGGGAGTATTTGCAAATACGGAGGCGTGTCTGGAAAAACACAGGCGTGGCTGGGCATTCGCTGGGCGGGTGTATGATGTCAAATCCGCATACGAATAGGCTGAAGTGATCGCAAGCGCTGAGTAGGTTCAGAGCTACTCAGAAACTGCACAAACTGTTTTTGTAGAGCTCGGCTGCACATGCGTTCGTACTTCTGCTAAGCTAAAATACACTCCCCAGTGGGCGTTGGCATAGCGTTTGCACGGCTGCTAAAACTAGCCAGCGAGCGTTCAACTCGGAATGAGGGCCCATGACAGAAGCTGTGGATTTGCACTAGAATCACAGGAAGAGAAGATAATGCATAATGGGGCTAATTCAGGTTGGATCGCAAACCGCGATCCAACCGGAACTTTTACGATGGCCCCGGGGGCGCATGCGCAGCGCCCGTTCTGCGCATACGACCACACTTTATGCGGTGGGGGGCCGAAGTAAAAGCGATTGCTTCTGTCTTTCAATCAGGCAGAGGCGGTTGCAGGGGGGGGCGGCAACGCTCCGTTTCCAAAGAGGAGATGGAGCGTTGGGGGCGGGGTGACCAAAACGGTGGGCGGTGCGGTGCGAACAAGGGCATGTCAGGGGCGTGGTCACAGCGGCGGCCTGATGTCACACGCAGCCGCCGCGACAGGTAAGATGGCACTGGGACTCCTGCGGCCTCAGCCAAGTTGCGCCGGCAGGAGTAGTCCTTAGTTTCTGCCGACAAGCAGAAATTGCGAAGCTATTGCAATTTCTGCTTGTTGAAGATGGGGAGGCGCCGGTCAGCATGCTCGGTGGCCTTGCCCAGCGATGGGCGGCCCCCAGCATGCTAGGAAAAGGATAGCAAATTCTGCTGATTACCAGAATTTGCTATCCTTACTGAATTAGCCCCAATGTGTATATGAACAACTTCTATTTTCATCCACAAACCTTCCATAAAGTCATTGGGAGCAATTGTCTAGCCATAAGAATTATGGATTTTGCTTTCACGGAGACGTGATTGCCTGCCCATGTGTCAGATTGATGAGAAATACAGAAGCCTTGTATCATCCTGCTTATGGCCAGTTCATACCTAAGAACAACAGGCAATGTGCAGAGATGTATCCACATGTGTGAATATGTTATTGTCCACACTTGTTGGTCACAAGGACTGTTGGAAGTAATGCTTATAGGGCTTTATGTACCCAGGTGCTATCATCCAGTATCTCTTCTCCATACTCCCTATTATTTCTGCATCACCACTACTGTAACACCCCAGGATTGGCAGGTGTGTCTAAGTGGTTGGAAGAGGTATCACAGATGTTAGGTGACTATGTGATGAACCATTTCCCTATGATGTCTTCCCTGTACCTTCTTTCCTGTACCTTGTTCAGAAAAGTAGGATAGATTGATACGCAACAGGAATACACTGACAGCAATCTCCAACAGGAAATGTCTTTTATTTAGCCGCAAAGACTCTGGATTGAGGATGGTGATTGGTTAATTAGCAAAATAAGATAACCACAATGATAATTAACAATTAAAGAAGACAAGGAAAATCAGTTTTGACTACAGCTCACAATACATGGGATCACTCAAGAATTATACGGTTCAATCAATATAATCACAGGTACATGCATATTCCAACAAGATAATAATACTGAGAGTGATGCACAATATCTATATTCCTAACTTTCCCTAACAATAATGTTCCAATCTTCCCAGCAAAATTACGTTGGAGCTCGCTTTTGACCTGGAAGTGCCACAGTTTTGCAATGGGGCTGTGGTAAACTGTTCTTGTTGCGCAAGGGGATATGGATCCTACAATGTCACAATATTACTATAGGGTGGTAACAGCACTGGTGTAGATAATATTACTTCTAGGCTTTATTAGCAAAATATCACTGTTCTTTGGAGTATTGCAAAAAGGATGAAAATAACTAAGGTATCATGGATTTTCTAGTAATATAACCTTCCTTGTGGTAACTATTCTTGGAACAAATGGCTCAGTCTTTACTCTTTAATTAGCTCAATGTCTCTCTTACGTGTCTTGCATAAACAATGTCTCTGTAGTGGTCAACTGCATTCAAACATGGGATCACCCTGTGGGGTTCTTTATTAAGGGCCTGATGACACCCCACTTTTCCATGTGGTCATGAGCAGTGTATCCACACATGGACAATTGACTTAGCACTTCCCCACTGCTAGTCCGCACCACAAACAGTCTTGGTTTACTTACGCTATTCAACATTCTGGCTACTCCTGTCTCAGCAGTACTCAGCTTCTCAAGATGGCTGCGGCGTCCGCGCATCTGCATAGTCCTGGCAGTGTCCAGTCTCCGACTGCAACATCTCATGCCCTCTCCCCCAGTCCTCTGAACTCCTGGAAGCACCCTGCTGCCATAACTCTGCAGCGATGCTCTCCACCGCTCAGCGTAACACCGGGTCTGCACCGGGTCTGCACCAACTCAGCTTCTCCTACTCTGCTCCTCACAAGGAATCCAGCTCTTTCAATGGCTTCTTTCAGAACTACTCCTTCCCACAAGGCTCCCTGGCTCTCTGACACTTTGTTGAATGAATGCTCACCAGTTCAGAATACGTGCGTCGAGGTGCGCCGCCATACTTGATGTTGACACAAGATTGTGATATGCTAAGATTGTGTATACTAAGAAATCAAAGTTATTTCCACAAAGGCCTCCAGACATTTCCTGGACATTTCCTGGAAACAGAGTGGCAATGTAGCGGCAGACAGTGTGGCAATTTCATAAACTATGAAAAAGTTTGTCGTCTATACAATAAGACAGTCAGCAATGCTCCAAACAGTGCATAATGCAAAGAAAAGAAGTGCAAGCTGGAATTGTCCTTGGGTCCTCCCACCCAACCTTTTGTTTGAGTTCAAGTTGGGTAAGCCATTTTGCATTGATTTCCCTGAGTCCCAAGAGGTTGTCACAGCAGCAGCAACAGGCATAGCTCATCCTTCTGAGGAATCCTTGATAAGAGAGGAGTCAGTCATGCTTATGAAATTGGGTGCAGGACTAGAGGATGTTGATGATGAGGGTGTTGGTGGTGGAGATTGCAGGTGCTTGGATCTAACAGAAAGGGCGCTAGGTGACGCTGGACTGATTATTACGTTTTCAGCCATAGTATCTGAATCTGGCAAAAACTTCTTATGAATGCGCTGCAAGTGACGTAACAGGGAGGAGGTTCCTACCACTACTTACTCTTGCTTTACAAATGGTACAGATGGCTTGACAATTGTTGTCCAGATTTGAGCAGAAATAATACCACACAAAACAGGTGGCTTTGTCTTTTTCCCCGGCATGAAAATGGGCCTTATCATGTCATGGGCACAACTATTTCCACTGGTGCCTGATTTATATAAGTAGCATCCTCGGCATCAACATCATCAGTGTAACAGTGTCACAATACGTGTAAGATACACTGCGGTCTGACCAGCAGTGTCACAGAAAAATAATAGTATAGTACACATAAAAAAAAAATATATATATATATATAGCTTTCATTTTGTTTAAACTGGGACAGAGCACCCCTAGATTGACAGATCACCCTTGGAGGACACTGCAGTCCCTTTATCAACAGACACAGCACGGACAGAGTGCCCCTGGAGGACACAACAGCCCCTTTATGGATGGACAAAGCATACGTGGAGGACACAGCAGCCTCTTTATGGATGGACAGAGCACCCCCTTTATGGATGGAGTGCCCCTGGTCGGACACAGCAGCCCCAGCCCCTGATGGACAACATAGCAGCATCCCTGGATGGACAACACAGCACCCCTGGACAGACACAGCAAGAACACGTCCGCTCACTACAAGCTCCGCAGCCAGAGTAAAGATGGCACAATCACCGGGGACCTTTATTTTCCATCAATCGTTTTTTATTGAAATTTTAATTCCGTGAATCATGGAAGGGGAGGGATACAGAAAGGAAAAAAAAGGGGAAAAAACAGAAACAAGGGAGGGGGAGCCCAAAACCCAACTTCCATATTATTTACTGATACATAGTACATAGACAATAAATCAAACACAAAAAAAAAACAGATACAATTAAGAATGTCAACAAGGAAATATATAACAGTGAGGAACTAAATAAGTCCTGGACTTGTGCTCAATCTGGATTTAAAATTAAATTAGCCCCATATCGAGATGTCGAATACTCATGCCACCGGGACCATTTTACTAGTGGGGAATTGGTTGTAAAGGAGTAGGGTATGCCAGAGGTCTTCATCTGAAAAGCATGATGGACCTTCCAGACAATTTTTAGGAGCATAGGAGGAGAGGAACTCTTCCAATACTGTGCGATCGCAGCTCTAGTGGCAATAAAAATGTGGCCCAAAACATATCGATCTGTATTAGAAATATCCTTTGGGTAAATATGCAATAAGGCCAGTGAAGGAGACTCCGAAAGGGGGATATGGATAACCATGGAGGCAAGTGTAAATACATCATTCCAGAGCAGGTGGAGTATAGGACAAGCCCACAAAATATGGAAGATGCTGCCCACCTCCACACAGTTCCTCCAACACAATTTGGACACCATAGGCCAAATCCTCAGGGGGGGTAAAGTAAAGGCCATGTAGCAATCTAAAGTGTATCTCAATATGGTTGGTACATTTAGACATAGTATGTGACGAAAGGTAAATCAACTCCTATTGTTGTTGGGTAAATGAACAGTTAAGATCCACTTCCCATTGGAGTTGAGTGGGTGTTTTAGTCCCCGTCTCCGAGCCGTACTCCATAGCATACCAAAATCTTATAGAACCCTTGGCATTACCAGCCGTAATTCTCGCTAAGATGGTGGGGGGTGGCAAGAGCATTGGACCTGTAGACCGTAATGAACTGGCTATGCAATGGGCAATACAATAGTAGGAAAACATTCACTAGGTGGGAGGTCATACTGAGCTTGTAGAGTACTAAATGGAGTAATTGTTGTACCATCTACTAATTCCGAAATGGTGTCAATACCACATAATATCCACTTAGAAAGATTCAGATCAGGGATAAGGCCCGATAGAGCAGATAGTGACAGTTTACAAGAAGGAAGAGAAACATTTTTAGAAGAAATTACCAATGTATCCCACGCCTTATAGGAATCCATGATAGCATGTGAGGTGCTCTGTTGGCTCTGATCGGCCTCTGTTGGACATGAATCGACAGAAGATCAGATAACGGGGTATGTGCACACAACTGTTTCTCTAGATCTACCCACTGTTTCCTGCCTGCGGGAAAGGACCAGTCCCTTATTTGTGCTACAAGGCAAGCAAGATGGTATTTCTTCAAATCTGGCACCTCAAGCCCTCCAAATCTCCATGCTGTAGTTAAGCGGCTGTACGCTAGTCGGGTAAGATTTTATTCCAAACATATTTAAGTATCACAGAGTGTATTTGGCCAATGACCCTCTGAGGGACTAGATAGGGTATCGAGCGAAAAAGATATATTAATTTGGGCAAAACTGACATTTTAAATGTTGCAAGTCTACCTAACCATGGTGGTCATTCCGAGTTGTTCGCTCGTTGCCGATTTTCGCTATGCTGCGATTTGCTGCTAAATGCGCATGTGCATGGTACGCAGAGCACATGCGCTTAGTTATTTAACACAAAACTTTGTAGATTTGCTGGTGTTCGTGCAACGCTTTTCAGTCGCACTGCTGATTGGTGAGTGATTGACAGGAAAGGGGCGTTTCTGGGTGGTAACTGAGCGTTTTCCGGGAGTGTGCTAAAAAACGCAGGCGTGTCAGGCAAAAACGCGGGAGTGTCTGGAGAAACGGGGAAGTGGCTGGCCGAACGCAGGGCATGTTTGTGACGTCAAACCAGGAACTAAACGGACTGAGCTGATCGTAATCTAGGAGTAGGTCTGGAGCTACTCAGAAACTGCAAAGAATTATTTAGTAGCAATTCTGCTAATCTTTCATTTGCTATTCTGCTATGCTAAGATACACTCCTAGAGGGCGGCGGCCTAGCGTTTGCAATGCTGCTAAAAGCAGCTAGCGAGCAAACAACTCGGAATGAGGGCCCATGACACCTCCAACACCAACCACCTTTGTAAGAGCACTTCAATTTGTGAGAGTAGTGGGGTGTAATTGATATCTGTAATTTGCGATAGGGTGTTCGGGATATTAATACCTAAATATAAAATATAGTCTTTCTTCCAATTATATTTGTAAAGTCTCTTAAACATAGACAACCTCTCTGGCGTTAAATTAAATGGCAGAGCTTCCGTTTTAGACGTGTTGAGTTTATAGAAAGATGCTGCGCTGTAGTGTGTAATAATCTCATGTAGGGCCGGCAATGCAGTGTCGGGGTGTGTAATGAACAAAAGCACATCATCCGCAAAAAAAACAAGTTTATGCAGAGATGACCCAACCTGTATGCGTGGGAAGGATGAGGATTGGCATATGGCCAGTGCAAGCAGTTCGATTTCGAGGACATACATGAGGGGGGACAGGGGAAATCCCTGTATTGTGCCATTCAAAATCTTAAAGGGGAGGATAAAAAACCATTACTGAACACAACAGCTGTCGGGGAGCTATATACAGCTAATATAGAGGACAAGATTGCACCGTTGAGACCAATTCCCAATAAAATCTCACGAAGGAAACCCCAGTGCAACCTGTCAAGCGCTTTTTCAGTGTCTAAGGAAAGGAAAATAGTTTCCCCACCCTTGATCGTTATATGTTCAGCAAGATCGAAAACCCTTCTCATATTGTCCGTTGATTACCTACCCCTGACAAATCCCACCTGATCCGGATGGATAATGTGAGGAATAAGAGGGGATAGCCTATTCGCTATAAGCTTAAAAAATGTTTTAGGTCCATATTGAGCAATGCAATGGGTCTGTAGTTTTGGCAGAAGGAGGGGTCTTTACCATGCGTAGAGATTGTGATGATATGTGCCTGTAACATTTCATCAGGCAAAGATCCACAATCAGTGATATAGTTGTATAGAGATGTGAGGGTCGAAAGGAGATTGGGGGCACATTTTTTATAAAAGGAATTAATGAATCCAGTCGGACCAGGGGCCTTCCCTGATGTAAGGGATTTAATAACTAATGCTATTTCCTCCACAGTCCATTGTAGATTAATAGAGTGTAAAGTGTCCGCAGATAGTTTGGGGAGGGGAAGGTCTAATAGGAAGGAAGCTATGAGAGAGGGAGTGGGTTGCACAGTGCCAGGGTCAGATTTTAAATTCTATAGTTGTGCATAATATTTAGCAAATGCCTCTGCAATATCGGATGGGTTGAGAAGTTTCTGACCTTCCGATGTCTGGATGTATTTGATTTTGTTTCTAACCTGACACTCCTCAGCTTGCGAGCTAAAAATGTACCTGATATATTACTCAGTGTATAATACTTTTGTTGCAGTTTAGTGTAAGCATGTTTCATACGTTGCAAAAACAAAGTGAGGAGTTAGTTTCTAATGGACACTAGTTCACGTTTCAAAAGACGGGAAGGTTGTGCTCTATTTAAGGACTCCACCTGGAAGAGGCGTCGTTCTAAATCCTCCTGCTGATTTAAGTACTGCTTCTTAAGTCGGGCTCCCGTTTGAATCACCACCCCACGTAGGACCGCTTTTAAGGCACACCAATGTGTGGGATGGACGTGTCAGGGGGAGAATTGGTGGATAGGTAGGTCTCCAAAGCAGTGGCCATGGTGGATGATGCATCAGGGGAAGTCAATATATATTCTGGAAGTCTCCAGGGTCTGGGAGACTGATAAGAATGATTGAGATTCCAAGACCAAGTCACCGCTGCATGGTCGGACCATACTATAGGGCTAATGGTTGATCTGGACGTTTGATGTAGTGACCACTTATCTAACAATATCAAATCTATACGGGAATAGGAATTGTGCACATGGGAGAAAAAGGTATAATCTTTAACCTTTGGAGACTGTATATGCCAGACATCATAGAAGTCAAATTCACTTAATAATCAGCACAAACTGACATGGGGACGAGTTTCTCTATGGGGCTTCGTAGGAGAAAGGGATTTGTCTAACTTTTTGTCTGGTACCTCATTTAAGTCTCCCATAATCCCTACAAAGCCTTTCTGAACCTTGTGTATGGATTCAGTTTCCGTATAAAAGGGAATCTGATTAGTATTGGGAGCATATAAGGAAACAAGAGTCATAACTTTAGCCTCTAATTTCCCCACTAAGATTAAATAGCATCTATTTTTATCCCAAAATTTGGAAATAAGTTCAAATTGGACTGAGCTGTGAAATAAAATAGCCACTCCATGTCATTTATGAGGGACGTTAGCAAAATAGCAAGAGGGGTAGCATGCATTATAAAAGGCGGGTGGTGCCTTGGCTGAAAAATGTGTCTCCTGAAGGCCAACTACTCTAGCCTTTTCCCTATGGAAAAACTCCAATGCTAGGCACCTCTTATTAGGCAAATTAAGACCATTAACATTCAATGAATAAACCTTAACCATTGAGGAAAATAAGACAGAACAGTTTGGACAGTATCAGCTTAAACGGACATGTGGACTCCATAAGGGAGGGGTGGAACCGGAAATGGACAAAAAAAAAGAGAGAAAGCGGGAGAAGCAAAAAAAAGAAGGAAAGAGGAAAAGAACTGAAAGGGCCCTACCATGAGGGCCACAGTGTATGTCACATACAAAAACTGGTGACAATACAAAACCATCGGGGGAGTGGCCGCTGATGGGTCTCACTCAAGCAGTAATATGTAATTAAACTGGTATAAAACATAAAGAGAGCACACTGATCTAACAATCACAACTAACACAGGGAACTTAGTAAACAACAGCATTCAAGGGAATAACACATAATATATGAAGTCGGCAGGGGGAACAAGAACAAATCTGTAACCCAAAGATAACACACAACAATATACATCTGAGGGCAGAGAAGTAATGTTTCCTCACTCTACTGGTGCCGGGACTGAAGTAGCTGATTTCGGTAATGAGACCACAATGTCCCAGTCTGCCAGTAGCTTCACCCCAGCATCCAGGGAAGATATCATGTAGGATGATGAGTCATACTGTTTCTAACGATAATTTTGACTGGGAATGCCCACCTGTACTGGATATCATTGTCTCGTAGAGCTGCTGTAATCAGGTGGAAGGAACGTCTCTTAGTCAAAGTGAATTGAGATAAATCGGGGTAGATTTGCAGGCCTCCCAACACATTGGATTCTTCCGACTGTCTGGTGGCCTTGAGAATGTCCTCTTTAAGAGATCTTGCATTGTAGCTTGCAGGAGAAGTTTATTGAATAAAGCATTCACATAATCCCGCAACTCTGCCGGTCAAACAGAGTCAGGGATGCCCCTGATCTTGAGGTTGTTTCTCCTAGACCTGTCTTCGAGATCTGCAATTTTTTCACGCATGGAAGACACCTCAGTTTGCAACGCAGAGAGGTGAGCAGGTCATTGTGTGACGTCACTAGTTCTTGCATCTTATCCTCCAAATGTTCTGTGCGGCCTGCAATACCAACCAGGTCAGTCCTGAGTGACTGGATTGAGGATTCCAGTCCAGAAAGTATATCAGTGCGGAAGGCAGTAAACATTTTTAACATAGACTGGGTGGTAAGGGGGGCCCGCGGATCGACATCCAGTCCCAAATCAGACAGAGTTGGAGAGGCAGAAGATTTGGAGGAAGTCGAGGGGGTCAGAGAGTTCTCTAAGGTGGAGGTAGAGGATTTCTGTTTAGAATTGGAGGTCTTAGGGAATTGCACAGGAACCGGTAGGCGGGGGTTTTTACCCCCACGATTTTACAGCATGTCGGGAAATCTCTGGAATCCTATGTAGTGAAGGGATCCACTGAGGGGAAGGCAAGATTATCCGTATGGCTGTCAGTGGCTTGGTATTACTGCATGAATAATAAGGATATCAACCCATTGGGGAAGATAAAGAGATCTTATTCCATGAGACCCATCAGGATGGTTCTAAAGCCAGCTATATCATAATCACACCATATAAGAAAGTGATGAGCCGCTGCAAGGTGCCAGGAGCAAACTCCAAGTGTTCCGGGTGGTAGAAACTGGTGTTGTACTTGTAGAGACACTGGGACTTGGCCTGTCAAGTCCCCAGAGTATAAAGCAATACCGCCGGATACTGACTTAGGGTATTATCTCTCACACTAAGACACCCAGGCAGGGGTGTCCAGTAAAAGGGATACACAGAAAGCAGCCACCTGAATGAAGTTATAGTACAGAGCAGGAGTTATAAGCGGATCGGTTTTCCAACCTCTATACACTTAGTTATAGTCCCATATCATCGAAGGGTAGCCAATTGAATACTCACTAAACAGTAGAAGTGTCAAGCAGGGGGTATCCGTAGCAATAGGGAGGGAGCACAACTACCAGATCCCGTTCTGAGTTGGGACATCTCTGAGTAGCAGGAGCTCAGCTGCACCAGTATCCAAGATGGCCACTGCCTGTGGTGAATCCCCTTCAGCCACGGTACCTGAACTCTGTCTCCCCACCTGAAGGGACAAAGGGAGCGCAAGTGGAGAGTCTCGGCTCCAGAGAGTTACCAGAGCCTGCCAGAGGGTGTAAGGGAGGCCTGAGGGTCAGCTGGGGGTGCTGCAGGAAATCCCCGCCAATTCCAGAAGTGTGGCCCGGATCCGCTACCGGGTACAGTCCCCGGCCTCTGGCAGCATATAGGCTGCGGCCAGCGGTGCATCTGGGACCAGGCCAGAGAGCACCAGGCTCCGGGCGGTAGAAAGTGAGGCAGATGGGGGCTCCGTCTGTGCTTCCGCCAGTTACTTGAGGCCACAGCTTCTTCCAGAAAGTAAGGCTCCAACTCCCAGGATCTGAAAAACGGGTCCCACCACACTGCAAACCAAGCCCTCAGCAGCACGGAGGGCTCCAGCAATGATAGCTGCAAGGTGAGTGAGCTGAAGTGCAGGGGTGTATATTGTAGGGCCACTACAGCAGGAGCTCAGGTAATAGTGCTCCTCGCCATTAGCCAGTCAGGCCACGCCCCCCAAACACCGGGGACTTTTAAAGAACTAAGCACCTGCAAGAATCTGACAGCGGAAGGATGACGTTTAGCCTTGTTTTGGGATCTGAGTCAGGCGGGAAAACCTGAGTCAGATCCTGGCTTGGAACACTATGTTCGGGTGGGTCCAGTTCTCGGAGAACTGGATCCACTTATTACTATTGAATCGTATAAATCATAAATCGTATAAATTATTTTAAGTTATCTTTGTGAAGTAAAAGACTCTTGTACTATGCATTTACACACGCGTTTACACATGCGTTGAAAAACTGGGCGTGGTCACATGCCGAAAGGGGTCTAGCCACTGAAAATTGCCCGTGCCAACATGACACGCCACCCATCTCTCTTCACTGTGGGAACATTCTTTCCATTGCACATGCACCTTACCTATATGATGGTTTCTCACAATATGGAACCTCTGAAGAAATGCATCTTCCCTGGAAAGATTGTGTCTTCAGTCGGTATTCACTATTCATGTAGATCACATTGCATGGAAGATGTCTATTTGTGTAGGAATATGAACAAGGTCATTATAATACAATAGCAGTTCGACCAGACTCATGCCCCACATGTCACTTCCTGCCCCCTGCATCTCTCAGTCACACCATCATCTCTCCCCTGCATCTCTTAGCACACATTCAGCTCCCCACTATGTCGTTTCTCAGCACACTATCATCTTTCCACCACATCGTCTCTCAGCACACCATCATCTCCCTGAGCGTCATCTCTCAGCACACCATGACCTTCCCACTGTATCATCTCTCAGCACACCATCACCTGCCCCTGCGTCATCACTCTGCACACCATCACCCCCTGCATTGTCTCCCCCTTCATTCTATGTCTCTCTATGTCCCTTGCCCCCTTCATTATTTGCCTCTTTGTGTACCCCCTTCATTCTTTGCCTCTCTGGTGCCCTCCCTTATTCTATGCCTCCCTGTGTGTTTCCCCCCTCCCCCTTCATTCTTTGTCTTTCTGTGCCCCCCTTCATTCTTTGCCTCTCTGTGCCCCCCTTATTCTATATCTCTCTTTATGTCTCCCCCTTACCCTTCATTCTTTGCCTCTCTGTGTCCCCCCCTTCATTCTATGCCTCTCTGTCTCCTCTCACCCACCTTTTTCTATGCCTCACTCTGTCCCCCCCCCTTCATTGTATGCCTCTCTGTTTCCTTCACCCCACCCCCTTATTTTATGACACTCTGTGTGTCTCGTCTTTCTCCCCTTCCACCTCACCTCTCACCTTCAGCCGGGGGCCAGTGGGGTCGGTGAGGAAAAAGCTAAAGCTCAGGAAGCAACCCTTTCAAATTGGGAGGCTAGGATCTGCTGATGCAGTAATGCCGCCAAGCACCATGGGTCTTGCTCAGCGGGGCAGTTGTGGCGAGTGGCTGTGGCCCAATGCTTGGGTGTGGTGTGGGTATGATGCCCTGGCCAGCAGCACCTCCCTATGCTGGGCCTGCCACAACATCCAGGGCACGCACCCTGCTAACCCCGCCCTAGTTATGCCTCTGGTGAAGAGCATTCTAGGATTCCACAATCAAATTGGGCTTTGAAGGAAAGGTATTGTGAAGCTCCTTTCTGAGTATGAATTGTTGAGGAGGGTGATGGCTGCTGTTTGGCAATTTACAATAAGTGAGAGGAGGTTGCTCCTCCCTCAAAACCTAAAGTCCCTTCAGAATATTGCTAATGTGGCCCACAAGTTACAAGATACATACATAAAAGGGAAAAGTGTACAAAAATGATCTTTGAGAAATTATCTTGCACAGAACCCAAATGCCATATGAGTACATATATAAAACATTGGAGAGAGATAAAGAAGAGAGATACAATACCAACCAACTAACTCCTTACCATCATTTTTCAAACACAGCCTGGAACATGGCAAAAACTGATTGGAAAGTACTTCACTCTAGCCACTTTATCTATATACAAGGTTTGATACATCTCACTCCCAGTTCTGAATGAGAGTAGCACCTGCTTTATTACTTTGTCAGTATAGCCATTTTCACTGGCATATGTATTTAAATTGGCGGTTTAACAACAGATGGAAATAAGACTTCTGATCAGCAGCCAGTGTCTAGATAAGTGCTTTGATATTTAGCCTCCAAACCATAGATGTGCAGTGAGGCAAATGGCTCAGAAGGCACTGGCTAGTACCAGAGCCAGATTTACACACAATATATCACCCAAATTGTTCATGTGGGCATTATACAAAGGTGCAGAAGTATATACTGTTGGATATTTGGTGCGTTTTGATCAGAGATGTGTGGAAAAGATAAGTAGGTGAGTCACTGTCAACCTGTCATAGACTTTTTACTCCAGAGTGAGTTTTGACCTTAAAAATTATTAGTATAATACAAAGAAGATTTTTCTAATATATTCTTTGTATTTTCCATATACTTTATATAGTCAAAACACTGGCTTATATGTTAGTATGACAGGAAAGGCTCTGCCTCACCTTACCGTACATCACTGGTCCAAACCATGCTGATTCCAGTGTTTCTGGTGTGCACCTATTCCACTGAGGCAGCTTGGAGCAAACAAGTAGGCAATCGAGTGCCAATACAAACACCAAGTGCTGTATGAGATCTAGTCAATTTGTTGTGTGCATCAATTAACATCTCCTGATTTTTCATACCGTTCATCTTTCTAGGAAATTGTACTTTTACAATCATCACTGAATACTTTGCATCAATATTTGCTACACTTTATATGGATTGTAATTAATATATGCTTAAGTGCATGATTTGTACTTTCATCTATTTCTCGCCACATCTCACTCCTCAGTTCTTTATGTGCTCATTATAGCATTTTATTTGTTTGAATTTATAAATGTGTGTTATTGCCTATTTTGAGTATTATTGAATAGACTGCATTTAGAGGTATGTGTGCAATGCCCTTATTATAAAGTCATTTTATAATTAAGATTCAGTACTATTTATAATATATATTTGTAGTCTGGTACAAAAATTAGATTAATAATTACTGCATTGATGGTCTTCATTTTGAAACTTTTATGACTCTTTGGGGGTAAATTAATTTAAAGTAAATTTAGATGCTTGGAGCACTCTGAAGTTGTCTATTATTATGGTCTATTTGCACTTGTTCTCTGACCGATTGTTATGGTCTACCTGCACGTGCACTTGTTCTCTGACCGATTGTTATGGTCTACCTGCACGTGCACTTGTTCTGTGACTGATTGTTATGGTCTACCTGCACTTATTCTGTGACTGATTGTTATCGTCTAGCTGTACTTGCTCTATGACTGATTGTTATGGTTTACCTGCACTTGTTCTGTGACTGTTATGGTCTACCTGCACTTGTTCTGTGATTGACTGTTATGGTCTACCTGCACTTGTTCTGTGTCTGATTTATGGGGGATATTCAATTGTTTGAAAAGTCAGTCGCGTTTCTGTTTTTTCCTATCTAATAGACAGGAAAAAACAGACACCCAACCGACTTTTCAAACATTTGAATTCCCCTCTATGACCCTTATAATTTTTCACTCAGGAGTTATGAGGGTTTACCTGGAATACATTGATTAAGGTCTTTTGGAAGAATATTCCAGAATCTAGAAGGACACATAAGTATACAGCAATACAGAAAAATCTGAAGAGCCGCATAAGTGAAATGACTAACCTCTTAACATTTTATAACCACACCTTTTATTAAATTACACTTTTTATTTTATTTAGTCCTAAAACACGGTTCCTTTTAGCCTCAATTGTGAATAGAGTGAAGAGACATTACTTTGAAAACCATCAGCTCAATCTATAGCCTAATATGAGTAAATGTGCATAGGCAAATTTGGGGGGTTCCAGTTGCTCAGAAACCCCCTTTCTCCACATCTTGGGCAGCGGCCACTACATGAGGAATTAATGATGGAATGGAGCTGCTGCACATGCCCAGTGGCAACATATTTCCCTACTAAGTGGGGAATGTAATAGAGTGCGAGAACCAGGAAATGTGAGCCTTCGAGATCTCACATATTTTTTAAAGCGCCTATCAGTGACACGGCAAAACCAAGACCTGATCGCTGCTAATGCTTTAGCACATTGGGCGATCAGCAATAGACTGCGCATACGTATGTACCACAATGCGCACGCGCATCAGCAAACAACAATGCCAGTCAGTGACATGCTGGTGCAGAAATTCTAATCACACAGCCATTCGCATGCTGATTGACAGGAAGAGGCCGATTGTGGGTGGTAACTGACCGTTTTCTGGGAGTGTCAGGGAAAACGCAGGCGTTCACAATCGTTTTCAGGAAGGGTATGTGACATCAGCTCTGGACCCAATCAGCTTGTTCTCATCGCACTTTAGGAGTAAGTCCTGGGCTGTGCACAGACTGCACACACTGGTAAAAAACATTTAGTGGTGAGTGAAGTGCGAACAGATTTGCAGCTGTCCGCTGACTGAGGGATTTTTTAGCAGCTTAGCGTACACATACGATCACACACTTGCACGGCGAATATACACTCCCCTTGGGCGGCTACTATCTGATCGCAAGACAACAAATTTAGAAGCCCAGCGATGAGGTCTGAATTAGGCCCTAAGTTTGCTGTGTGTGTCTGTGGTTCTCAGCGCTCAATCATCGCACCAGAGATTTATGTATTACATAAACTACACTTTGTTTGGGGCAGACTATAGCTTGTTATGTGCTCAATATGCATCTTTCATGGGCCTGCAACGACTATTGTTCCAAGATCATACATTTGGAAACACCCCCCCCCCCCCTCCAGAAATCCTGCATTTGCCCCTGTTGTGCATGGAAGAATCTAAAGGACATACATTTTAATAGACGCGAATACAGTGTATAAAAGCAGCATATTATATAGACATATAATTAATTCACACTTATAATTAGAGATGTGCGCCAGACCTTATTTGGATTTGGCTCTGATTGATTGTTCAGCTTTGGATTTGCCAAACTTCTGTTACTGGTTTTGAGTTGCATTTCTTTCAAAACTTGACAAGAAAAATGTTAATGACATAATTTGGCCCTTTTTTCGTTCCTATAGTATTATTAACCTCAATAACATTACATTTCCAGTTTATTTCAACTGCCTCACAGCTCACAATATTGTTTTTACCAATATTGGCCAAAGGCTGCAGTGAGCTGGCTGGTTACTATGTGACAGAGCAGTAGCACAAACACATGGCAGTTTATAGCACATCTATGAAACATTGCCACACAGAAGCGGCAGAAATTAAAGGTATGCAAGATGAAATTGTCCTTGGGACCAATATGCTGGATATTTAAAAGTACATGCACACTTTAACAAACCATGCACTTCAGCGACAGGGATGGCCAAATGTGTGGCTGAAGTGCTTGGTTTGTTTGGGCCCCCCAAAACAAGCTTCCAATTGACTTATGACAAAAGCTCTACAGTGGCAAGATATCACCATCATTGCCAACCTCTTCCTCACCCTCATCAGTGTGTACATCATCCTCACACAACATTAAGTCATCTCCACTGGAATCACCATTACAGAAGTCTTTGTACTTTGATGTGTATTTTCCACATTTTGAGAAAGTAGCCCCCTATGTCGATTGCTCATAAGGTTCCCAGCTATGTTGAAAACTCTCTCCAAGTACACATTAGAGGGTGGGCAGCTTAAGTAATACAAAGTCATTTTGTACAAGGGACTCCAAATTGCCTTTTTTCTTTTCAGTACTCAGAGGGACAAGCCTATTTGTACAGTGTCATGAAAATAATCCTTCACCATTCTTTGGATGGTGATCATATCAGATGGAGTTACAGTAGAGGTGTCACTATGGTTGGACAATTTTTTATAGCTAACAAGATGTCAAAATGTTGTGTTGACTTATCTGCACCATCACTGGGTATTTTAGGAAAGCTGAGTTTTTCCTTTACTAAAGCTTCTAAAACAGACAAGTAATGGTGTTGCCCATAGCAACCAATCAGAGTTCAAGAATGCAATATACAAATGATTGAAAGATTATGATTGGTTGCTATGGGCAACACCTACACTTGCCTGTTTTAGAAGCTTTAGTAAATCTACCCCAAGGAGCATTTTGCATCTCTTAAGATCTGGGTCAGTTGGAAAGAAAGACACAACATATGACAAACCTAGGATCAAGCATGGTTGCCAAAATGTAGTGATCCGATTTCAAGATATTGGCAACCCTTAGATCCTGGTAAAGCGACATACTTTGCAGATTTGCTTTGTTTCATCTCCTTCAATTTCTCCAGCTGATTTTCCAAAAGCCTAATTAGGGTAATCACCTGACTCAAGCCAGCTGTGTTGGAACTCACTTCACAGGTGGCTACTTCGAAAGGTTTCAGCACCTTGCACAAGACAGAAAGTACTCTCTACTGTGCTGGGCTAAGGTATGCTCTCCCTCCTCTCCCAATGATATGGCTTGTTGTATAGCTTTGGATGGCTTTTTGCTGTTCCCTCATCTGCTGAAACATATAAAGGGTGGAGTTCCACCTCGTTTCCACCTCTTGCTTCAGTCGATGGCTGGGCAAATTGAACTATTCTTGCAGGTGCTGCAATCTCCTGCATGCTGTTGCTGAATGCCGAAAATGTCCCAAACTTTTTCAGGCCACAGATAGCATCTCCTGCACGCCACTATCATTTATGAGAAAAAACTTGTACTACCAAGTTGATTGTGTGAGCAAAACAGGGGATGTGTTGGAAGTCACCCAGCTGTAATGGGATGCAGTCAATAAACCTACAATCAAACTCCCAATGGTCAAAATACCAACAACCACTGACTGATGGTCAAAATTCTGACACGGTCAAAATCCTGACATTTAAATTACAGACAAGGTCAAAATACAGATATTTAAAATGTCGAGAGGTCAAAACGTCAACATGAGTTTTTTATGAGTTTTTCATTGAAATTGACTTGTTCATAATGTACCATCCCAGTTGACCTGGAGGGAGAATGTAATAGTATGCCGAGTGCAGCGAGGCACCATGCTCGAAGCATGGAGAGTGTAGTGAGCCATGCAAGAGGACAAGGTACACTTATAAGGTGTCAATGTTGACCTATGTCAACATACACACAAAAACCAATGAAAACTCGTGTCGACTTTTTGACATTTCAACATTTTAAATATCGGTATTTTGACCGTGCCAATATTTTAAATGTTGGTATGTTGACCTTGTCTGTATTTTGATCATTGGTCAATTATTGTCTGTATTTTGACCATTGGTAAATTATTGTCTGGGATTTTTATTGTAGGTATATCATACTAAACCCGCTGTAATGAATTCACAATATTTGTGGCGCTATCAGAAATCACAAATCTTGAGGGGACTTCATGTTGCTATGATATTCCTTAGTTTTCTAAGAGGTTGTCAGTGGTATGCCCTTTAGTGAAGCCAGTGATACACAGAGTAGCCTGTCTCTGAAAGAGCTTGTGTTGGTTGTTAGATACTGCTTCTGCTGCTGTTGAAGGCAATTTACCCACCAAGTGTGCTGTCACAGTCATGTAATCTTTAGTTTGCCCACTACTGCTTGTCCAAATATATGTGGTTAAGTGGAAAATGGGTACAATGGCATTTTGTAAGCCAATAATTAGTTTTTTTTAATGGCCAGTAAAAACTAACTGCATTAATAGTGGATATGCAGATTTGATACTAGCATAGGCGTCATGGCATCAGTGATCCACTGTGTGACTAGGTGAGAGCTGTAATACTTTTTTCCAGTTGCAAAAGATTGTTTAACAGTCAATTGTTTTGTGAAACTACTACTAGTAGTCTTTTTAGTGCTCTTCTGGGATGAAGATCCATACCCAGCAGAAGGCCTAGCTCTCAAGAATTCTTCTAAGGAATCCTGAAAAGGGGAGGTGTCAGATATCCTTAACAAATTGGATGCAGGACTACCTCTGATCATTATTGGGGATATTGAGGATGAAGGTGTTGAAGGTGGCGATAGCAGGTGCTGAGATGTAGTTGAGAGAAGGGAGCAAGCTGATGCTGGACTGCTTGTTGTTATTTTTTTAGCACCGGTTTCTGATGTTATCAAAAACTTGTGATGAGATCGCTGCAAATGATGTAAGAGGGTGGAGGGTCCTAGAGACTTAACATCCCTACCTCTACTTATGGTGGTTCCACAAAGGATACAGTTGGCTTGACAAATGTTGTCAGGATTTGGGTAAATTAATACCACATATAAGAGATGGATTTGTTGGTCCTATGCCCAGCCATGACAATGGCCTTCTTCTTATTATGGCTTCCACTGGTGCCTGACTTACACAAACAACAGCCTCATGCTCAACATCCTTATTAGTGCCAACATCAGCTGCACAAATATCCCCCCATACTCTTGCAATTCCACAGTTGCATCCTCAATTTCTATGTCATCAGCTATACATCTACTGCTAATCCCCACATTTGCAGAGGGAGCAGAAATGGTGGAAGGCAGCTTCTCTACAAGTACAGTATCAGAAAGGTCAGGTTCACACATAGCACTCGAGGACACACTTATACTTTCCTCAGGGATTTCTGTTTCTGAATGCAGTTCAGTACATGTATTATACACATATAAGTAAAATAAAATTACAAATCTAAATCATTAGATACAAAGATATGGAACCAGAAATTGCACCTACACCATTTTCTGGTTGCACACCAATGTTTCTAATAATTTAAGCTTAACATTTTAGTTATGTAAACATGTAAAGGGTTAATTTTCAAATTATTGTATATGCATCTCTATTCAATTTATATTTATGTGCGACAGTTCAATTTTACTGCCATTAATGAAAAGTTTATTTTGGAATCTCTAAAATACTGTATGGTAAATTAGGACTTTGTGTCTATTATGTATTGTACATGTGTAATATACTGTAAACAAAAGTGCCCATGAAGATGAGAATAGTTTGCACTCACTCACATTACACCAATGATGACTAAGAAGATATTGTGGTTCTGAGATACTTGTTTCGGCCTGGGGATAGAAATGAATAAAGAAAACTGAAGCAGCTGGCTGGCAGAGACAAAAAAAATACATAAAGTCGTTTATGACTTTGGCAGATTTTTATGGATACTGTATAGTCTCAAAAATACTACAGTATGTCATTTCATATCATACTAGATCATTCCATGACATGCAATTCATGCTAGACATGAACATTAAGGATATAAAATATTAGGTTTCACTATTGGAATTATATTTCTCTTACGTCCTAGAGGATGCTGGGGTCCATTTTAGTACCATGGGATATAGACGGTTCCGCAGGAGCCTTCGGCACTTTAAGACTTTTTAACAGTGTGAACTGGCTCCTCCCTCTATGCCCCTCCTCCAGACCTCAGTTTAGAAAATGTGCACCGGAGACTGGATGCACACCAGTGGAGCTCTACTGAGTTCTGCTGGAAAAGACTTTGTTAGGTTTTTTATTTTACAGGGAAGCTGCTGGCAACAGCTTCCCTGCTTCGTGGTACTTAGGGGGGGAAGTAGGAACCTACTTCTCAGTTAGTTTAATGGCTCTGCTTCCGCTGACAGGACACCATTAGCTCCTGAAGGGTACTGAATACAGCCCTTGCCTGGCTGCTGCTCACTGCCGCCACCCCCTAACAGAGCCAGAAGGCTGGTGAGTATTTACCGGAGACCTGCAGAGAGGGGCCCTTCGGTCATCATGGCGGCATAAAGGTACCAGCGCAGCGCGGGACGCTGCGCAAAAACATGTCTCTCAGCACAGGGTGCAGAGCATGCGGGGGGGGGGGGGGGGCGTGCTCTGAGGGACATGATAAATCCTTACTTTCACTGGCATTAAAGTACACACAAGGGAGCCGCTGGTGTACATACCCCTGCCAGTATGAATATTATATTACTGTGGCTGAACAGCGCCATTACAGGGGGCGGGGCTTCTCCTCAGAATTGCTTGCTTGTACCATAGTATTTGGAGAAAATATGTATCTTGGTGTGAATCCAAGAAGTATCCTGCGGTGGAGTTTCAATTAGGACGACTTCTCCTATTTCTACAGGCGGGTGTGGATGCTGGATTGAGATTAGGATCTAGCAAGGTTGAGATTTCAGCCTTGTCAGTTTTCTTTCAGAAACAATTGGCTTCTCTTCCTGAGGTACAGACCTTCGTGAAAGGGGTTCTGCGCTTCCAATCTCCCTTTGTGCCTCCTGTGGTACCATGGGATCTTAAGGTGGTGTTGGAGTTCCTTAAATCGGACTGGTTTGAGCCTCTACAAGAGGTAGAGTTGAAGTTTCTCACTTGGAAAGTGGTCATGCTGTTGGCCTTGGCCTCAGGCAGACGAGTGTCTGAGTTAGGAGCTCTGTCACACAAGAGTCCTTACTTAATATTTCCTGAAGATAGGGCTGAACTGAGAACACGTCAGCACTTTCTTCTAAAGGTTGTGTCTTCTTTTCATATCAACCAACCAGTGGTAGTGCCAGTGGCTTCTGACACCTCAGCCGTCCCACAGTCCTTGGATATCGTTAGAGCATTGAGGACTTATGTCACAAGAACGGCTAGGATAAGGAAAACAGAATCTTTGTTTGTCCTCTATGACCCCAACAAGATTGGGGGTCCTGCTTCTAAGCAGACTATTGCACGCTGGATCAGAGGTACCATTCAGCACGCTCATTCTACGGCAGGATTGCCGTTACCGATTTCGGTAAAGCCCACTCTACAAGGAAAGTGGGTTCGTCCTGGGCAGCTGCCCGGGGTGTCTCGGCATTGCAAATCTACCGAGCTGCTACTTGGTCAGGTGCAAATACGTTTGCTAAGTTTTATAAGTTTGACACCTTAGCAGCTGACGACCTAAAATGTGGTCAGTCAGTTCTGCAGGAACATTAGCACTTTCCTGCCCATAATTGGAGCTTTGGTATATCCCCATGGTACTAAAATGGACCCCAGCATCCTCTAGGATGTAAGAGAAAATAGGATTTTAATGACCTACCGGTAAATCCTTTTCTGGTAGTCCGTAGAGGATGCTGGGTGCCCGCCCAGTGCTCCATTTTTCCTGCTAATTATGGTTAAAAAAAAATTTTACACACTTATGTTTAGATGTTGACAACTGTTGCTGTTACGTTATACATGCTGGTTGGCATGAGTTATGTTAAAGGCCATGTTAGCCGACATGTTTCTTGTATATGGTGTGAGCTGGTGTGAATCTCGCCACAAGTTTATTAGTAAATCCTCTCTCGAATATTTACGTCTCCTCGGGCACAGTTCCTAAACTGAGGTCTGGAGGAGGGGCATAGTGGGAGGAGCCAGTTCACACTGTTAAAAAGTCTTAAAGTGCCGAAGGCTCCTGTGGAACCGTCTATACCCCATGGTACTAAAATGGACCCCAGCATCCTCTACGGACTATGAGAAAAGGATTTACCGGTAGGTTATTAAAATCCAATTTTTTTCTTTTTTAGCTCAGTTAAACACTAGCAATGGATTTGTGTCTTTTAACATAGGTTTAAAAGCCAGTAAAGATGCAAGACTCAAGTTAATTTCTCATAAAGTTGTGTTACATTAATTTATTTGAGCGGGCAGTGTGTGGAACACTCAACACACAAAACTCTTTACCATAAGAAACATTGCTAGTGGGTATTAAGTCATTAAAAAAACAATCTACATGTAGTTGCTTTGGGCAACTACTCCACTTTATCTCTTTCCAAGGCTTGATACATCTCCCCCTCAGTAATTTAGAATTCCCAATATAGCACAGACATAATAATTCTGGCTAACATTTGTGTTAGCTATCTTTTTTACTAGTAGTTTTGTCATGTGGGTTCAAGATTGCAGCATTTTTCACTCTAAGGTGAACAAACTGGATATAGGAGCAAAGGTGTAAGAGTGACATTGAGAATATGCTGTTCAGTGTAACCTTGCTACATTGGTATTCCTAACAAGATCAGTTCTAACATAATTTTTTCGAGTTCTAGATCACCCAGCTTGGATGAAACATTGATTTGTGTTCTTTCTTATTTTGTATGTATTTGCTTTGTGGCTTACCCTAGGCTAAGTACTATTTGTGGTATCTGCCCATAAGTGGGATCAGGAAGGTTGAAAACACTGCCAAATTAAGTTTGGAGTAAGTGACCAGGGTGGTAATGCCCAGTTAGTTATCGCCAGTCCCTGCACTGTGTACATGGTCTCATCTCTGACTTGTACAGTACTAAAGATACCACAATGCTATCACTGCTTTAACCTCTGGCGAGTCAAGCAATCTCTACCGATTGGCTGTTCAGGCCTAAGTGTACTTATGCCACCAAATGCTGCCTGTCAGCATTAACCTAGAGTGAGCCCAAAGCGCTACCCAGTAAACAATCCCATACCAGTCTAGGAATAGAAGAGAGGGGGTGGAGACAAACAGAGTGATGTTTGGATGGGGTGGAACTGGGGGGAGGGGGGGGGGGCAGTTTATTCTATTGGGAGTGGGATTGTGTCTATGTATGGTAGTAAGTAAAAGGTATTATATAGCGCACTTTGAAGTTTTTCAGTGGGTTGGTTGTGTATTTGGTTAGGGGCAAGTGGGGTGGGGGAGGTATAGTATATGGGTGTGGTGTTGTGTGAAGGTTATTTCAGTGGGTGATGGATAGTGTCTATGTACAGTGGTGGGAAGTGGTATATCAGATGGTGGATAAGGTATTTAAAGCGGGGCAAGTGCAGTATTGCAGGTACAGTGTCATGGGTAAGGGGGGCAGTTGGGTATTGTTGTTTCTCACCCAGGGCAGTAAAATGTCTAGCTACAACTCAGCATAAAAGTTTATCTTGACTGTAATCTGTTCTATCCCAGTTGTAAGATAACAGCATAATGCTAGAATTGTTTATTTATTACTTATATTAATTATTTATATCAATGTACAAACTCCACACAGATGAAACTCACAACACATAGCCTCCTACTAGTGTCATGGTGATAATAGCTTTTCATCAGCTTGACTTACTAAACATGAGTTAAACTAGTATTTGAGCTGTGTATTTAACTTTGTGTTTGTGTATTGTGTGGTGCAATGGGTTTTGAGTGCACAGACGCCAGCATTTTACACAGTGCTGTGTCTGCGTAACAGAGACCAGATAATGGCCCAAATGTATTTAGCCTTAACAAGAGATAATGGGCCTATTTCAGACCTGATCGTAGCAGCAACTTTGGCCCTCATTCCGAGTTGTTCGCTCGGTATTTTTCATCGCATCGCAGTGAAAATCCGCTTAGTACGCATGCGCAATGTTCGCACTGCGACTGCGCCAAGTAACTTTACTATGAAGAAAGTATTTTTACTCACGGCTTTTTCTTCGCTCCGGCGATCGTAATGTGATTGACAGGAAATGGGTGTTACTGGGCGGAAACAGGCCGTTTTATGGGCGTGTGGCTGAAAACGCTACCGTTTCCGGAAAAAACGCAGGAGTGGCCGGAGAAACGGTGGGAGTGCCTGGGCGAACGCTGGGTGTGTTTGTGACGTCAACCAGGAACGACAAGCACTGAAATGATCGCACAGGCAGAGTAAGTCTGGAGCTACTCTGAAACTGCTAAGTAGTTAGTAATCGCATTATTGCGAATACATCGGTCGCAATTTTAAGAAGCTAAGATTCACTCCCAGTAGGCGTAGACTAAGCGTGTGTAACTCTGCTAAATTCGCCTTGCGACCGATCAACTCGGAATGAGGGCCCTTGTTAGCAGATGGGCAAATCCATGTGCACTGCAGGGGGGGGGGGGGGTGCAGCTATAACATGCAGAGACAGTTAGATTTGGGTGAATTATTTTGTTTCTGTGCAGGGTAAATACTGGCTGCTTTATTTTTACACTGCAATTTAGATTTCAGTTTGAACACACCCCACCCAAATCTATCTCTCTCTGCACATGTTATATCTGCAAACCCCCCCTCCTGGAGTACACATGGTTTTGCCGAACTGCTAACAAAGTCGCTGCTACGATCAGGTCTGACTTAGGCCCAAAGTGGAGACGGATAAACAGTGATAAATGACCAGCAAATCAGCTTTCAAATTGCCATGTAATATAGTAACATAATAACATAGTTTTTGAGGTTGAAAAAAGACAATTTATCCATCCAGTTCAACCTGTTAGTGCTCTCCTACACTGTAATATTTTTAAGACTAAATTTAACTGTGATAAATGTGTAGCCATTATGTACATTTGTTATTATTATTATTATTATTATTATTATAGTGCATGATTTACCCACCATAACCCTGTATATCCTTATCCATTAGGAATTTATCTAGCCCAATCTTAAAAGTGATGACCAAGTCCGCCATTACCATATTGTCCTTACTGTGAAGAAACCTTTCCATCTCTCTCTGTGTACGAAATATCCTCTCCTCTAACCTAAGCGGGTTTCCACATGTCCTTTGTGATGATCTTACCAAGAAAAAATACCCAGCTAGCTCTATGTATTGACCCCTTATATATTTGTAAATGTTAATCATGTACCCTATTAATCTCCTTTTTTCCAGTGTAAACATGCCTAGCCTAGCAAGCCTTTCCTCGTATTCTAGCATCTCCATCCACAGGCTGGTGTTTAAAAAAATGACAGTTAGTATATTGTATATCACAAATAGGGTGTTATTGTATTCACAACTGAACATATTCTGTTGGTGCTACCCACTGATTCATGCATATATAGGTTTACCATACAATCCCTTTAATCCAGGACCCTCATGAATTACACAGGTTCTGCGGGTGGTTTAATTCAAGCCTGCGCTTCAACTGGTTTTAGACAGCCATAGAACCTCTATAATTCATATGTGTCCCAGTGTAAAGAGATAGTATGGCAAGACTATGCATATATACAAAAGTCTGTGTTCTAAACTTTAAACTATAGGAATGTTAGGGACCCACCTGATTAGGTCACCTGGTTGCGGTAGGTGGGCCCATATATTTTGGACAAAAAGTATGTTAAGATTTTACTCTGTTAAATGGCAGATTTTTTTTTACAATTGTTCTGATTGCCAGTGTCCCGTATGTTTGGAGTATGCACCTGCATTGTTCCTTTTTTGTGTGCAACTACAAGTCTCAGCATGGTAGTGCCTTTTGTTATGTTTAGAATAAGGATGTGCATTACTCATACCATCTTTGTGTTATTCTAATCATTTTTATAGTCAAAATTCACCACCAAATCATATATGTGTGTATAAATCTGGCTCTGATACTAGCCAGTGCCTCATCAGCCATTGACCTCACCGCACCTCACTGAAGCTGACTCGAATAGCCAATGCAGCATGGGTCTGAAGTTACCATACCGCATCCCTGTTTGTTTTCTCCAGTGGCTAGTGGCAGCAGGGCTTGGAGTGCCACGTGTGATTGCACAACTTGCCCGTCACTAGAAATGGCCCTGGTTACCCTTGTGTATAACAGAATGGCACTATTACAGCCAGTACCAGAATAAGAGCCACATGTGCCTGGGGGTGAAAATGTTCAAGGGCCAACACTGAGTAGGGGAGGAGCTGTGAACCCCTGGTGTGTGGTTGTGGCCATAGCCAGAGGCATCTCAAGGGGGGGTGAGGGCCACACTCGGGTGCCACCCTTTCAAGGGGTGACACAAAAATGCTGGCTCCTCCACAGTAACAGGAGCCATGTGCTGCAGAGTAACATGATTCTGCAACAATCAGCTCCTGTTACTGAGAAGGAGCTAGCAGTGCTGTAAGAGTCTCTGGGGGCAGCCAGAATACCCCTGGAGTGAGGTCATCGGGGCCAACCCCTGTGAGGCCATGCCCCCTTTAGTGATGTCAGCAGGGCTCCCGTGAGACCATGCCCTCTCAATAAAGTCATACCCCCTTTTCAAGGAGGTCTCTTAGCCACTGGCCATAGCCATGTGGGTGTGTCCAGCCTCTTCCTTATCAATCCTACATTCTCACTGAATACATAAAAATAAAAATATTGCAGATTTTGTGAAAACAGAAATACACGATTTATGGCTGACTGAGTGGCAATGATGCCATAATGATGGGACTAATATTATGTGGAGGCTTGGAGCCGGAGCTCCATCTACCCCATTGTTACTCTGACCCTGGTGTTCGTGATAGTCTATTGGAGCTACTATGGCGTCCAGGATGCCTCCAGGCCCCCCCACTCCCCTGCACCCCCCTTCATGTCTACATTTACAGGCTGTGCCTTACTGCTATGCACAGTGGAGTATGAACTAAGGATGAAGTCAGGCCAGATGACTGGGAGCAGCTCAGTGGGCCAGATGTCAGTAAGTGCAGGCTTTATGAGCAGCATGATTAAGGTGCACAACTACTGTGGGCATTATGTATAAGGGGCACTACTACAGTGGCATTATGTGTAAGGGACACTACTACTGTCAGCATTGTGAGTAATGGGAACTACTACTGTGGGCATTATGGGTAAGGTACACTACTACTGTGGGTATTATGTGTGTAAGCAACACTAGTGTGGGCATTATGTGTAATGGGCACTACTACTGTGGGCATTATGTGTAAGGGGCACTACTACTGTGGGCAATGTGTATTTGGGGCACACTGTTTGCATTGTGTGTAAGGGGCACTGCTACTGTGGGCATTATATCTAAGGGGCACTACTAATGTGTGCATTGTGTATATGGGGCACTACTGTGGGCATTATGTATAAGGGGAATTACTGTGTGCCATAACATGTATAAGGGGTATTGCTGTGTAGCGAAATGTGTATAAGGGGCACTAATGTGTAGCATAGTGTGTATAAGGGTACTACTGTCTGGCATAACATGTATAAGGCTCACTACTGTGTGGCATAATGTGTATACAGGGTATAGCTGTGTAATGTAACATGAATAAGGGCCACTACTTTGAGTCATAACATGAATAAGGGACACTACTGTGTTGTATAATATAAATCAGGGGCACTGCTTGTGGTGTAATGTAAACAAGATTGTGCTACTGTGTGGTGTAATTCAAATTGGGGGTACTAATGTGTGGCCACGGCCCTTTGCCGCACACTGTCCCTTTTTGAGTTATGAGAGGAGGTACCCTGAGCACTAAGTAGGTGCACTGTTATACTGTAAAATGGGTAGCATAAGACAAAATGATATAGACCAACTGTGCACCCACATCACTAATACATGTGAAAATTGAACTACTGTACATTACACAGAATGTGAATGCCTGCGCAATGTGAATTTGTATTGCTGAGGATGAAAAACTCTTTAAGCCATGGAAGAACTGGAAGAAAAGGATAAAAGGTCAGAAGAAAAACACAATTACAAAGCTATGCTCTCAGAAGCATTTAGTTTAATGAAAATGTGAATCTTAGTACAGTTGGCCTATGCTCTGGAACTAATGTCTGGTTATACATATGTGTGAGGATGGAAGGTATTCTAAAAGTAGCTGAAGTTTCACAAGAAAAGCTTGAGATCACACTGGTCATTTAAATAAGGAAAAATGAAAAGTCTAAAGATACTGTATATGTATTACTGACTATTTATCTCTAGTAATGGGAACAGCAAATGACTTTATACAATACATAGTGGTGGGTTGGTTTAAGAAGGGAGCTTACTGTTTAAGCAGCAACTCAAATAGTTATTTTCTCTAACGTCCTAAGTGGATGCTGGGACTCCGTAAGGACCATGGGGAATAGCGGCTCCGCTGGAGACTGGGCACAACTATAAAGAAAGCTTTAGACTACTGGTGTGCACTGGCTCCTCCCACTATGACCCTCCTCCAGACTTCAATTAGAATCTTGTGCCCGGCTGAGCTGGATGCACACTAGGGGCTCTCCTAAGTTCCTAGAAAGAAAGTATATTTAGGTTTTTTATTTTCAGTGAGATCTGCTGGCAACAGACTCACTGCAGAGAGGGACTAAGGGGAGAAGAAGCGAACCTACCTAACAGGTGGTAGTTTGGGCTTCTTAGGCTACTGGACACCATTAGCTCCAGAGGGTTCGACCGCAGGACCCGACCTTGGTGTTCGTTCCCGGAGCCGCGCCGCCGTCCCCCTTACAGAGCCAGAAGCAAGAAGAGGTCCGGAAAATCGGCGGCAGAAGACTTCGGTCTTCACCAAGGTAGCGCACAGCACTGTAGCTGTGCGCCATTGCTCCTCATGTACACCTCACACTCCGGTCACTGATGGGTGCAGGGCGCTGGGGGGGGGCGCCCTGAGGGCAATATTAGACACCTTGGCTGGCAAATCTACATCATATATAGTCCTAGAGGCTATATAGATGTAAAAATAGCCCTGCCAGTATTCTAGAAAAAGCGGGAGAAGTCCGCCGAAAAAGGGGCGGGGCCATCTCCCTCAGCACACTGGCGCCATTTTTCCCTCACAGCTCCACTGGAAGGAAGCTCCCTGGCTCTCCCCTGCAGTCTGCAAGCTACAGAAGGGTAAAAAAGAGAGGGGGGGCACTAAATTTAGGCGCAGGATATATATATATATATATATATATATAAACAGCAGCTATAAGGGAAAACACTCATTTATAGTGGGATCCCTGTGTTATATATATCGCTCTGGTGTGTGCTGGCATACTCTCTCTCTGTCTCCCCAAAGGGCTTTGTGGGGTCCTGTTCTCTGTCAGAGCATTCCCTGTGTGTTTGCGGTGTGTCGGTACGGCTGTGTCGACATGTTTGATGAGGAGGCTTATGTGGAGGCGGAGCAGATACCTGTAAATGTGATGTCACCCCCTGCGGGGTCGACACCTGAGTGGATGGTGCTGTGGAAGGAATTACGCGACAGTGTCGACTCCTTGCATAAAAGGTTTGACGACATACCAAATGTGGGAAAGCCGGCTTCTCAGCCTGTGCCTGCCCAGGCGTCTCAAAAGCCATCAGGGGCTCTAAAACGCCCGCTACCTCAGATGGCAGACACAGATGTCGACACGGATACTGACTCCAGTGTCGACGACGATGAGACTAATGTAACTTCCAGTAGGGCCACACGTTACATGATTGAGGCAATGAAAAATGTGTTGCACATTTCTGATGTTACCCCCAGTACCACAAAAAAGGGTCTTATGTTTGGAGAGAAAAAACTACCAGTAGCTTTTCCTCCATCTGAAGAGTTAAATGAAGTGTGTGAAGAAGCGTGGGCTTCCCCTGATAAGAAGCTGGTAATTTCTAAGAGGTTACTAATGGCGTATCCTTTCCCGCCAGAGGATAGGTCATGTTGGGAAACATCCCCTAGAGTGGATAAAGCGCTCACACGCTTGTCAAAGAAGGTGGCACTACCGTCTCCGGATACGGCCGCCCTAAAGGAATCTGCTGATAGAAAGCAGGAGGCTATCCTGAAATCTATATATACACACACAGGTGTTATACTGAGACCAGCTATTGCTTCAGCATGGATGTGCAGTGCTGCAGCTGCATGGTCAGATTCCCTGTCAGAAAATATTGATACCCTAGACAGGGACACTATATTGCTAACCGTAGAGCATATAAAAGATGCACTTTTATACATGAGGGATGCACAGAGGGATATTTGCCGGCTGGCATCCAAAATTAGTGCAATGTCCATTTCTGCCAGGAGAGGGTTATTGACTCGGCAGTGGACAGGAGATGCAGATTCCAAAAGGCACATGGAAGTTCTGCCTTATAAGGGTGAGGAGTTATTCGGGGATGGTCTCTCGGACTTCGTTTCCACAGCAACAGCTGGGAAGTCTACATTTTTACCCCATGTTCCCTCACAGACAAAGAAAGCACCGTATTATCAGGTACAGTCCTTTCGGCCCAATAGGGGCAAGCGGGTTAAAGGCGCGACCTTTCTGCCCAGAGGCAGAGGTAGGGGAAAAAAGCTGCAGCATACAGCCAGTTCCCAGGAGAAAAAGTCCTCCCCCGCTTCCTCTAAGTCCACAGCATGACGCTGGGGCTCCACAGGCGGAGCCAGGTACGGTGGGGGCCCGTCTCAAATATTTCAGCAATCAGTGGGCTCGCTCACGGGTGGATCCCTGGATTTTTCAGATAGTATCTCAGGGGTACAAGCTGGAATTCGAGACGTCTCCCCCCCCGCCGTTTCCTCAAATCTGCCTTGCCAATCACTCCCTCAGGCAGGGAGGCAGTGTTACAGGCAATTCACAAGCTGTATTCACAACAGGTGATAGTGAAGGTACCCCTACTTCAACAAGGACGGGGTTACTATTCCACAATGTTTGTGGTACCGAAACCGGACGGTTCGGTGAGACCCATTTTAAATTTGAAATCCTTGAACACATATATAAAAAAATTCAAGTTCAAGATGGAATCGCTCAGGGCGGTTACTGCAAGCCTGGACGAGGGGGATTACATGGTATCACTGGACATCAAGGATGCTTACCTGCATGTCCCCATTTACCATCCTCACCAGGAGTACCTCAGATTTGTGGTACAGGATTGTCATTACCAATTCCAGACGTTGCCGTTCGGTCTATCCACGGCTCCGAGGGTCTTTACCAAGGCAATGGCCGAAATGATGATACTCCTTCGAAAGAAGGGAGTTTTAATTATCCCGTACTTGGACGATCTCCTGATAAAGGTGAGGTCCAGAGAGCAGTTGTTGGTCGGGGTAGCACTATCTCGGGAGGTGCTACAACAGCACGGCTGGATTCTAAACATTCCAAAGTCACAGCTGGTCCCTACGACACGTCTACTGTTCCTGGGGATGGTTCTGGACACAGAACAGAAAAAAGTGTTTCTCCCGGAGGAGAAGGCCAAGGAGCTGTCATCTCTAGTCAGAGGCCTCCTAAAACCAAAACAGGTGTCGGTGCATCACTGCACGCGGATCCTGGGAAAGATGGTAGCTTCTTACGAAGCAATTCCATTCGGCAGGTTTCATGCAAGAACCTTTCAGTGGGACCTGTTGGACAAGTGGTCCGGATCGCATCTTCAGATGCATCAGCTGATAACCCTGTCTCCAAGGACAAGGGTGTCTCTGCTGTGGTAGCTGCAGAGTGCTCATCTTCAAGAGGGCCGCAGATTCGGCATACAGGACTGGGTCCTGGTGACCACGGATGCCAGCCTTCGAGGCTGGGGGGCAGTCACAGAGGGAAGAAACTTCCAAGGACTATGGTCAAGTCAGGAGACTTCCCTGCACATAAATATTCTGGAACTGAGGGCCATTTACAATGCCCTAAGTCAGGCAAAACCCCTGCTTCAAAACCAGCCGGTACTGATCCAGTCAGACAACATCACGGCGGTCGCCCATGTAAACCGACAGGGCGGCAAGAGAAGCAGGACGGCAATGGCAGAAGCCACAAGGATACTCCGATTGGCGGAAAATCACGTGTTAGCACTGTCAGCAGTGTTTATTCCGGGAGTGGACAACTGGGAAGCAGACTTCCTCAGCAGGCACGACCTCCACCCGGGAGAGTGGGGACTTCATCCAGAAGTCTTCCAACTGATTGTAAACCGTTGGGAAAAGCCACAGGTGGACATGATGGCGTCCCGCCTAAACAGAAAGCTAGAAAGATATTGCGCCAGGTCGAGAGACCCGCAGGCGATAGCTGTGGACGCTCTAGTGACACCGTGGGTGTACCGGTCGGTTTATGTGTTCCCTCCTCTTCCTCTCATACCAAAGGTACTGAGGATAATAAGGAGAAGAGGAGTAAGAACTATACTCATTGTTCCGGATTGGCCAAGAAGAGCTTGGTACCCGGAACTTCAAGAAATGTTGTCAGAGGACCCATGGCCTCTGCCGCTCAGACAGGACCTGCTGCAGCAGGGGCCCTGTCTGTTCCAAGACTTACCGCGGCTGCGTTTGACGGCATGGCGGTTGAACACTGGATCCTGAAGGAAAAGGGAATTCCGGAGGAAGTCATTCCTACGCTGATTAAAGCTAGGAAAGAAGTAACCGCAAACCATTATCACCGCATATGGCGAAAATATGTTGCGTGGTGTGAGGCCAGGAAGGCCCCAACGGAGGAATTTCAGCTAGGCCGTTTCCTGCACTTCCTACAGTCAGGGGTGACTATGGGCCTAAAATTGGGTTCCATTAAGGTCCAGATTTCGGCTCTATCGATTTTCTTCCAGAAAGAACTGGCTTCACTACCTGAAGTTCAAACTTTTGTTAAGGGAGTGCTGCATATTCAGCCCCCTTTTGTGCCTCCTGTGGCACCTTGGGATCTCAACGTGGTGTTGGATTTCCTAAAGTCACATTGGTTTGAGCCACTTAAAACCGTGGAATTGAAGTATCTCACGTGGAAAGTGGTCATGTTGTTGGCCTTGGCTTCGGCCAGGCGTGTATCAAAATTGGCGGCTTTGTCATGTAAAAGCCCTTATCTGATTTTCCATATGGATAGGGCAGAATTGAGGACTCATCCCCAGTTTCTCCCTAAAGTGGTATCAGCTTTTCATCTGAACCAACCTATCGTGGTGCCTGCGGCTACAAATGACTTGGAGGCTTCCAAGTTGTTGGACGTAGTCAGGGCCCTGAAAATCTATGTTTCCAGGACAGCTGGAGTCAGAAAGACTGACTCGCTCTTTATCCTGTATGCGCCCAACAAGTTGGGTGCACCTGCTTCAAAGCAGACTATTGCTCGCTGGATCTGTAGCACGATTCAGCTTGCACATTCTGCGGCTGGACTGCCGCATCCTAAATCAGTGAAAGCCCATTCCACGAGGAAGGTGGGCTCTTCTTGGGCGGCTGCCCGAGGGGTCTCGGCTCTTCAACTTTGCCGAGCAGCTACTTGGTCGGGGTCAAACACGTTTGCTAAATTCTACAAGTTTGACACCCTGGCTGAGGAGGACCTAGAGTTTGCCCATTCGGTGCTGCAGAGTCATCCGCACTCTCCCGCCCGTTTGGGAGCTTTGGTATAATCCCCATGGTCCTTACGGAGTCCCAGCATCCACTTAGGACGTTAGAGAAAATGAGAATTTACTCACCGGTAATTCTATTTCTCGTAGTCCGTAGTGGATGCTGGGCGCCCATCCCAAGTGCGGATTGTCTGCAATACTTGTATATAGTTATTGCTTAACTAAAGGGTTTTTGTTGAGCCATCTGTTGAGAGGCTCAGTTGTTATCATACTGTTAACTGGGTATTGTATCACGAGTTATACGGTGTGATTGGTGTGGCTGGTATGAGTCTTACCCGGGATTCAAAATCCTTCCTTCTTGTGTCAGCTCTTCCGGGCACAGTATCCTAACTGAAGTCTGGAGGAGGGTCATAGTGGGAGGAGCCAGTGCACACCAGTAGTCTAAAGCTTTCTTTATAGTTGTGCCCAGTCTCCTGCGGAGCCGCTATTCCCCATGGTCCTTACGGAGTCCCAGCATCCACTACGGACTACGAGAAATAGAATTACCGGTGAGTAAATTCTTCTTCTTCTTCTTATTATTATTATTATTATTATTATTCCTCTAAGTAGCAAATTAAATACTTCCTCTAAATTATAATCTGCTTTTCAAAATTTGCTACCAGACACTGGCATAGACTTTCAGACTGTCAGCATGTTATACAATGACATTGGAGAGGAGAGGAATTATGTCAAAGAGAAAACTGAACTGAGATGGGTGTGTTAAAGCCCCTCTGCTCACTACATCACGTGCCATGTACGTGTGGTTGCCATGGAAGTCACTAAGGATGTGCCTTATTGCTACGCACAGTGGAGTATAAACTAAGGATGACGTCAGGCCAGATGACTGGGGGTAGCATGGAATTGCAGTTCAGTGGGCCAGATGTCAGTAAGTGCAGGCTTTATGAGCGGTATGAGTAAGGTGCACAACTACTGTGGGCTTTATGTATAAGGGGCACTACTGCAGCGGGCATTATGTGTAAGGGACACTACTACTGTCAGCATTGTAAGTAAAGGGAACTACTACTGTGGGCATTATGTGTGTAAGCAACACTACTGTGGGCATTATGTGTAATGGGCACTACTACTGTGGGCATTATGTGTAAGGGGCACTACTATTGTGGGAATTGCATATTTGGGGCACACTGTTTGCATTGTGTGTAAGGGGCACTGCTACTGTGGGCATTATATCTAAGGGGCACTACTACTGTGTGCATTGTGTATATGGGGCACTACTGTGGGCTTATGTATAAGGGGAATTACTGTGTGCCATAACATGTATAAGGGGTATTACTGTGTAGCGTAATGTGTATAAGGGGCACTAATGTGTGTCGTAATGTGTATAAGGGTACTACTGTCTGGCATAACATGTATAAGGCTCACTACTGTGTGGCATAATGTGTATACAGGGTATGGCTGTGTAATGTAACATGAATAAGGGCCACTACATTAAGTCGTAACATGAATAAGGGACACTACTGTGTTGTATAATATAAATCAGGGGCACTGCTTGTGGTGTAATGTAAACAAGATTGTGCTACTGTGTGGTGTAATTCAAATTGGGGG
The DNA here is from genome assembly GCF_028390025.1 of Pseudophryne corroboree. Lineage (NCBI taxonomy): Eukaryota > Metazoa > Chordata > Amphibia > Anura > Myobatrachidae > Pseudophryne > Pseudophryne corroboree. Next base: position 488,841,669 of record NC_086449.1, on the reverse strand, counting down.
TACTAATGTGTGGCCACGGCCCTTTACCGCACGCTGTCCCTTTATGAGTTATGGGAGGAGGTACCCTGAGCACTAAGTAGGTGCACTGTTATACTGTAAAATGGGTAGCATAAGACAAAATGATATAGACCAACTGTGCACCCACATCACTAATACATGTGAAAATTGAACTACTGTACATTACACAGAATGTGAATGCCTGCGCAATGTGAATTTGTATTGCTGAGGATGAAAAACTCTTTAAGCCATGGAAGAACTGGAAGAAAAGGATAAAAGGTCAGAAGAAAAACACAATTACAAAGCTATGCTCTCAGAAGCATTTAGTTTAATGAAAATGTGCATCTTAGTACAGTTGGCCTATGCTCTGGAACTAATGTCTGGTTATACATATGTGTGAGGATGGAAGGTATTCTAAAAGTAGCTGAAGTTTCACAAGAAAAGCTTGAGATCACACTAATCATTTAAATGAGGAACAATGAAAAGTCTAAAGATACTGTATATGTATTACTCAACTATTTATCTCTATTAATGGGAACAGCAAATTACTTTATACAATACATAGTGGTGGGTTGGTTTAAGAAGTGAGCTTACATTTAAGCAGCAACTCAAATAGTTGTTGTTATTATTATTATTATTATTATTATTATTATTATTATTATTGTTATTATTACTCCTCTAAGTAAAAAATTAAATACTTCCTCTAAATTATAATCTGCTTTTCAAAATTTTCTACCAGACACAGGCATAGACTTTCAGACTGTCAGCATGTTATACAATGACATTGGAGAGGAGAGGAATTATGTCAAAGTGAAAACCGAACTGAGATGGGTGTGTTAAAGCCTCTCTGCTCACTACATCATGTGCCATGTACCTGTGGTTGCCATGGAAGTCACTAAGGCTGTGCCTTATTGCTACGCACAGTGGAGTATAAACTAAGGATGAAGTCAGGCCAGATGACTGGGGGTAGCAAGGAATTGCAGTTCAGTGGGCCAGATGTCAGTAAGTGCAGGCTTTATGAGTGGTATGCGTAAGGTGCACAACTACTGTGGGCATTATGTATAAGGGGCACTAATACAGTGGGCATTATGTGTAAGGGACACTACTACTGTCAGCATTGTAAGTAAAGGGAACTACTACTGTGGGCATTATGGGTAAGGTACACTTCTACTGCGGGTATTATGTGTGTAAGCAACACTACTGTGGGCATTATGTGTAATGGGCACTACTACTGTGGTCATTTAAATAAGGAAAAGTCTAAAGTCTAAAGTCTAAAGATACTGTATATGTATTACTGAACTATTTATCACTAGTAATGGGAACAGCAATGACTTTATACAATACATAGTGGTGGGTTGGTTTAAGAAGGGAGCTTACTTTTTAAGCAGCAACTCAAATAGTTGTTGTTGTTATTATTATTATTATTATTATTATTATTCCTCTAAGTAGCAAATTAAATACTTCCTCTAAATTATAATCTGCTTTTCAAAATTTGCTACCAGACACAGGCATAGACTTTCAGACTGTCAGCATGTCATACAATGACATTGGAGAGGAGGGGAATGATGTCAAAGTTTAAACCAAACTGAGATGGGTGAGTTAAAGCCTCTCTGCTCACTACATCATGTGCCATGTACGTGTGGTTGCCACGGAAGTCACACTGTTACACTGTTGAAACATCTGAAGAATTATCAATCACTAACAGAAGTCTAAATGCACAAAACAATAAGACATTATCAAGCTGTCCTTTCATGGTATGCTGCTTTAACATACATACAGACACACTCACTAGATCATTTTTATATAGTGAAAGGCTTAATAGAGGACAAATTCTGTGGTTTGATACTTGCTGGATATCTCTTGAATTAGTGTACAATCCTTATCACAATGAGCTTTCTGTTGTACTGTTTGGATGAGTTTATTGGCAATTAGAGGAAAGCAGTAGGAATCACAAGCTGTAATTACTGTGAAAATCCAATAATGCTTTGGGGTCTCAATTCCCCAGGCACAATAATCTTAAAATATTGGGAATGCTCCGTATCCCAATGTGGTCTTAAAACATGTATCGCAATATGTATTCCAATATCCCCAAATGGCTTTACACAGTGTATTCCAATATAGATCTGCAGCAAGGTTTATGAGAAAACACAAAAAACAACATTGAACTCCAGCCTCAGTAGAGATGATAAAATAAGGATTTGTGACTCTGGTCTTATACCTAATATACCAGTGACAGAAAATGGCTCAGCTGTGACAGAATAATACAAAGATATTATTATCCTAACTGCAGATACAAGCCAAAGATGTGGCCTATTTTAGCAGAAAGATTGCTAAATCAGTGCTCACTAAGTCAATACCTGGTATAAAATCATTGGAGCTCCACATTATTTTTGGCTGGATAGATAGTTACAAAAATGGCTAAAATACAAAGTGCATAATCTATACACATTATAATACAGCATTTATGTGTTTGTGTAAACAAGGATATCACTCAGGCTTAGAAATACATGGAGGTTCATAGGGAGCACAAAATCCATAACTAAAGAAATGTTTATTGTTTTTCATTACAAATTACATTTGCTGTTTATGTTTTTATGTTGCCAGTTGTGATTTCTAATTTTTTCTGTTTTTTTTTATGTACTCAAGGGAGGGTATTAATTATTCAATATTACTGACCAGTCTGTAAGTTATGAAACAAACTTGTTTTTTTCTGTATTATTTTCCAATCACAGCAGAAGCAATGTGTACAACTGTTATATATTAATATATATTTCTGCTTTGCAGTGTAGCAGAGGATGTATGAGTTTTCTATCACTCTCACCCTTCAAGGGTCATCACTGGTCCTCTGTCATGGCAGCAGTTTATGGCACAGTCCAGCCATACACTCTGTTTAGCAGGTCCTATATGGTTTTTTTGTAACTAAAATGCACAGTACACATCTGTGCATTGTAAATGGTTAATTCATTTTAAAATTGATTATCCATAAATGCGTCTGAAGACAGTAATATGCCCTGCAGAAACACTGCTAACAAAAAGTACACTTTTAATAGTGCTATCAATCTTTCAGATGTTATTGTTCTCATAAAAAATGTTAATTTTAAATCACTCTGTTCATTATGTTCACAATGAGTAATTAGGTGGTATGATGTAAAAACAAAAATTGCTGTAATCATTAGGGGGGAAAAATAATCTTATATGACAAGGTAATAAAATTGCATATGAAAAAACACCCTGAAACCTGGTGAATTAATCAATTTCTCTAGAGACAAACTCCATTCAGTAACTTATGTCAATATGAAGACATTGCATGTTTATGTGTCCCTCATGTCAGGATGAGCAATTAAACCTATTTATAATTTACAGTTACCTTTAACAAAGTGGTATTTTGTTTTTTTGAAACACTATTGCACGTGTCACCAAAGACCATTAAAAAAGTTATTGTATGGGCTTAAGAGTATTATGTATAAAATAAAGGTGTGAAAGCAAACACTGTATGTAAAGTTAGGAACTTAGTGAGTTTAGCAAATATGCAAGTAAAACTCAGATACGCACTAACACATTTGACTTCCAAACACATCCACCTGGCTTATTTCCTAACTGGCTGCCTTTGAATGTTGATACAAATTATGCAGTTTCTGCATTGGGTGATGGATGGGTGATCATTTTGAAATCATAAAAAAAAAAAAAGAAGTGCAAGTAAATTATAAATTATATAGCAATGTAAAAATAAATGTAATAGTAAAATATTATGACAGTATTATGTAACTGTAATATTTTAGCAAGACAAATATCGGACTGAATATTGAGTCTGTCAATATTTATTTTGGGCTTTTCATTGCCAGATGTATTACAATTAATCTTGTCATTATTCTAGCTACTAAAGTGACTGAGGTATATCCCGCCATGTATGGCACAGTTTTGCATTCCATAGGCTCAGAGATTTAGCCATGCCTTGTGATTTATCTTAACTGTAATATGTTACTTTATACATACTGTATTACAGCAAACAAAAATTTTAAAATCTATTCACTCGTTACTCATGAAAAACGGCTTAGCTGTGTTTTGCATGATCTGCCAAATTTAGCAAAATAGCAAAGATGGAAGTGGACACATCTGTAATTGTTTATTCCATTTTCAATTTAGCTGGAGTACCCAGCTCCGCTCGGAGGGAAATCGTGATAACGGAAGTCGGTTACTGAGGCTTTTTTCAGATTTTGGTAGTAAATAGGATGGGGTGGAGAGTATTACGACACTTACAAATAAATCTATCACAGTATACACATGTGCCACTATGTTCTAATCTGTCACTATTGAGGTGCGTATGCCTGTCACTGCTGAATGCTGAGAGAACTGCAGCGAACACTTTCCCATGGAGCAATGCCGTCACACAGGGCGCATGAAGCTTGCAGGGTTGTCTGCAATGGCATCCTGCAGCCTGTATCAAAGGATACTCTGTTCAGGCACATTGCAGCCTGTGTAGCTGCCCAAGCCATCCTTAGGACACTCTGGGCAGTACTCAGTGGTGTAAATTTGTCCCAGTTGCCAGGAGGCAAGATAAATATTGGTGCCCCCCCCACCCCTTCATATATACATAAATAAAGCAAGGCTGTAGATTCTAATTATGTGAAGCTACTTAAAATTGTCAATTCAAAAGCATCGCCATTAGGCAGTTCTATGTAGTCACTCACAATGCTGATTATTTTTTCGACAATTATTACAAGCGTCATACCCAGGATTAGAACCTATGACACTGGAATCAGGCACCTTACTGATGGAGCTATTTGCTCCTGTATGGGATGCGTGAGAATTCTAACTATATGAAGTTACGTGTAATTGTCAGAGAAGTAACTTCATATAGTTAGAATTCTCATGCTTCCTATAGAGGAGCAAATAGTTCCATCAGTAAGGTACCTATTTCCAGTGAAATAGGTCATAGATTATAATCCTGGATATGACACTTTTAAAATGTGCATCAATAATAAAGAGGGTGTGACTTGTTAGGTGCAGGGACTAGTGGGGGAGGGGAGACGTTGACCTTTTGAACCTGTCAAGTTAAACTCTGTCTTCCTTTTACATGTCATCCTTTTGACCATGTCATCCTTTAGCATGTCGATCATATGGGTTGACCAATTACCAACCTAATTACTGTCAATCTGTAGTTCAGAACCTATAAATATATTATAAAATGTATGATATCGTGATTGAACAATATGATCATTCTCAGGTTCTAAATGAACCGTTTAATACAGAATATTGTAGCACCATGAAGAATATAATGCTTTTTAAAATACAACAACGTTGTCCCATTGTGTCACGTACTGTAGATTACCGTGCTTGAAATCACAAAACAAACTTTGATAAATTGGTAAATTGTAGCAATAACAGTGATACTGTAGCTCTTTAGACATTTGGTGGTACCATATAACTATGCCACTGGTAGTACCATATAACTATGCCACTGGTGGTACTATATGACTATGCCACTGGTGGCACCATATAACTATGCCACCAGTGGTACCATATAACTATGCCACTGGTGGTACCATATAACTATGCCACTGGTGGTACCATATAACTATGCCACTAGTGGCACCATGTATCTATGCCAATGGTGGTACCATATAAGTATGCCAGTGGTGGTACCATATAACTATGCTGCTAGTGGTACCATATAACTATGCCACCGGTGGTACCATATAACTATGCCACTGGTAGTACCATATAACTATGCCACTGGTGGTACTATATGACTATGCCACTGGTGGCACCATATAACTATGCCACCAGTGGTACCATATAACTATGCCACTGGTGGTACCATATAACTATGCCACTGGTGGTACCATATAACTATGCCACTAGTGGCACCATGTATCTATGCCAATGGTGGTACCATATAACTATGCCAGTGGTGGTACCATATAACTATGCTGCTAGTGGTACCATATAACTATGCCACCGGTGGTACCATATAACTATGCCACTGGTGGTACTATATAACTATGCCACTGTTGGCACCATGTATCTATGCCAATGGTGGTACCATATAACTATGCCAATGGTGGTACCATATAACTATGCCAATGGTGGTACCATATAACTATGCCAATGGTGATACCATATAACTATGCCAATGGTGGCAGCATATAACTATGTCAATGGTGGTACCATTTAACTACAGTAAGTAATGAAATCTGGTCTTTTTTATAATGGAGGACTATGAATTCTCACAGCATAAATGATAAAGTGTAAAATGAAATATGTGGATATCTTTGTAGTATATATTTATTGAAGCTGTTGTTCATTACCTTTCTCAACCCTCTTTTAAAAGGAACAATAAAGCAGGTATGGGGCAAATACAGCTTCAAAAGTAGCTGGAGGCAAGGTCACAGGCTTTATTCTCTCATTCATCATTGCTAGACCCCCTTCTGTGAAGTTATACAGCAATGAATATTGCCCACCTTAAAGCTCTCTTTTACGAGTAGGACAATATAATTAAAGATATAACAGTAACTATGTTTAACAATGAGCATTTTCATATTGCACTATGACACATAAAAATGCAGGTATGATCAATATATATATGTGGTGTTGCACTGGACAGTTGCCCTTCTGATGTCCTTGTATGATGTCCTGAAGAAGGTCATGTGATGACCGAAACGTCGACACACCGTCTATATGTCTTTGTGAGTTATCATTAAAAAAATACCTGTTGGAATTTATTGGTGAGTGCCTGAATTTCCAATTTCTATATACTGGCCTTTGGGCCTTTGTGGAGCACCGCATCGCTGGTTCTATTAAGCCTGGAGTGTGGACTTAACCAAGTATTTGTATATATATATGTATATATTGACAAGATACAGCACTCCAATAACAACTACATAGCTATCCTGGTGCCTTCCACACAAATTCCATATGTCCCAGCAATAGACGGCACTCCAAGGGATTTCTCATGCAGATGAATAATCACACAGTAGCCAGACTGTTTAACTGACATTTCGGTACTATGTACCCTTATCAAAGACCAGATAACATAGTAACGAAACGTCAGTTAAACAGTCTGGCTACTGTGTGATCCTTCATCTGCATGAGAAATCCCCTGGAGTGCCGCCTATTGCTGGGACATATATATATATATATATATATATATACAGAGCATGGATATGGACCGGCACTCCGTTGTCAATATTCACAGTGCATTGGTGTCCTCCCAGTAATAGTGAATAAACATACGAGAAAAGATGAGCGGCACTCAGCGTCTTAATGAAAAAATTGAAAAAGTGTATTCACATCACCTTGATGTGAATACACTTTTTAAATTTTTTCATTAAGACGCTGAGTGCCGCTCATCTTTTTTCGTATATATATATATATATATATATATATATATATATATATGGTCATACTGTACTTGCATTTTTATGTGTCATAGTACAATATAAAAATGATCACTGTTATATATATAGTATAGTCATTTATTACTATATGGCTCAGTGATAATTATACACACCCTTTTTCACTATTGCATTAATTAGCACTTTTGTGACTCTTTGGGTATACCCCAATACGCTATTACATTTGTTCTTTTTTTACAACCATTGAGCCTTGTTGTGTGACTTAACTGTTTTCTTTTGGCTGCCAATGTTTAAGAAATAAAACAAGTGAGATGAAATCGCTGTTTAATTGAACATTTAGGTCTCCACTTCCTAATATACTGCTCAATAAACCCTTGTTAAAGTATTAATGAATGTATGATAGTATATTAAGGCACTTCAGGTTGCCTCAAGTGGTAAAATATTTAATGTATGGACCAGTGAGATTGCAGGTTGTGGTGCTTGGTACTACTGCAGAGTGCAGACCTGTCCACTGACATTGGTCAGCCACGGCGCTATCATGTTATGCACTACTGGTGTGCTAATGATAAGAGCACCAAGGTCTAGACAGTTTATACAGTAGGCAGCAGTCAGGGGCTGGATGGATTTTATACTGCTCTGTCTTAGTGCCAGTCCAAAGCATGGAGGCCACCATATGGCATGCAGATAGCAACCCAGTCTATGAATTTTAGATCTCTAAGCTGATAATTCTTTACCTTCACTGTCTAACAAAATTAGAAAGCTGTGCTTAGCGAGCATCACTGTTGGCCTACTGTTAAGCAGTACTGGCATATTACTTGACATTAGTGATGGCATATCACTGGGCAGTACATTTGTGCTAAATAATATGCATATTACTGAGCACAACTATTACTTGCATCACTATTTTTAGCTTTTCAGTGGTCATTTTTACTGGTCATTCATATATAGCTATGCTATATAGAGCAGCAGAAAGTATAGTCAAACAGGAACTCTTTATTTCATTACAGACAGGATCACACTGATTCCAACGTGGAGGAAAAGGAAAGAAGGAACACCTATATCACAGTCTGAATGAACACACATTCCCTAGCTACCTCCTTTTTTAATTTTATTTTATCAGCAGTTGAACACTAATTACATCGGCATGTACAAAAACACAATATAGAAAGGACATTACTTTTCCACAGGGCATTGCTATTAATATACTATGGTCACCATTACTGCTGGTAACTGGTAAATGTAACTGCTGTAACCTTACTTGCCAATATTACTGCTAGCATTACTGACCATTACTGTTGGCATACTGGATTACCGGCCATTTTTGCTGTTGAACATATTACCAGGCAGTCGCATGCAGGGGCGGATCCAGAAAAGAATTACAGGGGGGGCACCATAAGTGGTTGTGCTATCAAGGAGGGGTGGAGTTAGAAGTGGAGTGGGCGTGGCGAAGTTTCAGTGCGTGTGACCAATTGTGTGAGGGGGTGTGGTCAAGTGCTCAATGTCAGTATCGAGTGTGTCTATGATCGAAATGCACTGCTGGAGGGGGTACAGGTCCACAGTTAGTTCTTATACCTTATGGGGATCATTCCGAAACGTTCGCACTCTGCTGGTTTTCGCAGCCGTGCGAACGGGTCGGAACTGCGCATACGTGGCGGACGCAATGCGCAGGCGCATTATTGCCGAGCGACGGCCGTTGCTGGGAAACGACAAGAACACAGAAGAAAGCGATCGCAGGGGCGATCGCATGAAGATTGACAGCAGGAAGGTCACCCCCACTCCCCCCCCCAGCAAAAGACCGCTCACAGCAGCACCATTCTCTCTCCCCAGGTCACCCCCACTCCCCTCCCCCCCCCCGAGGGGGAGATACAGGGAGGGGAAGGGGGAGATACAGGGAGGGGGAGGGTGCTTAGTGATAGTCACAGGAAGAGTGAGGGTAAGGGTACTGAGGGTGAGATACAAGGAGGGTGAGGGTGCTGAGGGAGAGTTACAAGGAGGGTGAGGGTAAGGGCATTGAGGGGGAAATATGGGGAGGGTAAGGGCGCTGAGGATAGTTACAGAGAGGGTGAGTGCTCTGAGGGGGAGTTACAGGGAGGGTGAGGGTAAAGGCGCTGAAGGGGAGATACAGCGAGGGTGAGGGTAGGAGTGCTGAGGGGGAGATACAGGGAGGGTGAGGGGGAGAGTAAGGGCGCTGAGGGGGAGTTACAGGATGAGGACAGGGACACTGGGGGTGAGCTACAGGGAGGGTGAGGGGGCTGAGGGGGAGATACAGGGACAAAACATTTGTTTCAGGAAAGAAAAATATTTTATATACACATGATGTGACTGTACATACTATTCTCAAAAAACCATACTTTCCTATTCAAAATAATCTAAATAATGAAGCATTCCCTGACAATATCGCACGCCCATGCCTCCCTCCCGGCATCACATTTACTATAATACTACAAGTGCATGGACTGTAATATAATGCTACAAGTGCCTGTAATATAATGCTACAATGCATGGGATATAATATAATTCTACAAGTGCATGGACTATAATAAAGTGCATTGTAGCATTATATTACAGGCACTTGTAGCATTATATTACAGTCCACGCACTTGTAGTATTATATTATAGTCAAGGCAGTGGGCATTGTTTTGGAGCAAATACCTTACAGCAGGTTTGCCCCACTGGCTGGTACCTGAGGACTGGAGCACGGCGGGTACAGGTCCTAAGGGTACAGGAGAAGACAGCTGCTGCGGATGGCGTGATGTCTTCACAATACGTTGCGGGCACCAGGTTCCCTATGGTTATTAGGCAGGGGAGGATCGGCGCCGGCGGCTAAGAGTGAGTGTGAGTAGTACACTTTCACTGCACAGCGTACACGGCGTGGTGTCAGTGGGGAGCACAGCACCACGCCGGAGATCGGTAGCAGAGATCCCCAGCGGCGGCGGGCTGCATCTTTAAAGTTCCTCCTCCTGCTCGGCTCCTCCGTGTGAGCAGAGCAGCATCAGCAGGTGACAGGAGAGCAGGGGGGCACGTCGGGTGCCGGGGGCGGGTGCGCACAGCAGCGGGGGATATGTCGGGTGCCGGAGGCGGGTGCGCACAGCGGCGGGGGACATGTCGGGAGGCGGGTGCGCACAGCGGCGGGGGACATGTCGGGAGGCGGGTGCGCACAGCGGCGGGGGACATGTCGGGGGGCGGGTGCGCACAGCAGCACGGACAATACAAAACATGTATTAAAAATGACAGGGGGGGCACGTGCCTTGGTGCCCCCCCCTAAATCCGCCACTGGTCGCATGAGTTCTTTGCTTGTTACTAAGTCAAGTTACTGGCCATTATTACTGTTGTTCTTATTACTTGCCATACCTTACAATACTATTAGTATATTAAGGCGGTGGGGCCGCTGGCTCTAGAAAATAGAGCACTGCCCAGAGTATACTATGGATACCCCGGGCAACTTCACAGGTGCCTGCCTGGAACGTTCCTTGCACACTTGGGGGTGCTCTGTAGCAGTGCTACTGGCTGCAGGGTGCCATTCCAGGCACCGTGCAAGCCACATGCAGGTGCTGTGTGGCAGCAATGGTACTTCCCCCAAGCCCATGTCCCCTGGGTGACAACACCGCACACACAGCCTTAGTTACAGCCTGGTTGGCATCTTAATGATCATTACTACTGCTATGCTTATTACTGCCCTTGTTGCTTAGAATGAGACTGAACACATAACTACAACTAATGTTACTGGACTGATAACAAATGGTGGGCCAAGTAATGTGCATGTTACTACTGTTGGATATGTGTAATAAAATTGTTGCCAGAATATGACTGATAGAGAGATATAAGATAATAGTGTTTGTTAGCAGGGACAGACTGTGGCTGTATAACAGCACTGGCATTTTATTAGCATACACATATTTCTTGCTCGTGCACAAAAAGGGGTCACAGTCACAGCTCACTGTGGAGGAAGTGCCGCAAGTCATGGGGTCCTGACCACGCAGCAAGCCCCTGGCTCTCTGTGCCGGGCATCCGAGCAGGGCACTAGGAGGCAGAGCTGCTTGGCCAGCCCCTGGCTATGTGAGCTGAGCAGCTGAGCATGGACCAGTCCATCAGCCCATCGCCCTACTTGCATTTGCCAGATGGGCAGTCTAGCCCTGTTTGTTAGTATTAACAAGTCTGCTTTCTATTAGTGGCCCTCATTCCGAGTTGTTCGCTCGCTAGCTGCTTTTAGCAGCCGTGCAAACGCTAAGCCGCCGCCCTCTGGGAGTGTATCTTAGCTTAGCAGAAGTGCGAACGAAAGGATTGCAGCGCAGCTACAAAAATAAGATTGTGTAGTTTCTGAGCAGCTCCAGACCTACTCCTACCTTGCGATCACTTCAGACTATTTAGTTCCTGTTTTGACATCACGAACACGCCCTGCGTTCGGCCAGCCACGCCTGCGTTTCCCCGGCACGCCTTCGTTTGTATATGACACGCCTGCGTTTTTCCACACACTCCCCGAAAATGGTCAGTTACCTCCCAGAAACGCCCACTTCATGTCAATCACTCTGCGGCGAGCGGTGCGACTGAAAAGCGTTGGTAGACCTTGTGTGAAACTACTTCGGCTGTTGTGAAAGTATGTCGCGTGTGCACATTGCGACGCATATACATGCGCAGAAGTGCCTTTTTTTGCCTGATCGCTGCGCAGCGACCGAAAACAGCTCGGCATGACCATCAGTGTCAACTGTATTGCAATCAAGTCACCAGAATGTAGTGTAAACAAGCAATGATAATAAATGGTGATAGGAACAGATGATTAGGCGAGGGGGATATCATTTTACACTGCAACTCAGATAGTGCAGAAACAGTTATGTAGCTGTCAGGGCTATCATTATATCAAGTGTAGACTATGCAAACAGACAGGTTAAGTAACCGCTCTCCACTGAAAAGCTAATAATAACACTTCTGAAGTTTTGCTAAACTCAGCTCCTATAGCATAGTGAGTATGTTCTGAGACATCAGCTAGGCTTAAACCCATTATTTATTAGTGCTACTCACCTTGGTTTACTCAGCCTAGAAAGACAAATGCTAGCAGTACACTGCCTACAGTACATTACTAACAGCACAGTACTTTGGACAGCTCCTTCTGTACCTCTCTTAGCAAGTCACTGTATTCACAGGAAAAGCACAACAGCTGCAACTCTTTCTCCAACAGTACACTTCTCTTGTAGCTTTGCTTCTAAAGAGCCTCCTCCTTATCTTCTGAGTCTTCCATTCGAAGGGATGGTGCTGCTACATCAGAAGTAGGGAGCATGAGCCTCTCCTATTAACAGGTACCTCAGCTCTTTACAAGATGGCGCCACCTCTCCTAACAGTCCTCATGCCCCTCTGTTTTTTTTAACTGTCATTTTGGGCAACTGCCGCTCCAGTATCAGAGAGCTTCTCCTCAGCCTGCTGACAGATGCTGTCACCCATCTCTCCTTTCTCTACATGTCAGGTTTTGGGGGGGGGGGGGCAGAGGGGGGTTTATTTGCAACCCAGTGGATTGTGGGGACTGCATTTAGCTTCAGCAGATCCTGGATTAAAGAAAGTGATACTTTGTGATGGTTTCACATATTTTCCAAGATGCTGCCTTTGATTACTCTTATACAAAAGCTCCTCTCAGAATTTACTATAAGAAACAAGCTATGCAATCCTCAGTTTAGTGTTTCTGAACATTTGTAGTAATGTTCAGTCACATTAGTTTGCTACAGAAGTATAGCAATTTTTTGACCTGGTCAGCTTTAAAAACCTGGTCACTCACAGCAATTCTGATGTGCCCATTTGCTGTCTGGTTGATTTGCAGTGGACACAAAATATTGGATGTTTCCAGGATCATAGGACTTCAATTACAATATATACTGTAATGTTCTTTGTAAATTTGATTGTGTTGTATTTGTCTGTCACCAAAAAACACCAAAATGTTTACCAATTCACTGTAAATCTATTAAATGAATGGGCAGAGTGATGAGTGTGACAGGTATTCATAACCTGGCACCTTCTCCTCTACCTTTTCTTTCTTCTTACATATCATACCAGATAAGTAGCATTATTATATGTTCTGGCTCAAGATATTAATTGGAATAGTAACGCAGTATGAATTATAATAATACAGAGTTTCCAATACATGTGTTTGGGAGCTGTCTCATCACAGGATAAGCTCATTGTACTTATATACCAGTATGCAGACTATATAGTCTAGTTTTCAGTGAAACACTTTTAGCTCTTTCTTGTTATTTTCATTTTCATCTCCTTTTTAGGTTCCTTTGCTGAATGCATGCCTAACAAGGTTTCACTGATATATTCCTACTTACATATATATCCAAGAATAGAAATTTGTTGATTATTAGAAGACCATGGGGGTCATTCCAAGTGGATTGCACGCTGCAATTTTTTGCCACCCGTGCGATTAGATAGTCGCCGCCTATGGGGGAGTGTATTTTAGCTTAGCAAGTGTGCAATCGCATGTGCAGGGGAGCTGTACCAAAAAGATTTGTGCAGTTTCTGAGTAGCTCTGAACTTACTCAGCCGCTGCGATCACTTCAGCCTGTCAGGTCCTGGAATTGACGTCAGACACCCGCCCTGCAAACGCCTGGACATGCCTGCATTTTCCTCGACACTCCCAGAAAACGGTCAGTTGGCACCCAGGAATGCCTTCCTGCTGTCAAACACCTTGCGTTTGGCCCTGCGATCCCGATCTTTGTTAGTTTCATTGCTGCCTGGCATCCCCCGTCACCAGGCAGTGACGCGCCAGCGCATTGTGGCCGCAGCACATGCGCAGTTCAGACCTGACCGCATGGCTGCAAAAAACTGCAGCGTGCGATTGGATCGGAATGACCCCCCATGTTTTATCCTATATTTAGTAAACCCAGGCCAGAAAGTTCTGTATGATGTCACCAGAAATATATTCTTTTATTTCAATTGCCTGACTCATAAAGTCAGGTCTTAGCAGGGTGAAAACCACTCATTGCTTGGCTGTGGTGGCCATGGAAAAAAAATGTTACAAAGGACCATATTTTACCTCCTGAACTCAGTTAAGAGTAATGCAGTGTGGTGTCCGCTGCACACAGAGCCTGTTAATCTGTGCAACATGACCAGGCCATTGTTTCTACAGAAAATGAGAAATTGAATTGAAGGACTGTTTAGAATGTGGGTGGATAGCAAAGTTCTCTAAAGTATGACCCATAACAACCAATCTCAGTTCCTTGACACATGGTAAAGAGAACAATTTCCCAGGGACTAAAAATAGGAAAGTGGCAGTGACTGATGCTGGATCTGTGGAAGGTCCAGTTTCTTCTCTCTCCCTGCATGATGTGCTGCTAAAAAGTGGCCAGTGGTAGTGGTAGTGGAGTGGACATGTGAGAAGTGATACAGAAGGGAGTTCACACTGGTCGGGAAAAGTGGAAATCTTGTAAAGAACAGAAATGGAGATAGAAGCAGAGGATGAAGGTCATGGAAATAAAAGCAGAGGATGAAAATTGCACTGATTGCTCTATTCCCTCCCCCCACCCTCCACCCATCTCTGGATCCACCACTCTGAAGAACAATAATGAAAATACAGGAAATAGAAGCAGAGGATGAAGAATCTTCAGTAGTTCTACTTCTCCAGTCTTTTGCTCAATCATCAAATAAAGATGTACTGTAGGAGACATGCATTAACCTGATTTTTTACAGACCTGTCACCATGCACCACCTGTATCTCTATAAGGAGCATGTCCTTAACAGGTGAAACAAAAGGAAGTCAGCTGCAGAGCTGGTCAAAGTCAGGTCACATTCAAGCAATCTGGCAGGAAGATAAAATTACAGTAGGTAGCTGTCTCAATATGGCAGGAACATGTGAAATTGTGAGTATTTCCAGAAAAAGCGACTTCCAGCTGTTTTGGAATTTATTCAGCTTTATTGTAAATATTGAGCCTATTGTTTCCATTTCTCAATAGGAACCGCGAGTGTTGCTAAATTATCCCAAGAAACTCAACCTCACTGGAACATCTCAGCTTTGTTTCAGGTGATGTATTCTGCCACGGTACAGCCTTCCTGTCACTGAGCCATATCGCATCTCCTCTATTGTTGCTGTAATTGTAAGTGATGAAGGTGAAGCCACATTTATACAATCTAAGTGAATATAAACAATCTGTGAGTGGTTTTTAGCAGCACCCTATTATTTGCGCAAAGGAAGTATACTCAGTGCTGTGCCCAACAGGGGGACAGCACTCTACAGTATCAAGCACCAATCAAGATGCAGAGTAGTCAAGCATTACCTGTTTCTTATTGCCCCTTTCAAATACGGTATATAACAGTGCTAAGGGTAAGATTTGTATAACAGTATCAAGGGTAGCTGCTAGAGGCTCTATGTCTGTATTCCAATGTGTATGTACTGTTCTGTAGCCAGGCACATTGTTTGTAACCGGTGCAGTAGATCAGTAATCTAATGTATAAACTTTTGAATCTAAAAATTTTCAATCTAATGCAATCTACGTAAAGATGAATGCTGGGACCTGAATGAAAGCCAACATGATTCTGCTTCCATGGTACTCACAGTTTCCTTTCCTGCAAGTGAAATGCCAAAAGAATAAGTAACATGCATATGGCTGTATTTGTTTATCAATGCAAGTTTTTAAACATGATTTACAACTGCTTTTATAAAATAAAATAATGTGGCATCCGTTGCAGCCTATGCTAATATACAAATTCATGACGTGTACCTGCCCCAGTTGCTTTCCATAGGGGTAGTACAGCTTCAATAAAAGTTATACAGTATCATAAGAATAGCGCGTCCTCATGAATACATTGAAGATAATGGGTGCTATACTCCTCCAGTTTAGACAATAAACAGCAATTTCCATCAGGGAAACACACTGAACACAAAACACAATAAAACAGAAGAAACAAAGGAGCTCATCACAAGCAATAACGGAACATGGATACCTATAAAAGACTGCTACTTGTTATCAAAGCACCTTTCACACTGAAAATATTACCCAGGAGAACCCAATCCCATGTAAACACTTCAAAATCCATCCATGGCCTTATGGCACTGGGTTTATGTAGACCTCATGAGTTAAAGGTAGCTAGATCCTTGTGAGAAAGTAAAATGATTTATTATCAGGAAGCAGAGCTAATGCATTCATCTTTACAACTCTCCTGGTAGTCGGGTGAGAAACTGCATTTATTTCCCACATAATGCCCATGCAGAGCACTGTATTATTCATAACAGTGGGCTTCTTTTGCTGTCGTGATGGTGATAACCTGTGAAGAAATGCATATTGTATATAAATTTATAATCTAGTTTTTATACATATCTATCTATCATACCATAATATAAATATTATGCGTTAACATGTTCTTCTCGGTAAACAAACAGAAAAAAATCTGGAAATACAAATCATTTCTCATATTTCAGATAACAGATGAATTTCTATCTTTCAACATTTAGACAAGGATTTGTTGAAATGTCAGACTCAGAAAAATGCCCTATAATCATTATGTATTCTAATGAGAATCATTGAAGTCACAAAGACTGGTTTTCACATATCCCAGCTGACAGAATTACTGTATTCCTTATATGTCAGAGCTTTTAGAATAATACAGAAAATCAGGGACTGTCATCTGCTACTCATCACTGCATTGCACTGTAAGCTACACATGGAATTATTCTGCATGTGCAAGATTAGATCATTTATGTAAACAATCTATGTTTAACTGTTCAATGATGAAAGAAAAATAGACTTATCAGATTAAAGTTTAATTATTTAATACACAGTATACAAAAATAGTAATGTAAATATAAAATACAACTAGGTAGCAGGGAGTTAGAGTTACAGAACCCCATGTATGGTCCCTGCCACTGAAGGAGACAGTTCTTTTGGAATTTAGGGATCTACTTGCTAAGCCTTGGATGGAGGTAAAGTGGACGGAGATAAAGTCCCAGCCATTCAGCTCCTAACTGCCAAGTTACAGGCTGTGTTTGAAAAATGACAGGAGCTGATTGGCTGATACTTTATCTCCATCCAAGGCTTAGTAAAAGAAGTAAAATCTTTTTCCTACAAGCAGGGTATCAATGTATATTGTGCAATATGTCTGGATCAGTGCCCGCGCCATCTTCTCACTGTGTATGAGCAATGCAGTGGAGGACAGCTGTCATTCCCTTAGCTCCTAAGACCTGCTACCAATAGCAGCTTATGACCGCTGTTCCAGTGCCTGCACCATTACCGCAATACCGAAGACAGTCGTCGGCTGGCTAGCTGCCTAGCCCTGCACCGCTTCATGCTTTGGACATCCAGCATAACAGTGAGTAAGGCTGTACAATCATCTATTCAATAAACCACACAACTTGATCATGGGCCTAATTCAGACCTGATCGCTGCTAGGTTTTTTTTGCACTACTGTGAACAGATAGTTGCCGCCCATAGGGGAGTGTATTTTCGCTTTGCAAGAGTGTGAACGCATGTGTTGCAGAGCTGTACAAACAGATCTTGTGCAGTCTCTGAGTAGTCCAGGACTACGAGCACTTCAGCCTGTCCAGGACCGGAATTGACGTCAGGAACCCTCCCTGCAAACGCATGAACACGCCTGCGTTTTGCAAACCACTCCCAGAAAATGGTCAGTTACCACCCACAAACGGCTTCTTCCTGTCACTCTCCTGCGATTGCCCGCACGAATGGATTCTATGCACAAACCCATTACTGAGTGGTGATCCGCTTTGTACCTGTGCGACGCACATGCGCAGTGCGGTGTATACGCATGCGCCGTTCTTACCTGATCGCAACGCTGCGATTCTAATTCTAAGTCAGATTTCTTAGAATTTAAGCACGGATCTCTCCATGTGTACCCCCCATTACAGTGGCCCAAATGACCAGCCAATCGCCTTTCTAACTGTGACAGGTCGTGGGGTCTATTTACTAAAGGCCCATATAGACGGGCCGATGCAGGAGAGATGTGTGCTGAGCGAACCGCTCAGCACACATCTCTCCCGCCGCTCAGCACAGCGTGATCTGTGCTGAGCATGCGGGGGGGACGCTCACTTCAGTCAGCGGGTGAAGTGAGCGACCCGCTAGATTGGCTTGTATGCAGGCCAATCTAGCAGCAGCGATAGTGATGCATGGGGCTGCACATCGCTATCGCTGTTAGGGCGACACACGGAGCGATCTTGCTGAAAATCTAAGCAATCTAGTCATATTGCTTAGATTATCGCTCCGTGTGTACCCCCTTAAGCCTTGGATGGAGATAAAGTGGATGGAGATAAAGTACCAGCCAATCAGACCCTAACTGTAATTTTCAAACACTGCCTGTGAAATGGTAGTTATGAGCTAATTGGCTGGGACTTTATCTCCATCCACTTTATCTCCATAGAAAGCTCAGTAAATAGACCCCTGTGTTTAAAAACTGACAGTTAGGAACTGGTTGGCTGGTCATTTATCACTCTTTATCCATCCCCACTTGATCACTTTTTAAGGCTTAAAACATATCAGCCCAGTGACTGACCACACCACAGCGACTGCCACAGTGGGGACTCACTGGAGTGGAGGACTGTGGCTACAACACTAATAGAAGCTGGCTGCCAATAACAGTAATAGTAAAAAATATAAGTAATGGTGGAGTTTGGTGGGTGGTCAGGAGAGCAGTGACTGTGACTAATAGCTTAAAGGTTTAATAAAGTGGAGAGATGCAGGAGGGATATCACTGTAGAGATGCTGAGGGAATGAAGTAGGTGAGGCACGGGGGGAATGGTGCTGGTGAGGAGCAGGGGGGTGGCAATGGAGAGACCTAGTGGGAATGGTGCTGGTGAGGAGCAGGAGGGATGGCACTGAAGAGACGTTGGGGGAATGGTGCTGGTGAGGAGCAGGAGGGATGGCACTGAAGAGACGTTGGGGGAATGGTGCTGGTGAGGAGCAGGAGGGATGGCACTGAAGAGACGTTGGGGGAATGGCACTGGTAAGAACAGGGGGAATGGCACTGGAAAGACCTGGTGGGAATGGCGCTGGTGAAGAGAAGGAGGGATGGCACTGGAGAGATGTGGGGTAGATGGCGCTGGTGAGTCGCCGAATGATGTTGGTGGGAGCGGTGCTGGTGTGGAATAGGGGGATAGCGCTGGAGAGACATGGGGGAATTTCACTGGTGAGGAGCAGGAGAGATGCAGGGCCATGGCGCTGGTGAGGAGCAGGAGGCAAGGTGCTGGAGAGATGCAGGGGAATGGTGCTGGTGAGGAGCAGTAGGGATGGCACTGGAGAGATTCAAGGGAATAACGCTGGTGAGGATCAGTAGGGGTGGCATAGGAGAGGCATAGGGGTATGGCACTGCTGAGGAGCAAAAGGGATGGTGCTGGAGAGATGTGGGGAGAATGGTGCTGGTGAGGAGCAGGAGGGATGGCGCTGGAGAGATGTGGGAAGAATGACGCTGGGGAGGAGCAGGATGGATAGCACTGGAGAGACATGGGGGAATGGCGCTAGTGAGGAGCAGGGGAGATGCAGGAGGGATGGTGCTGGAGAGATGCGGGGAGCATGAACTTGGTAAGATGTGAGGGGGTGATGTTGGTGAAATGCAAGAGGAATGGTGCTGGAGAGACACAGAGGGAATGGTGTTGGTAAGATGTGGGGGGAATGGAGATGGTGAGGAGCAGGAGGGATGGTGCTGGAGAGACCCATCAGGAATGACACTGGTAAGACATGGGGGGATGACGTAAGTGGGAAGCAGGAGGAATGGTGCAGGTTAGAAACAGGAGAGATGACGTTAGTGAGATGCGGGGGTGGATGGCACTGGAGAGAAGCAGGGGGAATAATGTTGGTAAGATGTTGGCTGAATGACGCAGGTGAGGAGCAGGGGCAATGGCACTGGAGAGAAGCTGGATACATGGCACTGATAAGACGTTGGGTGAATGGCCCTGTAGAAGAGCAGGAGGGATGGCACTGGAGAATCAGGGGAATTATGTTAGCGAGATGAAGGGGGATTGGTGCTGCAGTTTTGTCATGTTGATGGCGTGAACCTGCCTGTCCTGCAATAAACTCAGTAGAGTCCAATGAGCTACCCTGTCAAAATTGTGTTTTTCTTTTGCGTGGTGGGCACATGGGAGTGGGGGTGGGGGGCTCAAACCATATTGTCACACCTGGGCCTACTACTCGCTACTTCCACCACTGCCTGACATCACCATTCTGTTTGTCCCAGTTCCTCAGCTAGAGAATTCAGGAGATGAGTATTTTTGTGAATATTTAAACATACTGTAGATAATGCAAACAGCTATTCTGAGACCAGAGGCAAGCATTTAAGGTGAGAGTCTTCTGTCTGAAAGCAGCAGCAGAGAACAGTTCCCAAACACTTTCAGGTGAATAACTGCTTCATCAATTTGCATGCACTAATTTCCGATAGATACAGAAGAATTTGTATGCAGAGTGCTCCCTGCAATATCATTCTGATGGGCACCAACTGGGATACAAGGAATTGAAGCAGGAAAGCTGTAGCTTGTCTGGGTTTTCTCTCAGGCATAATTCCAGCCAGACTTTTATTCTGCATACCTGTATTATTCTTTCATTATGTTATAGCAACATTGTGTTCAGGGTACACAAACATGCGCCTTGTCTGCATATACTTTACTGATATAAATAAGGTGTCACAGCACGTGCTCTTTCATTCTCCTAAATCTCCAGCAGCTGCATTTATGAGGCATTAAAACATTTCCTAATTTCTCTGACGTCCTAGTGGATGCTGGGAACTCCGTAAGGACCATGGGGAATAGCGGCTCCGCAGGAGACAGGGCACATCTAAAGAAAGCTTTAGGATCACCTGGTGTGCACTGGCTCCTCCCCCTATGACCCTCCTCCAAGCCTCAGTTAGATTTTCTGTGCCCGACGAGAAGGGTGCACACTAGGGGCTCTCCTGAGCTCTTTGTGAAAGTTTTAGTTTAGGTTTATTATTTTCAGTGAGACCTGCTGGCAACAGGCTCACTGCATCGAGGGACTAAGGGGAGAAGAAGCGAACTCACCTGCGTGCAGAGTGGATTGGGCTTCTTAGGCTACTGGACGATCACAGGTTCAGCCTGGATGGGTCACCGGAGCCGCGCCGCCGGCCCCCTTACAGAGCCAGAAGAGCGAAGAGGTCCGGAAAAATCGGCGGCAGAAGACTTTCCTGTCTTCAGATAAAGGTAGGCGCACAGCACCGCAGCTGTGCGCCATTGCTCTCAGCACACTTCACACTCCGGTCACTGAGGGTGCAGGGCGCTGGGGGGGCAGCGCCCTGAGACGCAATAAATCGATAGAAAACCTTTTATGGCTAAAATAAATGCATCACATATAACTCCTGGGCTATATGGATGCATTTAACCCCTGCCAAAACATACAAGAAAACGGATGATAAGGACGCCGAGAAAGGGGCGGAGCCTATCTCCTCAGCACACTGGCGCCATTTTCCCTCACAGCTCAGTTGGAGGGAAGCTCCCTGGCTCTCCCCTGCAGTCACTACACTACAGAAAGGGGTTAAAAAAGAGAGGGGGGCACAAATTAGGCGCAGTATAAACAATACAGCAGCTATAAAGGGAAAAACACTTATATAAGGTTATCCCTGTATATATATAGCGCTCTGGTGTGTGCTGGCAAACTCTCCCTCTGTCTCCCCAAAGGGCTAGTGGGGTCCTGTCCTCTATCAGAGCATTCCCTGTGTGTGTGCTGTGTGTCGGTACGTTTGTGTCGACATGTATGAGGAGAAAAATGATGAGGAGACGGAGTAGAGTGTCTGTAATAGTGTCGTCACCCCCTGGGGGGTCGACACCTGAGTGGATGTACTGTTGAAATTGCGTGACAGTGTCAGCTTTGTATAAAAGACAGTGGTTGACATGAGACAGCCGGCTACTCAGCTTGTGCATGTCCAGACGTCTCATACAGGGGCTCTAAAGCGCCCGTTACCTCAGATACAGACGCCGACACGGATACTGACTCCTGTGTCGACGGTGAAGAGACAACCGTGATTTCCAATAGGGCCACACATTGCATGATTGAGGCAATGGAAAAAGTTTACACTCTTCTGATAATATAAATACCACCAAAAAAAAAGGGGTATTATGTTTGGTGAGGAAAAACTTCCTGTAGTTTTCCTGAATCTGAAAAATAAAATGAGGTGTGTGATGATGCGTGGGTTTCTCCCCGATAACAATTGATAATTTCTAAAAAGTTATTGGCAGTATACCTTTTCCCGCCAATATATGCATGATGCACAGCGGAATATTTGCCGACTGGCATCAAGTATAAGTGCGTTGTCCAATTATACCAGTAAAGTGGTCAGGTGATGCGGATTCCAAACGGCATTTGGAAGTATTGCCTTAACAAAAAAGGGGATGTACCCCAGGTCGCCTCTCAAAATAAGACGCCGTATTATCAGGCGCAGTCCTGATTGGCAAGCGGACAAAAGGGTTCCTCTTTTCTGCTAGTGACAGAGGGAGAGGAAAATGGCTGCAGAGATCAGCCAGTTCCAAGGAACAGAAACTCTTTTCCGCCTCTGCCAAGCCCTCAGTATGACGCTAGGGCTTTATAAGTTCAGGCACGGTGGGGTCCCGTTCTCAATGAATTTCAGTGCGCAGTGGGCTCACTCGCAAGTAGACCCCTGGATCCTTCAGGTAATATTTCAGGGGTACAAATTGGAATTCGAGACGGATCCCCCTCGCCGTTTCCAAAGGTCTGTTTTACCGACGTCTCCCGCTGACAGGGAGGCAGTTTTGGAAACCATTCACAAGCTGTATTCCCAGCAGGTGATAATCAAGATACCCCTCCTGCAACAGGGAACGGGGTATTATTCCACACTATTGTGGTACCGAAGCCAGACGGCTCGGTGAGACCGATTTTAAAATCTAAAATCTAAAATCTTTGAACACTTGCATACAGAGGTTCAAATTCAAAATTGAGTCACTCAGAGCAGTGATTGCAAACCTGGAAGAAGGGGACTACATGATGTCTCGGGACATCAAGGATGCTTACCTTCATGTCAAAATGTACCCTTCTCACCAAGGGTATTTCAGGTTATGGTACAGAACTGTCACTATCAGTTCGGACGCTGCCGTAGGGATGGTCCACGGCACCCCGGGTCTTTACCAAGGTAATGGCCGAAATGATATCCCTTCGAAGGAAGGAAATTTTAGTTATCCCTTACTTGGACGATTCCCTGATAAGGGTAAGATCCAGGGAACACTTGGAAGTCGGTGTAGCACTATCTCAGGTAGTGTTGCGGCAGCACGATTGGATTCTCAATATTCCAAAATCGCAGCTGGTTCCGACGACTTGTCTTCTGTTCCTAGGGATGATCCTGGACACAGTCCAGAAAGAAGGTGTTTCTCCCGGAGGAGAAAGCCAGGGAGTTATCCGAGCTAGTCAGGAACCTCCTAAAACCGAACCAAGTCTCAGTGCATCAATGCACAAGGGTTATGGGTAAAAATGGTGGCTTCCTACGAAGCAATCCCATTCGGCAGATTCCACGCAAGACTTTCCAGTGGAACCTACTGGACAAATGGTCCGGGTCGCATCTTCAGATGCTTCAGCGGATAACCCTGTCACCGGGGACAAGGGTATCCCTCCTGTGGTGGTTGCAGAGTGCTCATCTTCTAGAGGGCCGCAGATTCGGCATTCGGGACTGGGTCCTGGTGGCCACGGATGCCAGCCTGCGAGGCTGGGGAGCAGTCACACAGGGAAGGAATTTCCAGGGCTTATGGTCAAGCCTGGAGACATCTCTTCATATAAACATTCTGGAACTAAGGGCCATTTACAATGCCCTAAGTCAAGCGAAACCCCTGCTTCAGGGTCAGGCGGTATTGATCCAATCGGACAACATCACGTCAGTCGCCCACGTAAACAGACAGGGCGGCACGGGAAGCAGGGGGGCAATGGCAGAAGCTGCAAGGATTCTTCGCTGGGCGGAAGATCATGTGATAGCACTGTCAGCAGTGTTCATTCCGGGAGTGGACAACTGGGAAGCAGACTTCCTCAGCAGACACGATCTACACCCGGGAGAGTGGGGACTTCATCCAGAAGTCTTCCACATGATTGTGAACCGTTGGGAAAAACCAAAGGTGGATATGATGGCGTCCCGCCTCAACAAAAAACTGGACAGGTATTGCGCCAGGTCAAGAGACCCTCAGGCAATAGCTGTGGACGCTCTGGTAACACCGTGGGTGTTCCAGTCAGTGTATGTGTTCCCTCCTCTGCCTCTCATACCAAAAGTACTGAGAATTATACGGCAAAGGGGAGTAAGAACGATACTCGTGGCTCCGGATTGGCCAAGAAGAACTTGGTATCCGAAACTTCAAGAGATGCTCACGGACGAACCGTGGCCTCTACCTCTAAGAAAGGACCTGCTCCAGCAGGGGCCTTGTTTGTTCCAAGACTTACCGCGGCTGCGTTTGACGGCTTGGTGGTTGAACGCCGGATCCTGAAGGAAAAAGGCATTCCAGATGAAGTCATCCCTACCCTGGTCAAGGCCAGGAAGGACGTAACCGCAAAACATTATCACCGCATTTGGCGAAAATATGTTGCGTGGTGGGAGGCCAAGAAGGCCCCTACAGAGGAATTTCAACTGGGTCGTTTCCTCCATTTCCTGCAAACAGGACTGTCTATGGGCCTAAAATTAGGGTCCATTAAGGTTCAATTTTCAGCCCTGTCGATTTTCTTCCAAAAGGAACTGGCTTCAGTGCCTGAAGTTCAGACATTTGTAAAAGGGGTACTGCATATACAGCCTCCTTTTGTGCCTCCAGTGGCACCTTGGGATCTCAATGTTGTGTTGAGTTTCCTAAAGTCACATTGGTTTGAACCACTCACCACTGTGGACTTAAAATATCTCACATGGAAGGTGACGATGCTGTTAGCCCTGGCTTCAGCTAGGCGTGTGTCAGAATTGGCGGCTTTATCATATAAAAGCCCTTATTTAATATTTCATTCTGACAGGGCAGAATTGAGGACTTGTCCTCAATTTCTACCTAAGGTGGTTTCTGCATTTCACATGAAGCAACCTATTGTGGTACCTGCGGCTACTAAGGACTTGGAGGATTCCAAGTTGCTTGACGTGGTCAGGGCCCTGTAAATATATGTTTCCAGGACGGCTGGAGTCAGAAAATCTGACTCGCTGTTTATCCTGTATGCACCCAACAAACTGGGTGCTCCTGCTTCTAAGCAGACGATAGCTCGTTGGATTTGTAGTACAATTCAGCTTGCACATTCTGTGGCAGGCCTGCCACAGCCAAAAATCTTAAAATGCCCACTCCACAAGGAAGGTGGGCTCATCTTGGGCAGCTGCCCGAGGGGTCTCGGCTTTACAACTTTGCCGAGCAGTTACTTGGTCAGGAGCAAATACGTTTGCAAAATTCTACAAATTTGATACCCTGGCTGAGGAGGACCTGGAGTTCTCTCATTCGGTGCTGCAGAGTCATCCGCACTCTCCCGCCCGTTTGGGAGCTTTGGTATAATCCCCATGGTCCTTACGGAGTTCCCAGCATCCACTAGGACGTCAGAGAAAATAAGAATTTACTTACCGATAATTCTATTTCTCGTAGTCCGTAGTGGATGCTGGGCGCCCATCCCAAGTGCGGATTGTCTGCAATACTGGTACATAATTATTGTTACCAAAAAATTCGGGTTATTGTTGTAGTGAGCCATCTTTTATAGAGGCTTCTCTATTATCATGCTGTTAACTGGGTTCAGATCACAAGTTGTACAGTGTGATTGGTGTGGCTGGTATGAGTCTTACCCGGGATTCAAAATCCTTCCTTATTGTGTACGCTCATCCGGGCACAGTATCCTAACTGAGGCTTGGAGGAGGGTCATAGGGGGAGGAGCCAGTGCACACCAGGTGATCCTAAAGCTTTCTTTAGATGTGCCCTGTCTCCTGCGGAGCCGCTATTCCCCATGGTCCTTACGGAGTTCCCAGCATCCACTACGGACTACGAGAAATAGAATTATCGGTAAGTAAATTCTTATTATTTAATTCATAAAGGTAAACATAATTATATGTCAAAAACTTGCAATGAATATATAGCAAACTCGTTCATTGAGTATTCATATATATATTTAACATATATGGCATATTTGTTCCCTAGGATAGAAATTGTGATTAATGTTGGTAGTGCCATGTTCCCTGAGTATATGTTATATTTTAGTGTACTGTAAGTAGGAATAAGTCAACTGTAGCACTACCTCTGCTTATGTATAGTACAATATGAGCCTATAATGGCCTAATACATAGATGGATACAGAAGCACTCACAGCTGTATCTACTGGTGGTCGCTCATCTGCGACTTTATGCAAATGTCACTACAAAGTCCTTCCCTTGTGTACCTCCATGCAGTAGCGGATCTTGCCACGGGCAAGCAGGACTTTTGCCCGGGGCGCCGCCTTCCGGAGGGCGCCGCACCATGGCAAGATCCACCACTGCTGTGCCCTCCGCTGCCCGCTGTGTCCCCCGGCTGTGAGCTGTGTCCCCTGTGAAGGGAACTAGACGCTACGCGTCTAGTTTCCCTTCGTGGAGAGGACCTTTGCTGAGCGGTGCGCGATGACGTCATCGCGCACCGCACAGCAAAGGTCCTCTCCACTAAGGGAACTAGACGCTACGCGTCTAGTTTCCCTTCGTGGAGAGGACCTTTTGCATTTAAGCGGCGCTACTACTATACAGGGGGTGTAACTGACCATGCCCCCTGTATTAAGCCACGCCCCCATTTCCTGCCCGGGGCGCAGAGCTGGCCCTGCCTCCATGCTGCCCAATGTAAAAAGACCGAGAGACCCACTGTCAGTGTCTGTACATGCTGATTGGTGCATCCTTAGATGCCAAATCGATTGCACTATCAACATTTGAACCAGTGCTATAGCAGGTGCAGCTTCTCCGTCCATGTACTGTATGGCCTCATGTGTGTATGGTCAAGTGACTGTGTGTGCAATCACTTTCATTGAACGGCCGCTACACTTCCATCTTATGGGAGTCTTAGCATGTCGCCTACATGCCCATAAGACGGGGCATCTACGTGGTAGTACATATGTGTATGTCCTACGGGGGAAAGCTGTCATACCGCATGGATTATGAAGTTGGGGTCACTGAAATGCAGTACTTGAGTGAGAGGCTCTAGCCTCATAATGTCCAAGCCATGCCCTCTGCCATAACACCCCCCTCGTCCTGCCTCCCAGGACATGTGCCCCGCTTGCCCCACCCTTGTTACGCAACTGCTGCGGGAACCTCGCACGCTAATTACCAGAGACAGGGTTTTTCTTTGCAGGCTCAGGAGCCACAAGGAAAAATCCACACTACAATGCAGTTTACCCTACAGCTAATTGATCATGCAGCTTTAAAATGCAGAATCTGTACTTTAAAATGCAGATTCTGCATTTAACGCAGATTTTTCCTTGCAGCCCCTGCAAGGAAAAATCCTGCCTCTGGTAATTAGCACGCATGGTTCCCGCAACTAATTGAATTGGGAAGTGCCGCCCCCGTGGCTAGTTGAATATTCTCCTAAGTGTAACATATCGCCAGTCTCTAAAGTCTGGCAAATAACTACAGCAATAATACAAGTACAGTATGCAGAAGGTAAGACAAGTCTGGCTATATTTTGTCTGTACTGTATATTAATACTGTAGCTGACATAGTAGAAAACACAAAACATTTAAGATATTGATATACAACAAATATGGGAAATTACCTTTACTGGTAATTTCCCATATTTACCCAAATGAACATTTAAAAAATAAAAATAAATAAAAAATACAACTTTTCAATCTCCAGGTAGAACTCAAAGCACTTTACACATTTATGGAGATATCAGAAAATACACAAAATAATCATATCAGAATCTGTATATTCAATCAGCTAACCAACTTCTATTTTGATGGTTCATGTGTCATTCCGGATGTTGTTATGTGACTGGCGGTCACAACACCTCCCCCTACATCCCGCCCCCTGAGAAACCCGACAGTCGGTAACAGTCGCAGTGAGCCCGCAAGGGGCTTGTTATATTGCATGCCCCCCGCCAACATTCCGCTACCGGGATACAGGTGGAGGTATGCTGACCGGCCATCTCCTGACCGCCAGCTACGCATACCCAACCCGTGTCATTTGATAAGGTATGTGCAGAACTAGATGTGCAGAATTTTGATAAGAAATCAGGTTGTTGAGGAAGAACACATCACAGTCATGATTTTGTCCCATAAAAATAAACATTGAGGGGGATGGAGGCGCGCTATTTTTCCACGATTTCTAGCAACAGTTGACTAGTTTACTGTAATGCAAATAAACATGAAACTTGGGTAGTTAACTGGTCAAGACAAAAGTCCTAAAGTTAGTTACCTAGAGAAAGTCATCTGATGCTCCCCACAAATGGCAGCCGTTCCCCTATCTATTAATACTTCTCTAATATGATACTTATTAGTTTATACTGCTGCCGAAATCAAATCAACAGTTACTACAGTATAATAAATAAATTGGAGATACAAAAAGTGCACATTTCATTACAATAGGAAAAATGTACTATGTATTATTAATAGGTTAAAGAATGCCATTTTAATTACCCTTCCTAAATGTGTATTTAATTTTCCTACTGGAACCAATTTTCAAAGTGTGATTACTAAATAAATCAACCCTATTCTGGTGTGATATGTGCAAACCTTTCCTTGACCTGTTCACACATTTCATATCCGCACTAATAAGACTATTTCATAGAGCCACCATTTATGTATTTGCGAGCCATAATAATACTGATGCTTTAATCGACCTTTATCATATTAAGATCAATCCTGGTTCCCCTTTGTCCCCATAAGACTCGCAAAATCAAGATTCCTTCTACAACATGATTTGTAGTTAATTCAGAAGCTTTATTTCCTTGCATAAAGAAACGCTGCAAAGAAGCTAAATATTTTGTTAATCTTAACATGTTTTTGTTTTTTTTACATGCTACTGTATACATGTATTACATACTGCTAGATACAGTGTATAGTTTTCTAACCCTCCATACGCTGCACCATAGTGTCACACTTTGTTGTACAGCTGTCTGGGTAATCTGATCCTGAATGAGCAATTTATGAAACTGTGTCCTAATATGTATATGGAAATTCTATAAATTCTACATATGATAAAAAGTAAAAAAAAAAACTATATATACAGTATATGTGCCCTTGATGAAGGTGGATGGACCTACTGAAATGGCCATCAGGCCAATGATTGTTTACTCTTACACGTCTGCTCCGGGCTGTGATAAGTATTATGCCGACCAGGGCCGTAACTAGCGCTGTGCCAGCTGTGCCTGGCACACAAAGCATATGCACTGTGTGTGCAGAACCGCCAGAAGCACTGTGTGGCATCGTTTGGAAAATGGAGACTACTGTGCTGCGTAGAATAAATTTATTTTGAGACTACACCCCTTCCCCATGAAGCCATGCCCCTATAGTTTTGCCACTGGAGATAAAGAGCAGTGCAGTCATTTGGAGGACTAAGAGGGTGATTCAGACCTGATTGCTGGGCTGCCTATGTTGCAGTCCTGCGATTGGATAGTCGCCACCCAAGGGGGAGTGGAAATTCACCCGTGCAAGTGTGCGTTCGTATGCGGGCAGCTGCAAATCCTCAAGTCACACATCCTCCCCGAAAACGCTTGGTAACGCCTGCATTTTCACAGACACACACTGGGAACGGTCAGTTACCACCCACAAATGGCCTCTTCCTGTCAATCACCTTGCGAATGGCTGTGCGATTAGAATTTTCGCACAAGCCTGCCGCTGTTTGGCGAAGCCTGTTGTTGTTGCCTGACGTGCGTGCGCATTGCAGTGCATACGCAGTAAATCGCTGATCATCCGCTGTGCGAAGACGCACAACAGCGATCAGGTCTAAATCACCCCCTAAGATCAATTACATATAAACCAAGATCCTAATGCCCCAAATTTTTATCTAGTAAGGTCTAAAAAGGGGAGGCGGTCAAGATCCCGGTAGACGGGATCCCGGCGGTCGAAATACCGACGCCGGATTCCCGACTAGCACAATCCCGACATATTCTCCTGCCGTGGGTGTCCACGACACCCATAGAGGGAGAATATAATAGTGTGCCGAGTGTAGCAAGGCACCGTGCCCGCAGCGTGGCGAGCGAAGCGAGCTTGCAAGGGGCCGCATTCCGCTTGCCACCCCTGTCGGGATTGTGTGGTCAGGATTCCGGCGTCGGTATTTCGACCGCCGGGGTCCCGTACAGCAGGATTTAGTACTGATCCCCTAAAAAGTGCCTTTTGTAACATTCAAGCTATTCACATTCAAGTATAATAAGAAACTAATGGGTCAGGTCCACTCAAGTATTTGAAAACCCCGAAGAAGTTTTTTGCGACAAAACACATTGGGTGACATGCTACTACAGTCTTAAGTGTGCTAAATGAGCCATTAAGGGACTTATGCGCCCTAGAGGTGACATCTGGAGATGAGATATTTGTCTCTGATAAGTTTTACATGTTTGTGTGTGAGAATATTTTAACTATTTAGGTGCCAGTTTTAGATTAAAATGAATACAAATAAGTAAGAATTGAACTGCAAACATTTTAATTTGAAATTGTATTTTGGGTGAACTCAGGTTGCTATTTCTCTTCTCCTTGATATAATTGTCATTCCCTTCATTAGCCTTACTAACGAAGCTAAAGAAAGTTAACACTAAGGGGTAAATTTACTAAAGCTTCTAAAACAGAGAATTGGTGTTGTTGCCCATAGCAACCAATCAGATGCTGCCTATCATTTTCTAAATGGCAATAGAGAAATGATAGACAGCATTTGATTGGTTGCTATGGGCAACATTACCAATTATCTGTTTTAGAAGCTTCAGTAAATTTACCCCCAATGATCAACTGGATTGTTAATTATAAAATTAGGAGCTTCCTAAAATCCTTGCTCTTATAAATGACTACTGAGTCCATACTTGCAAGGGACAATTTAAGGATACTGCAGCCTTTATTTGTAAAAATAGAATCATCGTTATACAGTACTTCACCTTAATTAGCGCAATATTGCAATATTGGTATTTTAATTACTATATATATATATATATATATATATATATATATATCAGGTTATCTTCAAGACCCTGCTGGGGGTCTCAAATAGAGGGCACTCACCAATCCATTTCCAGAGATAAAAAGTTTTATTTAGACCATTGAAGTCATCACATACATGTCGACGTTTCGGCTTCGCAGAGCCTTTCTCAAGACCACCACAGGAGACATCCGTTCAGCACGCCAGAGAGCAGCATACTGACATCTGCCTCCCGGGCTCCCTTATATAGCACAAACCCAATCACCTTAATTATTTAATTACCTAATTACCGGAAGCAGCCCTGTCCCAGTGTTCTATATCATCACTGGAGCAGGTAACCATATAAGACATGTATAACAGCCAATACTAATATACTACATCACAGGGCTATTGCCACATTGATAAATACCTATAATAGATATACAAACACATCACATACTTCCAGCACTTGCCTTAATATATAATAATCGCGGTATGACCGGAAGCGCATCACATGCGCTCCACTGGTCACCGCTGTGCGTTCCACTCACATTGACCGGAAGCGTGTCATATGCGCTCCACCGGTGGGCACTGTGCGTTCCATCAATACTTCCGCCTATGCACGCATCGTGTGTCTCATAGGGGAAAAAATAGTCATAATCTTCGTGTTTTAGGCTTATAGTTATACTAGTTACCATATTATGACACATTAGACCCGCCATCCCATAGACTGCGGTCTCATAAAATAGCTATATATAGGAGCCCGGAAGACATTACACACATTGTCCCTTTGAGAATATATACATACAAATATACCAGTGCATCAGAAAACCTGTCATGCTAATGCACAATAATGAATACCTACATAAAAGAGAAAAAAGCAAAAAAACAAAACAACAGAGAAGCTTTAAAATTGCATAGGGGAAAAAACATTACTATTTCAAGTTACTCAATTATTTAAAAATTGACACTTCTTGCTCAGACTGTATCAGGATCGAGAACGATCCCCGTCTAGTGAATGAAGATCTTCAGTGGATTATTTTCATTGAGTCCACGAGGTGTGATGGTGTCCAGTCTGTATATCCATCGTGACTCAAGTTTTTTTAACGCTAGAACCCTATCACCACCTCTTGTCAATTCCGGTACCTGATCTATGATCATACAACGTAGAGTTGAAACCTGGTGATTATGAAGAAGAAAATGTTTGGCAACAGGTTTATCAGTTGCATTTGTCTGGATCGCAGCTCTGATTGAATAACGGTGATTTGCCATTCTGTCCCTAAATGGTCTACTCGTCATACCCGTATAGTAGAGACCACATGGGCATATTATCACGTAGATGACGAAGGCACTCATACAGGATAAATTATAACGGATACGAATTTTCGTACCGTTGTGTGGATGTCGGAATTCCTTACCACTCAACATCGAGTTACAAGTGGTACAGCCTTTGCACTTAAAACAACCCGTCCTGCCAGACCTTAGCCAATGCGTTGGCACATGTGTCGGCTGCATAGTTGGACGCATCAGCAATTGACGTAAGTTAGGTCCCCTCCGGTATGCACTCATTGGAGGTTTAGTGCCACAAAGACCAAGCTGTGGGTCAGTAGTCACTAGTGGCCAATGCTGACCGTAGATGTTTCTCGCTGTGCATGAGGTGTGATCATATGTACTAACATGTACAATTCGATTGTCCTTCTTTGATCTCGCAACTTTATCAATCGGATGTTTAAAGCGATGACGTGCTTTTTTAATACATCTATTCAATGTTGTAAGTGAGTACCCTCTCTGGAGAAACCTGGATTTCATCTCCTCTATTTGTATTTCAGCAAGTTCATCTGTGGAGTTTATCCTCAGTACACGAAGGAATTGAGATATTGGCAAGCTTTCCTTGAGCATAGGTGGATGCTGGCTAGTAGCCTGTAAGATGGTATTGCGATCCGTTGCCTTGCGGTATAGTGTAGTATCCAGCTTTATACCGTTCCGCCATAATGTCACATCCAAGAAGGTTATTGTAGTTAGATCAATCGTGTAGGTG
Organism: Pseudophryne corroboree; assembly: GCF_028390025.1. NCBI lineage: Eukaryota > Metazoa > Chordata > Amphibia > Anura > Myobatrachidae > Pseudophryne > Pseudophryne corroboree. Next base: position 488,808,309 of record NC_086449.1, on the reverse strand, counting down.
AATCTAATGGGTCCCTCAATACCACTGAGGTTATCAATCATAGCTACCAGCTCGTCCCTAGTACCTGACTAGAGCAGAAAGATATCGTCGATAAACCTCATATATCTTAAAAATCTATGTCCATATTGTGAAAATATATGTTTACGCTCATACTCAGCCATGTATAAATTAGCATAAGCTGGCGCAAGGTTGGAACCCATGGCTGTCCCCTGTGTTTGAGCATAATAATCTGCACCATACATGAAATAATTTTGTTTAAGGACCAACTCAATAAGGTTTATCAGAAATTCTATAGGTGGTTTTATATGTTGAGCCTCCACGAGTTGTTGTCTGATTGCATCAATACCATCATGGTGTGGGATTACTGTGTATAATGATTGTACATCGAGGGTCACCAGCCATACATCAGATCCCGGTAATTCAATATCTCTGACCTTGGACAAGAAGTCAGTAGTATCACGTATATAACTCATTGTATTACACACTAAAGGCTGTAAGAATTGATCAACATAGATAGCCAGTGGTTGTAGAAGGGACCCCTTTGCCGATACAATCGGCCGACCTGGAGGATTGTCCAATCGTTTGTGTACCATGGATGTTTCCTCCTTATATACCTCAATCCCTCATGAAGCTGGTATTAAGGCCATGGAGTCATTCATCAATAGTTTAGAAGATGACTTTGATTTTGAAAAACCATTGTTCCTAATACTACTCAGGTTGATTCTTACTAGAAATTACTTTTTATTTAATGGCAATTTCTATCTCCAGTTGGCAGGCTGTGCCATGGGAAGTAGCGTGGCACCGGCCTACGCCAATGTATTTATGTTTCAACAGGAACAACAACTATTCTTTGATAATCCAAGATATCGGCCAAATATACTATGGTTTATTAGATATATAGACGATCTGTTTGTCTTATGGACTGGTAGTGGTGCATCATTTGAAACGATGATGAAAGAAATCAATGATACTCCAGGTCCGATCAAGTTTACTTTTCTTTGCAGCTCCAGCCATGTTGATTTTTTAGATGTAACAGTACATTTGAAAGAGGGCAAGTTATCAACTACTGTATTTTATAAGCATACAGACAGAAATTCATTATTAGATGCAAGCAGCCATCACCCAATTCCCCTTAAAAAAGGTCTACCCCATTCACAAATGCTTCGAGTGGCAAGAATCACCAGTGAACACTCCCTATGGGACGATGCCTTACAGGTTGTGGTAAATAAGTTTGCCAAGAGGGGTTATGATATCAATGAATTGGAATCCACGAAATCAGAGATCATGGACATGAATAGAGAAGCTATTTTTCAACACCGCCCCAAGGCAGCGCAAGACAGATTTATATGGTCTACACGATACTCTACAGCCAGTCCCATTATACCACGGGCAACTAAGGCCTTATGGCCAATTGTTAAATCAGACAAATCACTCGCCTGCTTTAAGAATACACAAGTGATGACCAGTTATAAACGTGGCCGAAACTTGCGAGACTATCTAGTCAAGACGGACATAACTGATTATTCCCCTAATGTTGGTATTTTTGGGACAAGTAAGAAGCCTGGTTGTTACCGCTGTCCATCGTGTACTACATGTACTGCTTTGATTTCAGGATCAGAATTTATTCACCCAGTAACCAAAAAGAAATTTCTCTTTAGGCATGTGATGACGTGCACCACTCGTTTTATTATTTACTGCATTATTTGTCCTTGTCAACTTTTATATGTAGGCCTTTCAAGTCGCACTTTGAGGGAACGAATGGCATTACACCGCTCTAATATTGATCAAGCTTTGAGTGGTAAAGCAATTGATCAACCAGTGTCACGACACTTTTGTGCTCAAGCTCATACCATTTCTGATCTTAAATACCAACTTATTGATCATGTACCCCCTCCTCATCGGGGGGGTGATAGAATCCTTACATTACATAGATTAGAAGCCAAATGGATCATGAAGCTTAATAGTTTACAACCACATGGCTTGAATGAAAAAATTAATTGGAATGCCCTACGTTCTAATTAACTGTTATACATAGGCTGTATATGTATATTTATATTTATATTGCTTTTGTTGATATTCCTTTTTTCATCCCTGCTGTTTCTTTCTCTCTTTTCATTCTTTTACCCTTGTATTTATTGATTCAGATATTATTCGAGTTATATGCAGTCTGTTCATATTTCTATAACACATATTTTCTTCCTTTTTGTTTTAGTCTAGTACTACTTTCCAAATACACATCTATTGGTTATGATGGAGTAATTGAGTCACCTTGACTACTATATTATCGACAGCGCTCGTTAGATGGGCGCTATTCGATATATATATAAATCATAGATATTGTAGATATATATGTGATTGTAGTTATGTAGTTGTGTTTAATTTAGTTTTTGCATTTAGATTCAGCAGCTTCTCCCTGTAAGGCTATGATGACCACAGTGGCGCTACAGTGAACGGCGTAGCCGGGTTGCCATGACAACTGAGCATCTTGATGATGTCATCAGGACGGCGCCCTCAGCTTACCGGAAGTTCCACGCGCTCTGGAGGTGGCACACGCCGACATGGGGAGGCTACTTAGGTAAGTTTATTATCATCACCCAGTATATGTTTGTTGTTTCATTCATTTTCAGCACTTGCATGTACCTGACGAAGGGACCCTGCGGGGCCCGAAATGCAGCATTGTAAAGATTGCTCGTGCTTGGTGATGTATACACATTGTTTTCATGTGTTGATATAAAGAATTTTTTTCATTGCTAAGTCCTGGAGTGCCGTGCCTGTTCTGAAGAAAACTTGTTCTGAACAATTGCATATATATATATATATATATATAGAAGAGCAATAAGTCCGGCACTCCTATGATATGGGTTACCTTCACCCGGTGCCCTCGCAAAAGACAAAATGTAGGCAGGCGATGGCGCGGCACTCCAGGCTTGAGGAAGAGAATAATGGATGACAACCAAGTCTGCAACAACGTTTCAATCTTAATCGATTTTCATCAGGTAACCTGATGAAAATCGATTAAGATTGAAACGTTGTTGCAGACTTGGTTGTCGTCCATTATTCTCTTCCTCAAGCCTGGAGTGCTGCGCCGTCGCCTGCCTATATATATATATATATATATATATATATACCAGAACACGGAATGGGTGGCGCACAAAGTATTAAGCTCACATACATCAAAGTTTAAAATCGGGATCCCATCATTGGAATAGAGCGGTGGATGGAGTGATTTCCTTCCTGTGGTTCGATTGCAGTACACCTGTATGTTCATACCCGGCGTTCTGAAATCCTGTTCATACTGCTGAGCACGTCCGGAAGCGCTAATGTGGGAGATCGTGATTGAAGCCGGTAAACTTTGATGTATGTGAGCTTAATACTTTGTGCTAGTAAAAGCTTTTAATCATACTCACGTGTGCGCCATCCATTCTGTGTTCTTTTACACGTATCGGGCCGGTGGGACGGCTCCAAGGAATTGGCTGCATGGAAACATCTAATAAGGACCACATATTATACTATTGGACTTATTGGGAACAGGTTATATTGTGCAGTCTTTTTTATTCATATATATATATTTATATTTAGGTATACGTTTAATTTTCCTGCTATCAGGATCCCGGCGTTCTGGATTCCGATGCCAGAATCCCGACAGCTGGCAATGCCGACAGCCGGAACACCGGCGCAACAGGACTATTCCCATAGAGTGGGAATAGAACCTGTGGCGAGCTCGCAGCATGGCGAGTGCAGCGAACCTGCAAGGGGACTCTTTGCGTTGGCCCTGCTGCTGGCATACTGGCGTCAGGGATGCCGCTGTCAGTATATTGACCGTCCGTCGGTAAATTATACTGAACCCTATATATATAATGTACATATAAATATATTCATTCTTATAGGAATAGAAATTTTCAGTTAGGAGTCCAAAGAACAAAAGACATCAAGCATCATGGCAGTGACAACAGTTCAAAAGTATTGAGTCAGAGATGTTGCTGAGGCCTATGTTGTCAGTAAGATGGATAAGATGGCTTTGCTAAAGTTCCAGTGAAGAAGGCAAAACCAGAGTCATCTGATATTGTGATGTTCTATTACCATCTATTTCACAGGTTGCTATGAAAGAGCTTTTGTTGATAGTTTGTGTAACATGGAGAGGCTTGTAGCAAGAGGGGGTGTTAGAAGTGTAGTGCACTACAGCACAGTCTCCAATAAAATGGTACCTCTAGGGGTGCTTCATTCCTTAACCAAGATGGCCCCCAACAGTGTATCTGCACATGTGTGATGCCATATTGTCACTGTGTATGAGAAACATGGTGGAGGACATCTGTCCTCCTCTTATCTCCTGAGACCCGTTACTTTACCTCGCTATTACCGCTGTTCTAGAGCCCTGAACCACTACCTGAGACAAGTGACAGTCACTTGCTGGTGAGCTGTCTACACCTGCGCTTATGTGTACAGCAGCTCAATTAACGTAAAAACAGATTCAAAATATAATGATTGAGAGCTAAATTTATAAAGTGGCACCTGTAGAAAAGAATAATTGGTTATGAAACAGATTATGTTTACAGCTCTTTTTTGAGCAGGTGGTGGTTTTGGAGTTGCTGCCAGTCAGCTTAAATCTGACTGTCCCTACCTGGTATTTCCGTGAAGCTTTTCAGCCTGGAAGGCTGTTCATGGCTTCTGTCCTCTCTGTTTTACCGCTGCGTCCATCAGGAGAGTGGAGAGCGGGTAGATGACATAACTCGGTAGGCGCCTGGTCTGTCGGGCAGCGGCAGCTGTTCCTCCTAATTGCAACAATTGTCACCAACGCGTTTCGTGAGTTCAACACAATTTTTCAAGGTGGTATGACTCAGATTTTCACTTCCTTTATAGGTAAAAAACTTTATTGATCCATGGGGTATATTTACAAAGATTCGTGTTTTGGCCGTTTTGAAGGGTGTTTGAACTCGAATGGTATCGGGTGCATTTTACTGCAACTTTTTGAATCTTGATACGGTCATTCACTAAGCTGCCGAGTTTTGCACATTCGTTTTTTCCGATGTCGATGTGATTCGTAATATCAGGCAGTGTTTTACGGGAGTGATGAGTAAAACACTGCCTGACAAAACACAAGGAATCCCGTCCGGAACTGTGAGATCCGTGCAGGGCTTCATTGTGTACCTTAAAAAGTTGATTAAAGTCTTAAAAAATCTGAAACAAATTGCGTGGGGTCCCCCCTCCTAAGCACAACCAGCCTCTGGCTCTTTGAGCCGATCCTGGTTGAAAAAATATGGGGGGGAAAATGACAGGGGTTCCCCCATATTTAATCAACCAGCACCGGGCTCTGCACCTGGTCCTGGTTCCAAAAATACAGGGGACAAAAAGCATAGGGGTCCCCTGTATTTTTGAAACCAGCACCGGGCTCCACTAGCCAGGTACATAATGCCACAGCCGGGGGTTACTTTTAAAGTGGTCCCTGCGGCCCTGGCATTACATACCCAACTAGTCACCCCTAGCCGGGATACCCTGGAGGAGTGGGAACCCCTTAAACCAAGGGGTCCCCCCTCCAGCCACCCAAGGGCCAGGGGTGAATCCCGAGGCTGTCCCCCCCATCCAAAGGCGGTGGATGGGGGGCTGATAGCCTTTTGAAAAAATGTGAATATTGTTTTTAGTAGCAGTACTACAAGTCCCAGCAAGCCTCCCCCGCAAGCTGGTACTTGGAGAACCACAAGTACCAGCATTCAGTGGAAAACCGGGCCCGCTGGTACCTGTAGTACTACTACTAAAAAAATACCCCCAAAAAAACAGGACACACACACCGTGAAAGTATAATTTTATTACATACATGCACACCTCCAAACATACATACTTACCTATGTTCACACGAGGCTCTGTCCTCTTGTCCCTGTAGAATCCTTGGGGTACCTGTGAAAAAAATTATACTCACATAATCCAGTGTAGAATCAGACCTTTGTATAATCCACGTACTTGGCAAAATAATAAAACGGAAACCCGACCACGCACTGAAAGGGGTACCATGTTTACACATGGGACCCCTTTCCCCGACTGCCAGGACCCCTCCTGACTCCTGTCAAAGAGGGTCCCCTCAGCCAATCAGGGAGCGCCACGTCGTGGCACTCTGCTGATTGGCTGTGTGCTCCTGTAGTGTCTGTCAGGCTGCACACGGCAGAGATACAATGTAGCGCCTATGCGCTCCATTGTATCCAATGGTGGGAACTTTGCGGTCAGCGGTGAGGTTACTTTCGGTCAACCGCTTACCGCAAATTTCCCACCATTGGATACAATGGAGCGCATAGGCGCTACATTGTATCTCTGCCGTGTGCAGCCTGACAGACACTACAGGAGCACACAGCCAATCAGGAGAGTGCCACGACGTGGCGCTCCTTGATTGGCTGAAGGGACCCTCTTTGACAGGAGTCAGGGGGGGTCCTGGCAGTCGGGGAAAGGGGTCCCATGTGTAAACATGGGACCCCTTTCAGTGCGTGGTCAGGTTTCCGTTTTATTATTTTGCCAAGTACGTGGATTATACAAAGGTCTGATTCTACACTGGATTATGTGAGTATAATTTTTTTCACAGGTACCCCAAGGATTCTACAGGGACAAGAGGACAGAGCCTCGTGTGAACATAGGTAAGTATGTATGTTTGGAGGTGTGCATGTATGTAATAAAATTATACTTTCACGGTGTGTGTGTCCTGTTTTTTGGGGGGTATTTTTTTAGTAGTAGTACTACAGGTACCAGCGGGCCCGGTTTTCCACCGCATGCTGGTACTTGTGGTTCTCCAAGTACCAGCTTGCGGGGGAGGCTTGCTGGGACTTGTAGTACTGCTACTAAAAACAATATTCACATTTTTTCAAAAGGCTATCAGCCCCCCATCCACCGCCCTTGGATGGGGGGGACAGCCTCGGGCTTCACCCCTGGCCTTTGGGTGGCTGGAGGGGGGGACCCCTTGATTTAAGGGGTTCCCACTCCTCCAGGGTACCCCGGCCAGGGGTGACTAGTTGGGTATGTAATGCCAGGGCCGCAGGAACCACTTTAAAAGTAACCCCCGGCTGTGGCATTATGTACCTGGCTAGTGGAGCCCGGTGCTGGTTTCAAAAATACGGGGGACCCCTACGCTTTTTGTCCCCCGTATTTTTGGAACCAGGACCAGGCGCAGAGCCCGGTGCTGGTTGATTAAATATTGGGGAACCCCTGTAATTTTTTCCCCCATATTTTTTCAACCAGGACCGGCTCAAAGAGCCCGAGGCTGGTTATGCTTAGGAGGGGGGACCCCACGCAATTTTTTTTTCAGTTTTTACACTAAACTGACCCTTTCCCATAGATAACCATGCACAGATCTCACTGATCCGTGCATAGTTATCCAAACTCGACTGGAAAAAGCAGGTCTATTTTTTGGCAGCTTTTTTTAACGAATCGAAAAAAAATAGACCCGCACTTGAGCACTCAGAGACTAACACCCAAATACGAATGAATAGTGAATGCCCGTATTGTATGAAATAACAGCCGTGTTTGACCGATGGTCTATTCATTTGTATTTCAGAACTTTGCCAATCAAACCATTACGGATAGACCATACACTACCGAGTTTTCTGCTCAGTGAATTCCCGGATTGGGACTTAGAAAAAAAAACACAAATAGGCCAAACTCGGATTTTTAGTAAATACTAGCCCATGTTGGAAAAAACGGAACTCCAAATCCGGAAGTTATAAAAAAGATGGGAACCGCATGTTCTACAGCTCCATATTGAATTTTAAAATTGATTAAGATTTATTAATAAACTTTTTCTAAAAAAACTTTTTCGAAAAGGTGCCACTTATGGCTATGTTTATAATTGTGATTTATATATGAAAATGCATTTATATGAATTATTTATTTATAAGAATACATTTAGTTCTATCTCTATATTATGTCCTAGAGGTTCCAGTGTTTTAAGTTCGAACATCCATCTGCTTTCTTTTTTGTTTAGTTCTTCTATTAAATCTCCTCCACTCCAATTCCTATTTACTTTTTGGATCGGCAAGAATGTTAATCCAGATGGGTCTTCGTTGTGTTTTTCTAGAAAATGATTAGACAAACTTTGTGTAGTGAGATCTTTCTTTACAGTACAGACATGTTCTGTAAAATGAATTTTTGCCTTTTTTAGTTTTCCCCATGTATTGGAGTCCATAAGGACATGTGGCTATATAGATGACTCCTTCGGTATCACATGTAAGATGATCCCTGATGGTATAATTTTTTCCTGTTGTGTATGACTTGAATGTTGTGACTGGTTTGGTTTGTTTTTCTTTTCTATTTTTATATGCTTTACAAGTAAGACATCTATGATATCCCTTTGTTCTCTTTTGAATAGATTCTTCTATTTTTTGTAAATGACTTGATACCAATTCCTGTTTCATGTTCTTGGCTTTTCTGAAGATGATCTGCGGATTTTCATTGATTAAAGGTCGTAGAACTTCATACAATAGCAAAATGTGACAGTGTTTCTTTACCATTTTTTCGATTATATTTGTATTGCTGTTAAATTGTGTAATGAACGGGAGAGATGGAGCTGGATCTTTGATTTTGGTTTTGTCTTTTAACATCTCTTTCCTATCAAAGTGTTCTATTGCTCTTACTTGTGATTGTAGTTTTTCTTTTTTATAACCTTTTGCAATGAAATTCGGCATAATTTCCTTGCTTTGTCTTTCAAAGTTCTCTGGTTCTTTACAGTTGCATTTGATTCATTATTGTGTTCTGGACTGTATTTTATTGTTGCGAATGTAAATTTCTAGGTCCAAAAAAATGACTTGGTGTTTACTGGACGTTGTATCAAATTCAAGATTTAATGAGTTGTTGTTGATGTACATTTTGAAATTGTCCAATTCTTGGTCAGTTCCTCCCCATACAAAGAATATGTCATCTATATAATGATACCAACAAATTAGATGTTTTTGATATTTGGTACTTGACCAGATGTTATCGTCTTCCCATTTTGCAATAAAAAGGGAAGCATAACTGGGTGCCAATGATATTCCCATGGCCATTCCACATTTCTGGAGAAAGAACTTGTCCTCATACCAAAAATAGTTGTGCGTCAATACTAACTCAATGTTTGCCATGATGAAATGTATTTGTTCATTTGCTAATTGGTTGTCTTTAAAAAGGAAATGTCTAGTGTGCTAACAACCTTTGTCATGTGCAATGCAGGTGTATAATGATTTCACATCTGTAGTGCATAGTGTATAATCCTCGTTTCACTGAATTAATTCCAATTTTTGAAGTATACTTGTGGAATCTTGTAAATTGCTTCTCTGTTGGGTAACTAGCGGTTGGAGGAAGGAGTCTGTATATTTGGACATATTAGCTGTGAGGGATTGTATGCCTGATACGATTGGTCGACCCGGAGGATTGGTGAGGTTTTTATGGATCTTCGGGAGAAAATAAAATGTTGGTATTTTCTGATTTTTCTCCCAGACAAAGCAGTGTTCTTTTCTATTTAGAACTCCCAGTTCAAGGCCTTCTTCAAGGTGTTCTTCTAATTCTTTCGCAAATCTTTTAGTAGGATCTTGAAGCAGGATTTCATATGTTGTGTCTGGTAATAGGTGGGTTGCTTCTTTGTCATATTGTTCCTGGCTCATGATGACTATACCCCCTAGTTTGTCCGCCATCTTGATGACAATTTATTTTTCCTCTTTTAGTTCTTTCAGTGCATCTCTTTCTACTTTTGACATATTTTGTTTGATTTCTGTTTGTCTGGGATTCCATCTATTTATTTTTCTAATAATTTTTTAAAAGTATCTATATGCAATCTTTTGCAGTGTACTGGGTTAAATGTTGATGTAGGTCTGAAGTCTGTATGAATATCTGAATTTTTTTCAAGCTTGTTATTTTTATTTTCCTGTTGTTTCACAAAATGTTTTTTGAAACATAACTTCCATATGAATTTTTGGACATCAATACAAAGTTCAAATTTATTTATTTTTGACTGAGGTGCAAATTTAAGACCTTTCTCAAACACTTGCATTTGCGGTTCTGTTATTGTTTTTTCACTTAGATTGAACACTGTTGGTTTATCTGTCACTTGTAAATTTTTCTTTTTGTTCCTGGCTACTCCTCTTGTGCCTCTTTGTCTATACACTTGCCTCTTTTTGATTTCTTGTTGTATGGTGTTTGGGCATCTGGAGGTTTTCTGATGCCATTACTCTCTTCTAAAAAAATCTTCTTCTGATGAATCTTCATCTGTTTCTTCACAGTAATTTCTTTTTGTTGAGTGTTTTCTATATGGCTCTATCTTTTCAAACCATACCATAAAAAGAATTTCACCTATAACAATCCATATGGGATGATAAGAGAGTTATGGACAACAGAAAGCCACTGAAGAAGAGAATAATCAATACAAACTCCTACTGCAAACAGTACAATAAAAAAAACTCTGAAAAGACAGAACCATATACAAAACACTCAACAAAAAGACATTACTGTGAAGAAACAGAAGATGATTCATCAGAAGAAGATTTTTTTAGAAGAGTGTCAGGGCATCAGAAAACCTCCAGATGCTCAAACACCATACAACAAGAAAGCAAGAAGAGGCAAGTGTATAGACAAAGAGGCACAAGAGGAGGAGCCAGGAACAAAAAGAAAATGGGGATCATTCCGAGTTGATTGCTAGCTGCCGTTGTTCGCAGTGCAGCAATCAGGTTAAAAAATGACATTTCTGCACATGCGTATGCACCGCAATGCGCAGGCGCATCACAGGTACAATGAGCATCGTGGGTTTGCACAGAGTCTAATGAACATTCCTGTCGCACAGCCGAACGCAGGAAGATTGACATGAAGTTGGCGTTTCTGGGTGGCAACTGACCGTTTTCAGGGAGTGTATGGATAAACGCAGGCATGGCTGAAAAAACGCAGGCATGGCTGAAAAAATGCAGATGTGGCTGGGCATTCGCTGGGCGGGTGTGTGACGTCAAAAGCCATACCTCCATCATTAGAATCAATGCACACGAAGAGTATCTACAGGGCTGGTCTTGTTTTGCATAAAAAGATTTTGCAGACGCACTGCTGCACAAGCGTTCACACTTCTGCAAAGCAAAAATACACTCCCCAGTGGGTGGCGACAATGTGTTTCCACGGCTGATAAAAACTGCTAGCTAGCGATCAACTCGGAATGACCACCAATGTACATGTGACAGATAAACCAACAGTGTTCAATCTAAGTGGAAAAACAATAACAGAACCGCAAATGCAAGTGTTTCAAAAAGGTCTTAAATTTGAACCTCATTCAAAAATAAATAAATTTGAACTTTACATTTATGTCCAAAAATTCATATGGAAGTTATGTATCAAGAAACATTTTGCGAAACAACAGGAAAATAAAAATAATGAGCTTGAAAAAATTCAGATATTCATACAGACTTCAGACCTACATCAACATTTAACCCTGTACACTGCAAAAGTTTGCATATAGATACTTTTAAAAAATTATTAGAAAAATAAATAGATGGAATCCCAGACAAACAAAAAATCAAACAAAATATGTCAAAAGTAGAAAGAGATGCACTGAAAGAACTAAAAGAGGACAAAGAAATTGTCATCAAGACGGCGGACAAAGTATGGGGTATAGTCATCATGAGCCGGGAACAATACAAGAAAGAAGCAACCCGCATATTATCAGATACAACATATGAAATCCTGCTTCAAGATCCTACTAAAAGATTTGCGAAAGAATTAGAAGAACACCTTGAAGAAGGCCTTGAACTGGGAATTCTAAATAGAAAAGAACACGGCTTTTTCTGGGAGAAAAATCAGAAAATACCAACATTTTATTTTCTCCTGAAAATCCATAAAATCTCACCAATCCGCTGGGTCGACCAATCATATCAGGCATACAATCCCTAACATCTAATTTGTCCAAATATACAGACTCCTTCCTACAACCAATAGTTACCCAACAGAGAAGCTATCTACAAGATACCACAAGTATATGTCAAAAATTGGAATTAATTCAGTAGAACGAGGATTATACACTATGCACTACAGATGTGAAATCATTATACACCTGCATTGCACATGACAAAGGTTGTGACCACAATAGACATTTCCTTTCTAAAGACAACCAATTAGCAAATGAACAAATACATTTCATCATGGCAAACATTGAGTTTGTATTGATACACAACTATTTTTGGTATGAGGACAAGTTCTTTCTGCAGAAATGTGGAATGGCCATGGGAACATCATTGGCACCCAGTAATGCTTCCCTTTTTATTGCAAAATGGGAAGATGATAACATCTGGTCAAGTACCAAATATCAAAAACATCTCATTTGTTGGTATCATTATATAGATGACATTATTTGTATGGGGAGGAACTGACCAAGAATTGGACAATTTCAAGATGTACATCAACAACAACTCATTAAATCTTGAATTTGACACAACGTCCAGTAAACACCAAGTCATTTTTTTGGACCTAGAAATTTACATTCGCAACAATAAAATTGTTAATTGTTATATAAAACCAGTAAATGGAAATAACATGCTTGCAACCACAAGCAATCATAACAAAAATTTTATTTCAAACATACCAAGAGGACAATTCCAATGAATCAAATGCAACTGTAAAGAACAAGAGAACTTTGAAAGACAAAGCAAGGAAATGATGACGAATTTCATTGCAAAAGGTTATTAAAAAAGAAAAACTACAATCACAAATAAGAGCAATAGAACACTTGGGTAGGAAAGAGATGTTAAAAGACAAAACCAAAATCAAAGATCCAGCTCCATCTCTCCTGTTCATTACACAATTTAACAGCAATACAAATATAATTAAAAAATGGTAAAGAAACACTGGCACGTTTTGCTATTGGATGAAGTTCTACGACCTTTAATCAATGAAAAGCCACAGATCATTTTCAGAAAAGCCAAGAACATGAAACAGGAATTGGTATCAAGTCATTTACAAAAAATAGAAGAACCTATTCAAAAGAGAACAAAGGGATATCATAGATGTCTTACTTGTAAAGCATGTAAAAATGGAAAAGAAAAACCAACCAAACCAGTCACAGCATTCAAGTCGTACACAACAGGAAAAACATATACCATCAGGGATCATCTTACATGTGATACCAAAGGAGTTATCTATATAGCCACATGCCCTTATGGACTCCAATACATGGTGCAAACAAAAAAAGGCAACAATTAATTTTGCAGAACATGTCTGTAACATAAAGAAAGGTCTCACTACACACAGTTTGTCTAATCATTTTCTAGAAAAACACAACAAAGACCCATCTGGATTAACATTCTTGCCGATCCAAAAAGTAAATAGGAATTGGAGTGGAGGAGATTTAATAGAAGAACTAAACAAAAAAGAAAGCAGATGGATGTTTGAACTTAAAACATTGGAACCTCTAGGACATAATATAGAGATAGAACTAAATGTATTCTTATACATAAATAATTAATATAAATGCATTTTCATATATAAATCACAATTATAAACATAGCCATAAGTGGCACCTTTTAGAAAACGTTTTTTAGAAAAAGTTTATTAATAAATCTTAATCAATTTTAAATTTCAATATGGAGCTGTAGAACATGCGGTTCCTATCTTTTTTAGAACTTCCGGATTTGGAGTTCCGCTTTTTCCAACATGGATCAATAAAGTTTTTTCAAGTTTTTTACCTATAAAGGAAGTGAAAATCTGAGTCATACCACCTTGAAAAAGTGCGTTGAATGCACAACATGTATTGTTGACCAGCTACTAGGAGGAACAGCCGCCACCGCCCGATAGACCAGGTGCCCACCGAGTGACGTCATCTACCCACTATCCGCTCTTTCGCTGGACGCAGCGGTAAAACAGATAGGATGGACATGAACAGCTCTCCAGGCTGAAAAGCTTCACAGAAACACCAGGTACGGACAGACAGGTTTAATCGGACTGACAGTAACTCCAAAACCACCAACAGCTCAAAAAAGAGCTGTAAACATAATCGGTTTCATAACCAATTATTCTTTTTTACAGGTGCCACTTTATAAATTTAGTGCTCAATCATTATATTTTTACACCTCTGTTCCGCTACAGTAACATAGCAACATTGGGGGTAATTCTGAGTCTATCGCAGCAGGAATTTTGTTAGCAGTTGGGCAAAACCATGTGCACTGCAGGGGGGGCAGATATAACATGTGCAGAGAGAGTTAGATTTGGGTGGGTTATTTTGTTTCTGTGCAGGGTAAATACTGGCTGCTTTATTTTTACACTGCAATTTAGATTGCAGATTGAACACACCACACCCAAATCTAACTCTCTCTGCACATGTTATATCTGCCTCCCCTGCAGTGCACATGGTTTTGCCCAACTCCTAACAAAATTCCTGCTGCGATCAACTCAGAATTACCCCCATAGTAACATAGTTGTTGAGGTTGAAAAGAGGTGAAATGCCCATCGGGTTCAACCTGTATTCTGTGTTTAGCTGTGCCTATTATAGTGCACCAGCTGGAGTAATGGTTTCGTACCAATTGTCAACTATATTTCGTACAACTGCCAGATACTTAATGTCAATATATTAAATGCTGTAGCCCTGGATACTTTTCAGCTAGAAAGCTGTCCAATCTGATTTTGCATTTACAGTGTCCGCCATTATTAACCTTCTCCAGCAGGGAGTTCCAAATCTTATTGCCCTTACCGTGAAGAACCCTTTCCTACATTTTGTACGGAATTTTCTCTCCTCTAACCTCAGTGAGTGTCCACGTGTCCTATACAGAGTTCTATTAATAAATAAATCCCCTACTAACTCCTTGTAATGACCCTTTACATATTTGGAGATATTAATAATATCTCCTTACAGACGTCTCTTTTCTAGAGTATACATATTTAACCTAGTAAGCCTTTCCTTGTACTCCAGTGTCTCTAACCCTTTAATCAGTTTAGTAGCTTGCCTTTGAACTCTTTCGAGTTCCCCAATATCCTTTTTATAATATGGTGCCCAGAATTGAACACAGTATTCCAGGTGTGGACTAATGATTTGTACAGCGGCAGGATTACATCCTCATCCTTGGTCTCAATACCTTGTTTCATGCAAGCAAGGACTTTATTTGCCTTCTTCACTGCATTTTTCCACTGTGTACTGTTATTGAGTGTATTATCTATGAGGACCCCAAAAAAAATTTCCACTACTGTTACCCCTATATTTCCCCCATTAAGTGAATAGGATGCAAGTTTGTTTTTAATCCCTAAATGCATAACTTAGCATTTTTCAATATTGAACATCATTCCCCATTTAGACGCCCAGGATTCATGTTTAAACAGGCGCCACTCCACGTGATAACCTAGCAGTGTAACAGTGAGTAAGGCTCAGGGACGTGCAGTCAGGGGAGGCATTGCCTCCCCTCTCAATAATTATTAAAATAATACAAATTTGATACATAAGACACATATTATGTGTCATATGTATCCTCTTCATATTATTCTATTCATTTTAGAACATTTGGGAGGCACTGATAGCTAGTGCCTCCCATAGACAGTGGGAACGGGGACAAAGCGAGGGATGGGGCCAGGCGCTGGGCTGTAAAAGCCCATTAGAAACAAAGGGGAATGCGGCACATATATTAGTGCCTCGCTGGCCAGGAAAGTACACCCCTGACAGTGAGGCACATGTGATTGGACAGCGGATCCAGTGCTGGATCCGCTGGCCCAATCACACATACGCGGCAGGGAGAAGCAGCTGCGGGACCTGGCAGATATTGTTGCAGCAGCGGCAGCCCCGGGAAGCCCAGTCCAGGAGTGCATGCGGTGCTGTGGCCAGCACTCTCGTTCCTCTTCCGTCCCCCAGCCAGCAGCGGTGCCTACACTCTGGGGCACATCTCAGGTGAGAGAGGGGGCAGATGGATATATATACATATATATATATATATATATATATCACTGGATCTGGTTTTCACTCACCGCTGTGATCTTTCTGATTTCTCTAACTCCCTGTTCCCCCTCTCTGACCATCACCTGCTCACTTTTAAGCTATCTCTATCTGCTTCTCCATCTTTACCACCTAAGACTACCATCACTAAGCGTAACATTGAGGCTATTGACACCACTTCCCTATCTTCCCTGTTTGATTAATTGCTCTCTCCTATTCTCTTTTTTTCCTGCCCTGAACAAGCTACTTCCCTTTACAATGCATCCCTTACCTCTGCTCTAGACTCTGTCACCCCACCAACCACTATTCACCCTCGCAGATCGACACCTCAACCCTGGAACACCAAATGCACCAGATATCTGCAAAAATGCTCACGTACTGCTGAACGTCAGTGGAGGAAATCGCGCAATAAGGCCGACTTCCTCCATTACAAATTTATGCTCTCATCCTACTTTGCTGCACTTACCCTCTCAAAACAGTCTTACTTCAAAAACCTCATCTCCTCCCAATCCTCAAACCCCAGGCGCCTCTTTGCCACTGTCAACTCGCTCCTCTGCCCACCCCCGCCTCAACTCCCCTCTTCGCTTTCTGCTCTTGACTTGCCAGCTACTTCACATCCAAAATTGACTCCATTCGTCAGGACATAACATCCCACCAGAAACTGAGCAACCTCCCTCCTCCATTTCTCAACCCCCCCTCTCCTTCCCTCCTGCCAACTCTGACATCTTTCTTCCCTGTATCTGGAGAGGAAGTAATGGTCCGCATCCGGTCCTAACCCTCCTCCACCTCTCCACATGACCCTATTCCCTCCAGCCTTCTCCGCTTCCTTTCTTTTTCTGCCTGTTCCCATCTTGCCCATCTACTCAATCTCTCACTCTCAACAGGCACTGTCCCTTCTGCCTTCAAGCATGCACTTGTCTCCCCTATTCTAAAAAAACCTACCCTTGATCCAACCAACCTCTCCAACTAACGACCCATCTCTCTTCTCCCTTTTGCCTCCAAACTCCTTGAGCGTATTGTCTACAACTGCCTCACTGTCTTTCTTTCTTCCCACTCACTGCTTGATCCTTTACAGTCTGGTTTCCATCCTCAGCACTCCACTGAAACTGCCCTCATGAAAGTCTGCAATGACCTCCTTGCTGCGAAATCCAGGGGCCACTACTCTCTGCTTACTCTCCTTGACCTCTCTGCTGCTTTTGACACTGTAGACCACCCTCTCCTCCTGCAAATCCTTTACTCCCTTGGATTTCATGATACTGCTCTCTCCTGGCTTTCCTCCTACCTTTCTGACCGTTCCTTCTCTGTCTCCTCTCATGACTTCACCTCCGCCCCACTTCCTCTACCAGTAGGTGTCCCCCAAGGTTCTGTTCTTGGGACTCTGCTTTTCTCTTTCTACACATCCTCATTAGGTGAGCTAATTAGCTCTTTTGACTTAAAATATCATCTCTACGCTGATGATACTCAAATCTACCTTTCCTCCCCTGACCTGTCCCCTGCCCTCCACACTCGTATCTCCAACTGTCTCTCTGCTATCTCCTCCTGGATGTCCCAGCACTTTCTTAACCTTAACATGTCTAAGACTGAGCTGACCATCTTCCCTCCCTCCCTCATAACCTCACCTCCCACAATTTCATTATCCATTGATAGCACAACTATCTCCTCTAGCCCCCAAGTGCGATGTCTTGGAGTAATCCTTGACTCCTCCCTCTCCTTCAAACCACACATTCAGTACCTCTCAAAAACCTGCCATTTCCACTTCAAAAACATCTCCAGGATCAGACCCTTTCTCACCCAGCATGCTGTTAAGACCCTCATTCACTCACTGGTCATCTCCAGATTAGACTACTGCAATCTCCTCCTATCTGGCCTCCCTCAAAAATGCCTCTCTCCACTTCAATCTATCCTCAGTGCTGCTGCCCGTCTCATCTTCCTCACCAAACATACTACATCGACATCCCATCTCTTGCAGGACCTTCACTGGCTACCCTTCCCATTCAGAATCCAATTCAAGCTTCTCACACTCACCTACAAAGCCCTCACCCACTCCTCTCTCTCTTACATCTCTGACCTTATCTCTCTTTACATTCTCACCCATCCTCTTCACTCTGCTAATGCACGCCATCTCTCCTGCCAACTGATTACCTCCTCCCACTCATACCTACAAGATTTTGCACATGCTGCTCCCTATCTTTGGAATGCTCTACCTCTCCCCATCCGACTCTCCACCTCTCTACAAAACTTCAAATGGGTTCTCAAGACCCACTTATTCAGCAAATGCAGTCAACTCTCCTCCTAACCCTCTTGTCTATGCTCACTGTCTACCCTGTCTGTGTCACTCTGGTCTGTTAGCCCTCACCTTTTAGATTGTAAGCTCGCAAGAGCAGAGACTTCTTTCCTCATGTGTCATTCCTTTTCTTACTTACACTATCTTATACTCCATACTCCCTTTGATGGCATCTAACCCCGGGTTTTCTAAACTTGTCCTATTTTGTCCTGTACTGTAAGTGCGGTTTTCTTGTTTGCTCATTTTATTATGTACTGTGTAATGGGCGCTGCGGATCACTTGTGGCACCATATAAAAAAAGGATAATAATAATAATAATTTTATATATATATATATATATATATATATACAGCGAACAGAAACATGCAGCGGCACTCAGAGACTGGATCCCAGTAGATAATGTGCAAAAAAGAGGACTTTAATCCATGACAACAAAATAAAATAAGGTGACCAACGTGCAGTATTTGTTTATCAAATAGACACTCAGTTGTCTATATCCAACTGTGTATATGTGATTTATGTAAGGCCATAATGATAATAACCAGGTGTCTCTTTAACTTGTCTTTTTTCCTTTTTTCCTGTGCATATATTTTAGGACCTAATTATCAAGTTTAATGTATTAGAACTATTTCAGGTGCTATATACTTTATGAATGCCAAATTATGTGTCTTTTAAATCCCAGCACTGTTTTGTCTCAGCCGGGTATTCAATCAGTATCTGGTTTAGTCACACATGTTTTTTATTGCATCACTGTTTTGTCTTATTAGCTAAACCTACGTCTATCCTGACTCCTGGTTGCCACCCAGCGCCGGTCTCCTAGACGACCGTGCAAGCTTTGGGTATCCAGGAAATGACGGACCACGACGCAAGGGAGCGCTGACGTCACTGCACCCGGAAGTGCTCAGAACGGTCTCCGTTCCCACCCACTTGCCACCGGCGTGCGTCCCGTTCGCGGGTCTTCCACTGCTTATTTAAGGTATGTTGTTACTTGTACACTGTATCACCTTGATAAAGGGGCGTTAACGCCCCGAAACATTGGTCACCTTATTTTATTTTGTTGTCATTGATTAAAGTCCTCTTTTTTGCACATTATCTACTGGGATCCAGTCTTTGAGTGCCGCTGCATGTTTCTGTTCGCTGTATATGTATTATTCCAGAGGGCACCGGAGCAGTATTTATTTGGGGTGAGTGCCAGCTCTTTTCAAGATATATATATATATATATAATAGTCTAGAATGCCCGGCTCTCCCACTATAAAACTGCTGCTGTGCCGGGTGCCCCCATCAACATAATAGTATACTTTCCTGGGGAATGTGGCACTCCTGGCAGCTTAAAAGACGATTATATATACACATGCTGTGTAAGCAACATTTTAATGCGTTTAATGCTGCATCGTCATCAGGTTACTTTATATTGGCTATGCATTCCAGGACTCTGGTTTATATATATTATATGAAAAACCGGACCAACAAAGATGGCCGTGCTTGTCAACCACCGGAAATGACTGTTTCTTATCACTAAATGATGTATAACCATCTGTGAGAAAAAAACTAGTGACTCTGCGCCCCAGTCTGTGGTCCACCCGGATATGACGTTACTGCTGCATTAAAGAAATCATCACTTCACTATGATGCATGACTGTCATTGAGAAACAATACAAGTGACTCTGTGCCTCAGTTTGCATTCCACCTGAAGCTATGGACACTCAGAGATGATGTTACCATTGTATTATACTAAAGAAATCATCATTTCACTATAAGTGCTTAGACGATATTTTTAGCGTTTTATTTACTGACTCTCTTATGTTCCGTTATTTATTTTTACATTCATATACACTGTTCCTCTTCATTTGACGGAAATGACGCGAATGCATCTCACCATCATAGGCGGAAGTGACGTTTGCGTCTCACCGCCGTCCGTCCATCACCCGCTCGTTTCACCCCATGTCCGCTCGATCTCCCTTCACGTTGCCCTGTTGCATACATTTTCCTAGCTGATTTATTAAGTCAGCTAATATAATATGAATTTCATAGTTTTTATCTTAGTCCGCCCTATGTATTCAGTGGAAATGACGCAATTATGCGTTCCACAGCCACCGGAGGCGGAAGTGACGCATTATGCGTTCCACCAACGTTTCTAACACCATTTATTTTTTTCTCTCTCTTATAATTTTTACATTTATGCTGTTTACATATTGATTCACCTGCTCCTGTTATATTCTCCTCACAGCTTATTGAGAATATTTATTACTTTAGTTGTTTTTCTATTCCTACTCTTCTAACAGGAAGTGATGTCACACCCACATGTTTAACATGTGACCAGTCACTAGCATTATAAATATCCTGCTTTCTCCCATAACCAGTATCCCCTTGATGAAGTCCACACAATAGGATGAAACGCGTTGGAACAGGGACCTGCTACCTACCCCTCGGGCTCCACCCATGCGGACAGATAAGCTGTTTTTATTATTCAATCCTGTACGTGTGCTACCCGCATTTTTTAAACAGATGAATTGCCTTATATAAATAGATCACTGTACGTCTGATACTTACATGTGCGAGACAGAGATTTGCTGCCTACTCTCTGGACTCCCCTCATGCGGACAGATAAGCTGTTTTTATTATTTAATTCTGTACGTGCGCTACCTGCATTTATGGACAGATGAATTGTTTTTTACTAGATTCTTGTATTTCTGTTACCTGCAGTTGTGGCAGGATTTTGTTTACTAAATTTGTTACTGTTTTTTAACCTGCTCTTTGAATAATTATTGGAATATGCAAAATTCCTAAATCTTTGAGCTGCTGTAAAAAATTATTGGTTTCAAAAACAGTACACACTATGTTGTTCTTATTTCTCTTTTACATGCCCGGCTTCTAAGAGTCATCAGCCTGAAAGTATCTGAAGCTAAGTTGATAACTACCATTTTTATTAAGTTCACCTGAATGCACAGGTCTCTGTACCGACACTAGTAGGCACTTTTATTTACTCTATTTTTATATATATATATATATATATATATATATGTAGATGAACGATAATGGTGGCACTCAGCGATAAGTAAATCAGACGACAACCAACCTGGTTAACAGTCAACGTTTCGGGGACTGCTCCCCTTTATCAAGACACAACCAGCACCTCTGAGAATAACATATATAAATACTTACAATACACTTACCAAAAACCAATCACGCCATTGTCAGCGCCCCCCGGACGCCCAACGATGACGTCATGCGCGCGTCTGCGGGCACGTGGTCTCCGTCAGACGTGCGTGGTGCGCGGTCACGTAGTGTGGTATACATCGGTTGCCTAGCAACCCCCGCCTGGCGCCGTGATGTGTTCTCACTTCGGCACTGTCAGACCAGCGTCAGAGGCGTCTGACGTGGGATGATCACGTGCGGGAGGAGATTCCGGGTTACCCTCGGCAATAGGTTGCCTAGCAACCCCCTAACACTGCGGACATGGCAAACAATAATAAACATAAGTGAAAGAAAAAACCCAAAGCAAACAAAACATAAAGTGAGTGATACACTGAAATGAATACAATTAATATATATATCCATGTGCCTACCAGACAAAGACTTCACAGCACGTCACTGGTAAGGCTGTACCTTCACTTGTGCTAAATACACCACAGTGTCTGGTTAAGCCACTGGACTGGTCATTCTCTGAATTACTGTAGAACTACTGGTGTACTCTGCTTAACACCAAAACTACACACACATTCCCAACAGATATGTGTACAGATATGATGCTAATTAGTGAAATCCTAGGTGGGTGTATGGTAGTTTGGTTCCAAAAGATGCAGTGGATGGACTGGAGACAGGTTTTCTCTGACGTCCTAGTGGATGCTGGGAACTCCGTAAGGACCATGGGGAATAGACGGGCTCCGCAGGAGACTGGGCACTCTAAAAGAAAGATTAGGTACTATCTGGTGTGCACTGGCTCCTCCCACTATGACCCTCCTCCAGACCTCAGATAGATTTCTGTGCCCGGCCGAGCTGGATGCACACTAGGGGCTCTCCTGAGCTCCTAGAAAGAAAGTTTATTTTAGGTTTTTTATTTTACAGTGAGACCTGCTGGCAACAGGCTCACTGCATCGAGGGACTAAGGGGAGAAGAAGCGAACCTACCTGCTTGCAGCTAGCTTGGGCTTCTTAGGCTACTGGACACCATTAGCTCCAGAGGGATCGACCGCATGGAACTGGCCTTGGTGTTCGTTCCCGGAGCCGCGCCGCCGTCCC
Organism: Pseudophryne corroboree; assembly: GCF_028390025.1. Lineage (NCBI taxonomy): Eukaryota > Metazoa > Chordata > Amphibia > Anura > Myobatrachidae > Pseudophryne > Pseudophryne corroboree. The sequence goes on along the minus strand of NC_086449.1, from coordinate 488,785,905 downwards.
CCTTACAGAGCCAGAAGCAAGAAGAGGTCCGGAAAATCGGCGGCAGAAGACTTCGGTCTTCACCAAGGTAGCGCACAGCACTGCAGCTGTGCGCCATTGCTCCTCATGCACACTTCACACTCCGGTCACTGAGGGTGCAGGGCGCAGGGGGGGGGGCGCCCTGAGGGCAATATATGACGCCTTGGCTGGCAAATCTACATCATATATAGTCCTAGAGGCTATATAGATGTAAAATTACCCCTGCCAGTATTCCAGAAAAAGCGGGAGAAAGTCAGTTGAAAAAGGGGCGGGGCTTCTCCCTCAGCACACTGGAGCCATTTTCTCTTCACAGTGCAGCTGGATGACAGCTCCCCGGGCTCTCCCCTGTAGTTTTCAGGCTCAAAGGGTTAAAAAGAAAGGGGGGGGGGCACAAAATTTAGGCGCAATATTGTATATACAAGCAGCTATTGGGAAAAATTCACTCAATATAGTGTTAATCCCAAAATTATATAGCGCTCTGGTGTGTGCTGGCATACTCTCTCTCTGTCTCCCCAAAGGGCTGTGTGGGGTCCTGTCCTCAGTCAGAGCATTCCCTGTGTGTGTGTGCGGTGTGTCGGTACGGCTGTGTCGACACGTTTGATGAGGAGGCTTATGTGATGGCAGAGCAGATGCCGATAAATGTGATGTCGCCCCCTGTGGGGCTGACACCAGAGTGGATGGATAGGTGGAAGGTATAAACCGACAGTGTCAACTCCTTACATAAAAGGCTGGATGACGTAACAGCTATGGGACAGCCGGCTTCTCAGCCCGCGCCTGCCCAGACGTCTCAAAGGCCATCAGGGGCTCAAAAACGCCCGCTCCCTCAGATGGCAGACACAGATGTCGACACGGAGTCTGACTCCAGTGTCGACGAGGTTGAGACATATACACAATCCACTAGGAACATCCGTTACAGGATCCCGGCAAACTAAAAAAGGGTTTTATGTTTGGGGAGAAAAAGCAGGCAGTGTTTTGTTCCCCCATCAAATGAGTGAATGAAGTGTGAAAAAGCGTGGGTTCCCCCGATAAGAAACTGGTAATTTCTAAAAAGTTACTGATGGCGTACCCTTTCCCGCCAGAGGATAAGTTACGCTGGGAGATATCCCCTAGGGTGGATAAGGCGCTCACACGTTTGTCAAAAAAGGTGGCACTGCCGTCTTAGGATACGGCCACTTTGAAGGTACCTGCTGATAAAAAGCAGGAGGCTATCCTGAAGTCTGTATTTACACACTCAGGTACTAGACTGAGACCTGCAGATAGTGCTGCTGCAGCGTGGTCTGTAACCCTGTCAAACAGGGATACTATTTTGCGAACATAAGACGTCGTCTTATATATGAGGGATGCACAGAGGGATATTTTGCCGGCTGGCATCCAGAATTAATGCAATGTCCATTCTGTCAGGAGGGTATTAGAGACCCGACACTGGACAGGTGATGCTGACTTTAAAAGGCACATAGGATTGAGGTGCGGAATTGTTTGGGGATGGTCTCTGGGACCTCGTATCCACAGCAACAGCTGGAGAAAAAAAATTTTTTACCTCAGGTTTCCTCACAGCCTAAGAAAGCACTGTATTATCAGGTACAGTCCTTTCGGCTTCAGAAAAGCAAGCGGGTCAAAGGCGCTTCCTTTCTGCACAGAGACGAGGGAAGAGGGAAAAAGCTGCACCAGTCAGCCAGTTCCCAGAATCAAAATTCTTCCCCCGCTTCCTCTGAGTCCACCGCATGACGCGGGGGCTCCACAGGCGTAGCCAGGTATGGTGTGGGGCCGCCTCAAAAATTTCAGCGATCAGTGGGCTCGCTCACAGGTGGATCCCTGGATCCTTCAAGTAGTATCTCAGGGGTACAAGCTGGAATCCGAGGCGTCTCCCCCCCGCCGTTTCCTCAAATCTGCCTTGCCGACAACTCCCTCAGGCAGGGAGGCTGTGCTAGAGGCAATTCACAAGCTTTATTCCCAGCAGGTGATAGTCAAGGTGCCCCTACTTCAACAAGGAAGGGGTTACTATTCCACACTGTTTGTGGTACCGAAACCGGACGGTTCGGTGAGACCCATTTTAAATTTGAAATCCTTGAACACATACATAAAAAAATTCAAGTTCAAGATGGAATCGCTCAGGGCGGTTATTGCAAGCCTGGAGGAGGGGGATTACATGGTATCCCTGGACATCAAGGATGCTTACCTACATGTCCCCATTTACCATCCTCACCAGGAGTACCTCAGATTTGTGGTACAGGATTGCCATTACCAATTCCAAACACTGCCGTTTGGACTGTCCACGGCACCGAGGGTCTTTACCAAGGTAATGGCAGAAATGATGATACTCCTTCGAAAAAAGGGAGTTTTAATTATCCCGTACTTGGACGATCTCCTTATAAAGGCGAGGTCCAAGGAGTAGTTGTTGGTCGGAGTAGCACTCTCTCGGGAAGTGCTACAACAGCACGGATGGATTCTATACATTCCAAAGTCACAGCTGGTTCCTACCACACGCCTACTGTTCCTGGGGATGGTTCTGGACACAGAACAGAAAAAAGTGTTTCTCCCGCAGGAGAAAGCCAAGGAGCTGTCATCTCTAGTCAGAGACCTTCTGAAACAAAAACAGGTATCGGTGCATCACTGCACACGAGTCCTGGGAAAAATGGTAGCTTCTTACGAAGCAAAATTCCATTCGGCAGGTTCCATGCAAGAACCTTTCAGTGGGACCTCTTGGACAAGTGGTCGGGATCGCATCTTCAGATGCATCGGCTGATAACCCTGTCTCCAAGGACCAGGGTATCTCTACTGTGGTGGCTGCAGAGTGCTCATCTTCAAGAGGGCCGCAGATTCGGCATACAGGACTGGGTCCTGGTAACCACGGATGCCAGCCTTCGAGGCTGGGGGGCAGTCACACAGGGAAGAAATTTCCAAGGACTTTGGTCAAGTCAGGAGTCGTCCCTACACATAAATATTCTGGAACTGAGGGCCATTTACAATGCCCTAAGTCTGGCAAGGCCTCTGCTTCAAAACCAGCCGGTACTGATCCAATCAGACAACATCACGGCAGTCGCCCATGTAAACCGACAGGGCGGCACAAGAAGCAGGATGGCGATGGCAGAAGCCACAAGGATTCTCCGATGGGCGGAAAATCACGTCTTAGCACTGTCAGCAGTGTTCATTCCGGGAGTGGACAACTGGGAAGCAGACTTCCTCAGCAGACACGACCTACACCCGGGAGAGTGGGGACTTCATCCAGAAGTCTTCCAACTGTTGGTAAACCGTTGGGAAAGGCCACAGGTGGACATGATGGCGTCCCGCCTAAACAAAAAACTAGATATTGCGCCAGGTCAAGGGACCCTCAGGCAATAGCTGTGGACGCTCTAGTGACACCGTGGGTGTACAAGTCGGTTTATGTATTCCCTCCTCTGCCTCTCATACCAAAGGTACTGAGAATAATAAGAAAACGAGGAGTAAGAACGATACTCGTGGTTCCGGATGGGCCAAGAAGAGCTTGGTACCCAGAACTTCAAGAAATTATATCAGAGGACCCATGGCCTCTACCGCTCAGACAGGATCTGCTACAGCAGGGGCCCTGTCTGTTCCAAGACTTACCGTGGCTGCGTTTGACGGCATGGCGGTTGAATTCCGGATCCTAAAGGAAAAGGGCATTCCGGAAGAAGTCATTCCTACGCTGATAAAAGCCAGGAAAGAAGTAACCGCAAACCATTATCACCGTATTTGGCGAAAATATGTTGCGTGGTGTGAGGCCAGGAAGGCCCCAACAGAGGAATTTCAGCTGGGTCGTTTTCTGCACTTCCTACAGTCAGGGGTGACTATGGGCCTAAAATTGGGTTCCATTAAGGTCCAGATTTCGGCTCTGTCGATTTTCTTCCAGAAAGAACTGGCTTCACTGCCTGGAGTTCAGACATTTGTAAAGGGAGTGCTACATATTCAGCCCCCTTTTGTGCCTCCTGTGGCACCTTGGGATCTCAACGTGGTGTTGAGTTTCTTAAAATCACATTGGTTTGAGCCACTTAAAACTGTGGATTTGAAATATCTCACGTGGAAAGTGGTCATGTTATTGGCCTTGGCTTCGGCCAGGCGTGTGTCAGAATTGGCGGCTTTGTCATGTAAAAGCCCTTATCTGATTTTCCATATGGATAGGGCAGAATTGAGGACTCGTCCCCAGTTTCTCCCTAAGGTGGTATCAGCTTTTCACTTGAACCAACCTATTGCAGTGCCTGCGGCTACCAGGGACTTTGAAGATTCCAAGTTACTGGAGTCAGGAAAACTGACTCGCTTTTTATCCTGTAGGCACCCAACAAAATAGGTGCTCCTGCTTCTAAGCAGAATATTGCTCGCTGAATTTGTAGCACAATTCAGCTGGAGCATTCTGCCGCATCCTAAATCAGTAAAAGCCCATTCCACGAGGAAAGTGGGCTCATCTTGGGCGGCTGCCCGAGGGGTCTCGGCTTTACAATTTTGCCGAGCAGCAACTTGGTCAGGGGCAAACACGTTTGCTAAATTCTACAAAATTGATACCCTGGCTGAGGAGGACCTTGAGTTCTCTCATTCGGTGCTGCAGAGTCATCCGCACTCTCCCGCCCGTTTGGGAGCTTTGGTATAATCCCCATGGTCCTTACGGAGTTCCCAGCATCCACTAGGACGTCAGAGAAAATAAGATTTTACTCACCGGTAAATCTATTTCTCGTAGTCCGTAGTGGATGCTGGGCGCCCATCCCAAGTGCGGATTGTCTGCAATACTTGTATGTAGTTATTGCCTAACTAAGGGTTATTGTTGAGCCATCTGTTGAGAGGCTCAGTTATATTTCATACTGTTAACTGGGTGTAGTATCACGAGTTATACGGTGTGATTGGTGTGGCTGGTATGAGTCTTACCCGGGATTCAAAATCCTTCCTTATTGTGTCAGCTCTTCCGGGCACAGTATCCTAACTGAGGTCTGGAGGAGGGTCATAGTGGGAGGAGCCAGTGCACACCAGATAGTACCTAATCTTTCTTTTAGAGTGCCCAGTCTCCTGCGGAGCCCGTCTATTCCCCATGGTCCTTACGGAGTTCCCAGCATCCACTACGGACTACGAGAAATAGATTTACCGGTGAGTAAAATCTTATTATTAGAGCTAAATATTGATACTTTTCACTCATCAAATACATTATTAGGCAAATTGAATTAACCACAAACTATTTTTGCTGTAAAAAATTACGGTAAATTCATGTTTTGCTGTAATTTATTTAGGGGGGGGGGACCTAATTACCCCCCATTTTTCACAGCCATTTTTGTTTGAAACTTCACAGGATCCGGGATAAGTTACCAGATCCATGTGTTTTTGCGATCACGGGAGCGAAAACACAGCACTTATCAGGGATTTTGTTTCTCTTGCCTAAGGACAGGTGAAACAAAATCCCTGATAGTGCCGGCTATCGGGGATAATTGAATTACCTCTTGGGAATCAATTATCCACGGTAATTTACTGCAGATAATTGAATTCCCCCTTAGAATACAGTTCTCGTGGCTCTAGCCTATAAAAACAAAACATTTTAGTTTCACATTTTACATACAGTACTTGTTAAACTGACCATCTCATAACAAAGTCTTCCTCTTCTGGCCATCCTACTCTACAAATTAATCTGAAATCTGATCACTGCTATGCTTTTTAACTGGTTTGAGTCTAACCTGCACAGCTTTTAAAGGCAAGTACCACCTGGATAGGTATCTGAGCTATAATTAGGGTCTGATCACAAAACACATTTAAAAATTACAAATTATTTAGCACTGATGTAAGTATGTAATTAGTGTACAGTAATTAAAACTGGGGTGCAAGAGAGCTGTGATACTGTGTAAACAAAAAAAACATTGCGCCTTTGCAGCCTCCAAAGACATTGTTAATGATATACTAGCTAGCCAGTAAAGCTATATTCAACACAGAGATGTGCAGTTTGGTTTCCAGAAATCTGAAACCACATGAATTTTGTGGATTCAAACCTAACCAAAACCCGGCCCAGATCCCACAAAGAGATTCGATCCTAGTCCTGTTTTGGATCTTCCTGTGGTTTGGAATTTGGATTTTAAATCCGAATTTCGGGTTTTGGATTGCAAAAATAACATGATTTTAGTTGTTTTATTATTATTTTTTTATAAATAGTTATCACTGTTTTATTAATTTTTAACTGAAACATAAACCGAACCTGAACCAAAACACTTGAGCGTGGTTTTGCCAAAACCAAAACATGATGATGAATTAGAACCAATACATGAGGGTACACATATCTCTAATTCAGTACTAAAAACAATTTTTTGTCTCAATTGTTTGATATGAATCTCTTTATCTACTTTTAGGACGTAAAAATCATAAACTTTCAAACTCCACTATATCTTAAATGCATTCAAAGTTTGCAGAATGATGGCAAGTGCTGCATGTTATATTCATTATTCATATAATTTTGTTATTGTTTAAAGCCAAAATATTCAACAATGATTTTCTTTGCAATGTTTTGTTTTCTAGTTTGCTTGCAAAGACTAATTGTTCTTCATTTTATAGATTGCTATAATAATCCCTCTTTTGTCATTCTACACAGCATGGGGTTGCTTATTATAATATTGTTATTCTTCGCAAAACAGAATATGTGTGATACAGTACAGTCAGGATTCTGTTTTGCAAAAAAAAATCTTACATTTGTCTGACCTAAGATTGCGCTTTTTCCAGATGTATAGTTACAGTAATTAAAGAAAGTGGACACAATTATCTGTGCCAAACAAGAAAGAATTCAGAAAAGTAAAAAATGAATGACAAAAGAACAAAAACCCTGAGATGAGAGACTGTCATACAGTACATTGCAACAGGCTTGTCTTTTGCACCACCTGGTGGATAAGAAGTACAGTAGTTCTCCACTTCTCTACTGAGGTCCTTAGAGATCTTGATGCTAGTAAGAACAGATATACAAAGACTACAGGACAACTTCCTTCTCATCCTAACATACAGAACTCTGATTTTCTTGTTTAACATTTAGAGAGTCATCCTTACATAGCTCAATACGTAATAATGAAAACAATTGTAATTGTTATTTATTCTGTTTCTGTGCCCAAACAACTTTCTGACCTCTACGCCAACATTGCTGTACGACTGGATCATATAGTCCCAATCAGCGCTGTCTGCCATTAGAAATTGTGGGGCCCGGGACTGACAAAATAGGCCTGGCAATACCCCCCCCCCAAAAAAATAAAAATAAATAAATAAATATATATATATATATATATATATATACACACAGTATAGATAGATGGATAGATAGATAGATAGATAGATAGATAGATAGATAGATAGATAGATAGATAGATATACCTGTATATATATATGGGTTGAGTATGGGTGGCCAGTGTTTGGGATCCCGCCGGTCACCGTACCGAAGCCAGAATCCCAAGAAGTAGAATGCTGATGGGGGGCACAAGCTCAAGCGCAGTTGAGCCTCCTCTAGTATCTTTGGTAACTGTCTTCTCTGAGACGGTGGCCATTTTGAGAGGGACATTTTCAGTAGAGCCAGCGGGCGAACAATGACGGTGGCAGACATATGGGGACAGCAATGGTGGGCAGGTGGCTGCATGAGCGGACCGGGCCCTCTCCCCTCTATTAGAGTGTCTGGGCTGGAACAGCTGTGCCCGCAGTACCCCCCTGATGACGGGCCTGGTCCCAACAAGTCTTTTTACTTACTACATTTATCAGAGTCTTATTTTATTATAGGCTGTAAGCAGTGGTGCAAGTAGAAAAAAAGGCTTATAGGTACTGTGTGCGCGCATGTGCGCCAAAAAATGGGTGTGGCCAAATGCCACATGGGGCATGGCCAATGAACATGGGGGCGTGATACACACATGGGGGGGCCAGATACACATATGACCCCAATAGTGCCAGATACACATATGCCACCACCTTACCAGATATGCTCCTACAGTGCCTGATATGCCCCTACAGTGCCAGATACACAAATGCCCCCAGTGGTGCCATATATGCCCCCACAGTGCCAGATACACATTGCCCCAGAGTGCCAGATACACATTGCCCCAGAGTGTCAGATACACATTGCCCCAGAGTGTCAGATACACATTGCCCCAGAGTGTCAGATACACATTGCCCAAGAGTGGCAGATACACATTACCCCACAGTGCCAGATACAGATTGCCCCAGAGTGCCAGATACATATTAGCCCACAGTGCCAGATACACATTGCCCCACAGTGCCAGATACACATTGCCCCAGAGTGCCAGATACACATTACCCCACAGTGCCAGATACACACTGCCCAAGAGTGCCAGATACACATTGCCCCCGAGTGCCAGATAAACATTGCCCCACAGTGCCAGATACACATTGCCCCAGACTGCCAGATACATATTGCCCCACAGTGCCAGATACACATTACCCTACAGTGCCAGATACACATTGCCCCAATAGTGCCAGATACACATATGCCACCACCTTACCAGATATGCTCCTACAGTGCCTGATATGCCCCTACAGTGCCAGATACACAAATGCCCCCAGTGGTGCCATATATGCCCCACAGTGCCAGATACACATTACCCCACAGTGCCAGATACACACTGCCCAAGAGTGCCAGATGCACATTGCCCCGGAGTGCCAGATACACATTGCCCCGAGTGCCAGATAAACATTGCCCCACAGTGCCAGATACACATTGCCCCAGACTGCCAGATACACATTGCCCCACAGTGCCAGATACACATTACCCTACAGTGCCAGATACACATTGCCCCAGAGTGTCAGATACACATTGCCCCAGGGTGTCAGATAAACATTGCCCCAGAGTGCCAGATACACATTGCCCCACAGTGCCAGATACACATTGTGCCAAAGTGAAAAATATACACATTGCCCCAGAGTGCCAGATACACATTGCCCCAGAGTGTCAGATACACATTGCCCCAGAGTATCAGATACACATTGCCCCAGAATGCCAGATTCACATTGCCCCAGAGTGCCAGATACACATTGCCCCATAGTGTTAGATACACATTGCCCCAGAGTGTCAGATACACATTGCCCTAGAGTGTCAGATACACATTGCCCCAGAGTGTCAGATACACATTGCCCAAGAGTGGCAGATACACATTACCCCACCGTGCCAGATACAGATTGCCCCAGAGTGCCAGATACATATTAGCCCACAGTGCCAGATACACATTGCCCCAGAGTGTCAGATACACATTGCCCCACAGTGCCAGATACACATTATCCCACAGTGCCAGATACACATTGCGCTAGAGTGCCAGATACACATTGCCCCAGAGTGCCAGATACACATTGCCCCACAGTGCCAGATACACATTACCCCACAGTGCCAGATACACATTGCCCAAGAGTGCCAGATACACATTGCCCCAGAGTGCCAGATATACATTGCCCCACAGTGCCAGATACACATTGCCCCATAGTGCCAGATACATATTGCCCCACAGTGCCAGATATACATTGCCCCAGAGTGCCAGATACACATTGCCCCAGAGTGCCAGATACACATTGCCCCAGAGTGCCAGATACACATTACCCCACAGAGCCAGATACACATTGCCCCACAGGGCCAAATACACATTGCCCCAGAGTGCCAGATACACATTACCCCACAGTGCCAGATACACATTACCCCACAGTGCCAGATACATATTGCCCACAGTGCAGATACACATTGCCCCAGTTCCCCCACCCCTGCTACACACCGCTGCCTCTGCTCCTGCTGTTTGAGGGGAGGAGAGCGCAGTGCGTGCCTCTCCTGCCCGTCAGTGCTCGTGAAGTCCTATCTCCGGCAGTGGGTATCTCAAATGAGGCACCGGTTCATTAGTAAATCAGAGCTCGTGGACCAGCAGCCAATCAGGAGCTGCGGCTGCCGGTCCGCAAGCTCTGATTGTCTAACAAACCGGTGCCTTATTGAGATTCACCCTGCAACTGCCGCCGCCGGAGACCAGACACATCACAGAGCATTGATGGGCAGGAGAGGCGCTGCGCTCTCCTCCCCTCACATAGCAGTGGGCTACAGTTGGACAGTTCGGTGGTAAGGCTTACCGGCTGGGAATTTCTTACGGTACGCTGTACTGCCCCATACCGCCATACTTGCAGCACTGGCTGTAAGCCTGCAAGCAGCAACCTTTTTTAATAATGTGTCTGCTCCATGTTGTAAAATGCAGCATACTATTCTGCCATTATATAAATAAATGTTAATAATAATAATAATAATAATAATAATAATGCCATTCTAATGCATACTGCTCTTCTGAGTGAGACATATTCTACATTTGTCATACAATTGCAAAAGTTTTGCATCATGTTCATGTTTTGTAAATGGGCATTTAATGTAATGGTAAATATTATTATTTACAGATAAAAAAACGCCCTCAGTGTCCTGCAATTTGAGGAATAGAGAACTACTCAATATTACATAATGAAGAGATAGCACTGAGTTAGATAGTAGAGCAAAGCAACTACATATTACACAATGAGCAAACAATAAGGCGATACAAAGATCAGAGGGGAGAGCATGGAAGGAGGATTGGGGCAAAGCATTGAACTCAACAATGTGGAGTAAGCCTTTTCCCTAGGGCATTTTAATAACAAACTGGTCCATAGAAGCTGTGGGCAGAGACTGGGAGACTAGGCAGAAGGTGTTTGACATGGGTCACATGTAGGGTTGCCACCTCATTCCTTTAATTCTGGACACATAGTAATTACACAGGTTCTGTGGCTGGCTGACTTCAAGACTCCATTCTACCTGGTTTTAATCAGCCACAGAACCTGTGTAATTAATATGTGTCCAGAAGGGATGAAGTGACAACCCTAGTCACATGTCTCTAGGATAATGTAGAAAGAAAAAACGTAAGGAAATGAGAAAACATGAAGAAAGAGGGCCCTCTAAGATTATATACAGTAATACAGTATATAGTAACTTTACTTGACCCAAGCTGACAAGATGCCACCACATGACCCCTATGACTGTCAATTACAGACAGTCTGGTGGTACAGTGTTTGGGACAGGAACCAGCTAAATGGTTTCTGCCCATAGATCTGCACACAATAGGCTACTTGTTGATCATATATCCGTTTGCTTATTGTACTGTATCTAAATGAGTGCTCCTTATACAGTACTCAGAGACTTGGATCAGCTGAGAGAAGAGGCATGCCGACCAAGTACAAGAAGGGCGCATTTGATTAATTTCCACTGAGGCAGACTCACATGGAGACACAGCTATTCCTGTTAGTAGCAGTATCACATACCAGTACCAGAGGACTAATGTAAATATATACTGATGATGGCAATAATGTTTGCCCGAACTAGCTAGACACTCCTGATCAGCTGAATTCTAATTGACCTCTGAAAATAAAGTCTAATGCTGTGTACACACTGGTAGATATATCTGCTGATCAATTGATTCGCAGATATATCTACAGATGGACCTGGCAGTGTGTTGAGCATACACACTACCCAATCCGTAGGACTGACGTCACGAACTGGGCAGGCGTTTACATGTGCCCGTCCAGTTCAGCTGTCAGTCACCGACAGCATCTGCAGCAAGTGTACGGGCAGGCGGCTGACCGTCGGTACACACAGCACTATGCGCCAAAATATTGTTATATCGGTATGTCTGTGAACGACGGCAGGTGATCAGATGTACAGAGGACACACACACATCTCTCCCTAATCACGTCAGCAGGAAATGTTGCAGCGTATAAAGCAAGCTGAACAGAAGCAAACGCAGAACATAGTGGAAGGCTGGATAACAGAAGAGACCACTCACCAGGTGCAAGACCTAATACATTTATCCATTAGACAATCAAATGGAACAAAATATTTTTTATAGTATTTAATAAACAGTAACAAATATATATATATACTTATTTAAAAACATTACAAAATTTGGCTTGTTTACAATTACACATTGTCGTCCCAACTCATACATGACTGAGGGGACAAGAAAAGCCTTGATTCACTAAATAAGCATTGCCAGGTTATGAATGAATTCCTATAAAATGTTTTTTTGCACTCATCTATTTGATAAAGTTCTTAATTTTTTTTTATAAATGACAGCACTACAGGCAAGCTGCCAGCCCAAAATAAATAAGGGAGCATTTTTCATATTTAACTCCAGCACATTTAAGACTGCCCCTTTGAGAGAAATTAACATTTATTTTCATGTAACAACAGTAAAGGAAGCTGAAGATTACCTATGTGTAACATTCCCAACAATGCTATGCCTTCCAGCTGGAGGCTTAAATTGTCAGCCATGATTTGTGTTCATTAATCATATCAACAAATGCAAGCAGGCACAGTTATAGCTTCCAAGAGGTTGTCTACAATTTGTGATTAATCATTACTGATTGGCATTTTAACTCCTGCATGCCAAGCAACAGTGTTACTTTAGAGACTGAATGCAGTCCAGGCATGAAATGGTTAAGCTCATTGTGCGTTATTAACACAGATGTTGGATAAGAGCACATGAAAGCCAGAAGTGTTCTGGTAATTGGCAGAAGTACACACACAAAAACAGGTCAGAAATTATAACAGTTTTGGGAGATGGAAAACTAATTATGCAAATGCAGACATTTACAATGTCAAGCACTTTCCGCTAGTGCGGCACCTATGTGCCAGTTTGATAAATACTGTTAGAGAATCACTATGAATGTTTAGTGTGTACTTGTTTTTTTGATGGAAGGCTTAAGCTTTTCCTTTTAACATTTTATTTTCTTGGATATAGGAAAACTAATCTTATTTAACGCAGTCTTTAAGATGCTATTATGCTAATTACAGTTCCTCTGTTTACATAGATTCCACCAACATTACACATACACAACATCACGTGTGTAACCTGTGCATAAGACGGGATTAACTGCCTCCCCATAAGACAAACACTGCATCAACCATAGGACTTTATGTGACCAACATGGTCCATTTTCCCCAAGACACAGTTGAGTGTTTTCCTGTATACTGTAGTTCTCAATGATTTAGCCTTAATTGAAGTAATTAATATAAAAGCACAACTTTTTCATCAATTATTTAATTGACTCCAGGTTATTGTAATGGCAGCACACATTCAGTTTAATTTATTGTATTGATATATCTGAAGCTGGTTGTCCAGTTGTACTCCGTGGGATAAAATCACCAATCATTTAATTGTTATTGTTAACATGGGGAGAGGATTTGAGTCTCCTTTGGTTTTTATTTAAGGAAAAAAAGGGAAATTCACATTGTTTTATTTTCACCAGCAACTGGCTGCAGCCCTGCCTGCTATGTCGTTTGATATCACCATCTGTTGCCTGGCTATTTGTACACCAGTACAGCTTATTGAACTAATGCAAAAATACAGAAGAAAAATAAATGTATACACCAGACAAAGTCTGGAGCAAAGCAAAAAAAAAAGTAACTTTATATAGAACAAACCGTGTTGTTGCAAATACATTTATTTATTTTGCAATTTGCACGCAAGGTAGATACTGGCTGCTTTTGCATGTAGCCCAAAATACTGGAGAGAGTTAATTTTACACAGCAGTTAAGATTACAGTTTGGACACACCCCTCTGAAATATAAATTTGCAATGTATATATCTGCCCCACCTGCAGTGCAACATAAAAAAATTTTTTAATTAGCCACCACCTCAGAATTAGCTCCTTTGTGTTCTAAAAACTACACTGGCCAATATCAATCTGATGCAATTTGTGTCGTACTTGCCCCACCCCCTCCCAGCAATTGGCAGCAGGGGAATAATGACGTGAAGAGCCTGGCCCCGCCCCTGGAGTGGTCATCTATGTCTCATCTCTGGGCTACTCCTTGAGAGAAGAAATTACAGTTGGCAAGTATGATCTACTATGTCCAATAGACTATCAATATGGATAGCCAAGCAGGCTGCGAAAAGAGTAATTTCTGCTGCTCTGTTCAGACAGATGTACACAAACTGCATTATGTATAGAAGTGTACAATATTCTGGGTTACTGATAGTCACACGAGGTACATCTACTCATTTGTTTCTGAGCACAGTCCAAGAATCAGTGTCAGAGGGGTTTAATGGGTTTTTATATGGTTGTGGCCATGTTCTATTTGTTGGTGCTGGATGAATGGCCTTTTAATGTTACATGCACTGTAATTGCCCTGATTCTCCAGTGAGTATTTATTCAGCACATTTTGGCAAATTGGTATCTATTAATGAGTTACTTAACTTCTGGATTTTTTTGCTTCCAGTCTGTGGAACACAAGGACAACTTCTGGTTTTCACCAATGCCAAAATGCTTGTTTACTGTGCCAATTTCTAAGTATGTTGGCATTGGTGAAAAGCGAAAGTTGTCACCACGTTCCACAGACTGGAAGTGCTGAAAATCGGAAGTGGTAGTTGCGTTTCACTTTGCAGAGCCTGAAGTGATGAAAACCAGAAGGGTGGTTACAGTCCATCCCATGGAACCGGAAGTAAAGCCATCGGTATGTCATGTGCTACTCTACTGGATTCCATTAACGTGACATGTTTGAAGCAAGACTCCAAGATAAGATGATGTTTAGCGTCATTTTTGGTATGCATGGTAATCGAAGCACTAGCACTTTGTTGTTTTCATTTTATTAATATACTACACTACAAAGTGCTATATCCCTCCCCACATTTTTATACATATGTGTGTGTATAAAAAAAATATACTACGTATATATACATAGATACATACTGTACATACATAGTATATATATATATATATATATATATATATACATACATACATACAAACACACACAGGCACATAATATATATATACAGTACATACATACACACACACATATTATATTGTTATATATAAAACAGATGAAACCATTCTCTAACGATTCTTGGACACTGAATGCTCAAACAAGTGCAAAGCTATATTTCTTTTCCATTGATGTGACTGATATATTGCTGTGTATGTGGTAAGCTTCTGCTAAAGGCCGTTTCGAAACGTAATTGAATCAACTTTGTTTCTCAATATGTCTGGTGTCCTCCAGCAGTATCCTGGTAATAATGGCTCTGAGCCACTAAACAGCTTCACCGCTAGCTAGGAAAATGAAAATATGTCCTAAAAATGATTGACAACATAAATATACTTTATGATTTTATGTCAATCAATAAAATGTAATTCATAAATCATATTTGCACACATGACAACTGAGTAACAATAACATACACTCTAATGAGCATACACTGTACCTTGCTATTTGTTTTTTTTATGGTGGTAGCTATTTTGTAATATAGAGCATCCACTACTGTACATGCTGTATGGAAATGGGTAGAAAAACATAATATATGTATGAAAGTATACAACAGTTATAAAAGATTATTTATCATTTTCTAGATAAGAGAGAAGCAGGGTCAATCATTCACAGCAGTCTTTTCAGTGTTTTGCACCTAGTGTGGATACAGTAGTCCACTCTGGACAAATGTAGGTGCATGCCTAATCTCCATTCCCAAGAGATACTGCCCAAACAAGCAGTGTGCCTAAAGGTGTGTAGACATGGATAAATCTGCTCAAGAGCCCAACCACTTGCACTTTTCAGGACACTGTCCAGCTGACATTAGAGAAGAACCAATTGTTAAAATCTGATGGAATTTTGACGGTAGGACCTTCAACCTTCAATGTCCACTCCTTAGTCGTTAGATATTTGAAGCAGGTGTTGTGAAACAGTATGTTACTCTGCATGTACCCTTGTTGTGGATAATGTACTTTCATTCAGTGTTTGGCTTCTCCACCGCAGCAAGCCCAGCTTAATGAGTTCATAGTAAATGTATAGAGTTCTAAGACCAGGTAAAACTTTACATTTTATCTCTGGCTCTGGGCTTGCTGCATTCTTATGCTTGTCTACTTCTCAGTTTTTGCCTTGGAGTTAGCCTGTGACCTTTTTGCATTGTTAATATCAGGTCTTTTCATGAAGCAGTGAGTGGACAAGTGGACAAGTGAGCTAATGGAAAAGTTGCCCATGGCAACCAATCAGCTGCTATGTATAATTTTATAGAATGTGCTTGATAAATGTTATTTCAAAGTTAATTGGTTGCCATGGGCAGCTTCTCCATTAGCTCACTTCTCCACTATTTTCCCTGCTTCATGAATAGACCCCTATGTGTGTGTTTTTTATTTTGTTTTGTTTGTCCATTGTTTAGTCTGTGTCTACTTTGTTCTATTTTGTTGATACTTTACTTTGTATCTCTGTCTTGCCATATCACCCCCACGTTGTCCTTCTGTATTTTTGACATACAGCATGCTACCCCAAGTTGAATATGCATTTAAGTACTTGAAATCAATTTCATGGGGAAAAGCAGCTTCTGTAGTCCAATGAGCAAGCTGTTATTAGTTACCAAATAGTCGTAATAGTGGTCTTCAGCCATCCTTGTGGTAGTCCTTCCTCAATCTGATATACTGCATTTATGTACTGGTTATGCTTTATTCTGACTCCTGGTATTGACCCTGCCTGGTTCACTACCTGCCTTGGTTTAGTCTATTAGCTATTTGGCCCAATGCTCTGGCTTGTCTGTCTATTCTTTGATTGTGACTTGATGCATTGATTTACATATCAGTCTCACTATATTGTAGAGTGTCTGCATGGTTTAAAATAAATGTGTATTTCTGTATTCAGAGTTGGTCAGATATAGGTGGGTACACCATCTCTGCTTGTAATAGCAGCCATCATCATTATCAGTGCACATTTTTCACCAGTCCTAACCTGCTGCAAAAGATCAATCTGAAGTAGCAGGATTTTTGTGCATGCATAACTCTGAATAGGCTGCAATTTTGTCTATACTCACGTGTCAAACTTATGCTAAGCGCAAACAACCTGTTGCTGTCCAGTTACACCCAATGTAGAGATCTGGCTGATTTCCATGTTGTGCTTAATAGACATGTGGCCAGGGGCGTTTTAACAGAGGAGGGGACCCCTCTGCAGATCAGGTCTCATGGCTTGGAGACGCAGGGCTGCAGGGGCACCGCCGCTGATTAAGTGCAGATTAACATGTCCCTCCCAAAATGTCCGCCATCATGGAGTAGACAGATGCTAGAGGTCATACTTGACCTCTAGCATCTGACAGAGACGGGAAGTGCCGGAACCCAGGAGTACATAGCACCAGGTAGTGTTGGCGGATGCAGCAGCCTTACATCCTTGGCAATGAGCATGAAAACCCCTTGACAATGAGCATTGCACACCCAGCACATGAAACCCCTGGCAACAAGCATTATCACTTGGCAATGAGCATTACACACCCAGCACCTAAAACCCCTGGAAACAAGCATTACCCCTTGGCAATGAGCATTACACACCCAGCGCATGAAACCCCTGGCAACAAGTATTACCCCTTTGTAACAAACATTACACACCAAGCGCATGAAAGCCCTGGCAACAAGCATTAACTCTTGGCAACGAGCATTACACACCCAGCGCATGAGACCCCTAGCAACAAGTAATACCCCTTTGTAACGAGCATTACACACCAAGCGCATGAAACCCCTGGCAACTAGCATTACTCCTTGGCAATGAGCATGACACCCAGTGCATAAAATCCCTAGCAATGAGCATGACACCCAGCACATGAAACCTCTGCCAACAAGCATTATCCCTTGCAACGGTGTGTGGACTAATGTAGAACGGGGATTGCGGTGTGGGGCATAATGTGTCACAAGCATTGCTGTGCGTGGTATACTGTATCATGGGCATTGTGGTATGTGGTATAATGTCTTAGGGGCATTGTGGTGTGTGGCATAATGCCTCAGGGGCCTTGTGGTGTGTGGCATAATTTATTTATTAACAGTTTCTTATATAGCGCAGCATATTCCATTGCGCTTTACAATTAGAACAACAGTAATAGAACAAAACTGGGTAAAAACAGACAGACATAGAGGTAGGAAGGCCATTCTTCCAAGCTTACAATCTATAGGGAAATAGGCATAGATACACAAGGATAGATGCTATCTATTGCATAATGGTCCACCAGACTGGTAGGTTCTTAACGGGTTGTGTGATGATACCCCGCAATGTTGGCTAAGTGTCAGGAGGGTGTGAGAGTAAAGAAAGACAAAATATGTGATGTTATGTATACTGTACAGAGAGGATGTAATTTGATAGGGAAGCACTGAAGGTTATGTGGGTGGGTCTGGAATTTGATAGGCTTGTCTGAAGAGATGAGTTTTCAGCGAACGTTTAAAGGTTTGGAGACTAGAGGCGAGTCTTATTGTGCGTGGGAGGGCATTCCACAGAGTGGGTGAAGCCCAGATAAAGTCCTGTAATTTTGAGTGTGAACAAGTAATGAGTGTGGATGAGAGACTGATGGATGATGGAGAGGGATGATTGCTGAGTCCTCAACAGTGATAGAGATATCAGGTTGGAAACTACTATTGGCCGGTGGAAATATAATTAATTCTGTTTTGGAAATATTAGGTTTAAGGTGGCGAGATGTCATCCAAGATGAAATGGCAGAAAGGCATTCAGTGACACAGCCCAATACAGATGGTGACAAATCAGGGGAGGATAGGTAGATTTGAGTATCATCAGCATACAGATGGTACTGAAATCCGAAAGAGTTGATTAGTTTGCCAAGAGATGTGGTATAGATAGAGAAAAGTAGAGGACCTAAGACTGAGCCTTGCAGTACTCCAAATGCGGCATAATGTGTTACAGGTATTACGGTGTGTGGCATAATGTGTCTGGGGCATTACGGTGTGTTGCATAATGTATAACAAGCATTACAGTGTGCGGCATAATGTGTCTGGGGCATTACGGTGTGTTGCATATTGTGTAATGGGCATTACGGTGTGTGGCATAATGTTCAAGGGCCATTGCGGTGTGTGGCATAATGTGTAAGGGGCATTACAATAAGAAGGAAAAATGACAAATAATGTAAGGGGCATGAATCAGGATAATTTTTTCCTATGGTGCCCAATGTCTGGGCATGCAGGTTGCAAAACTGGGGTATAAGGTAGTCTTTTCCTGCAATGCCACACCCCTTGCAACAAAGCCACAACACTTTTAGCGAGGCCAAGCTGCGGCACGCACAAATTTTTCACTTTTCTAATGGCAATTGGGGGGGCGCCAGAAATTTTTTTGGCTTGGGGGAATAAAATTTCTAGTTACACCACTGGATGGTAGCAAACAATAATGTTGTGCATAGGGGCGATTTGATCCCTAAATGAACCCCTGCCAAATAGTTAACCTTGACAGAGAGGAGCTTCCATCTCTTTACTGTACCAGTATTCTCAGGTGTTTATGGAATTGTGGACACATGTATATGCCCTGTCCAGTTGTGACATCAGGCATGACACATTGGGACAACGATTGATAAGTGTGTATGGTCAACACACATACAGTCGACACAGCACATGGTCTATGGCTGGGAATAGTAACCTGTGCTAAGTGCAGCGGTAGCGGAACAAGGCATCTTGCCCGAAGCGCAAGCCATGCAAGGGGACATAGTGTACTAATTGGGGCCCCATATGCCATGACAGCGAAAATTAAACAAAAAAAGTAAAAATGCGTTGTCAATCTTTTTTGTGTTGACTTTTTGTCATGTCGACCTCTCGCATGTCGATCTATTGACCCTATTGACCCTTTCTACTGTCTACCTTTTTCATATCGACCTAATGATCCTGTTGACCTTTCAACCTGTCAGCCTTTTCCATGTTGACCTTTTTGGGTCAACCTATTAACTGTAGACCTTTTGCGTGTAGAGCTAATGATCCACACCCAGTATATACATAGTCAACTCAGTATAGGTGAACTTAGTGTTGGATTTTGCTTGTGCTGTGCTAGGCTGTCTTCCTCTGAGAGAATACAATTTATCATATTGATGATCAAGCTGAATCATTATAGAAGCTTAGTAAATGTATTCTTTGTTATTCTGCAAATACTGAATAATCAATATAGCAGAATATTCAATTACTAAATTACTATATGATCTATATTCAGAAGCGGAAGGCTGGGAATAATGAGTTCAGCTGTTTTAGTTATTCTAGGAGTTCCAGTTAAGTCAGCAACTCATTTTGCAACATATTGCTTCACTAATTGCTTATTGGTAGGTCAGCTACATGGAAGAAAAAGACCCCTGCAGGTATATAATCTAATATAGATCTACTTTATATATAATATAGACCTATTTTTAACAGGTATCATGCCATTCCTAAAGAAATATATATATTTGGCATGCATAGTATGATGAAAAAAGATTTGTTATGTTGGAGTGAAAGTGAATACTTAGCATGTATCCTACATTAGGAACTACTACATATTTATGTGAAACCTCTGGTAATGCACAGTAACTCACCGATTACATGTAAAACACTAATGGGTTTCCCTGCATGTTAAATACCAGAGGTGCAATTTTATGCAGTCTTTTCCTTGCAGCTGTTGAGGCTGCAAGGAAAAGTTCACTCTCTAGTAATTAACCATGCAGCTAATTGGATATGTCCCTAAGTGTTACTAGTCTTCTCAAAACCCCAGATTAGGATTACAGTCACTATCCCAGCACCAGAATCCCGACCGCCGGGATCCTAGACCACCAAGTTCCCGACTGAGGGTTTGCCAAGGCTGCAGACAGATAAGCTGCGGAGGAGGTTAGGTTTAGGCTGGGGGTGAGGGGTAGGATTAGTTCCAGGAAAGGGAGGGTTAGGGTTTGAGTCCTGGGAGGGGGGTTAGGTGTAGGCACTCCCAGGGAGAGTTAGTATTAGGCTGCGGGGGAGAGAGTGTTAGGTTTAGGCTACGTGAAGGAAGTTTAGGTTTAGGTTTAGGCACTGCCGGGGAGGGTTAGGGTTAGGCTACAGGGGGGGAGGGGAGTTAGGTTTATGCTGCAGAAAGTTAGGGTTAGGGGGATATTGGTGGAAGGTAAGTACACTTACCTGACCCCTGTTAGAATTGTCAGCATTGGGATGCTGCGGTCAGTCTTATGACCGCCGGCATCTCGACCGCGGGCATATAATACCCAATCCGTTTTCAGATTTTTAACTGCTTTTGTAAAACCACGCCAACATTGGAAAAACAACAATCTCATGTTTTTGACCAAGCTCATTTTCACAATGGTACAATTTCCGTAATGTAATAGTCACCCTTATTCTCATTGTCCCAGTTTAACATCTCTAGGTAAAGTGCTATTACTAGTATAGCTGCTAAAACATACTCCACAGGTTCTCAAACTCGATCCTCAGGACCGCACAAACTTGACGTTTTCTAGGTGTCCTCACAAGTGAAATGATCAGCTCCACCTGTGGATCTTTCAAAACCTGTGAGTGAGAAATGAATACACCTGCGCACCTGCTAGGTGACCTGGAAAATGTGAACTGTTTGGGGTCCTGAGGACCGAGTTTGAGAATCTGCCTAACTTTTGTGTTTCTATTTTACAAAATGTAGATCTAGTAAGTCTGCATGTTAATGAAGTTATTTGTTTTTGCAAACCACAGTGTGGATAAAACAAAAAAGTGTAATACAGTAATCAGGGATGGACTGGGGCCACAATTTGGCCCTGGCATTCTTGAGCACGCACGCAAGGCTGAAGGGGCGCAAAGGCACGGCACACAGGGGCATGCTGCAAATCAGAGGGCGTGGACTAACAGCATGCTCCCATTTTTATTGAAATGCACACCACGGCCGGGGGGGAGGGATGGACATGGCGCACATGGACGTGCCACGGGTCAGGGGTCGTGGACTCGTGGCATGCACCCATATTTCTAAGACGCAGGTGCAGCAGGAGAGAGGAGACACAAACAGAGCGGTGGGGACAACGACAAACAGAGCAGCAGGGGAGGGGACAAACTGAGAGCCGGGAGCTGCGCCGTGCGCGGCCTTCCTGGCTCTCTGTGTGACCGGACTGACCCACCAACCCATCGGCCCTTCTGACATTTGCCAGAAGTGCCAGGTGGGCAGTTCGGCCCTGACAGTAATTATATCTTTCATGTGATACAATTGGGCTGTATTGTTCTACTCCCAGGTTTTCTTATTCACCAATGAATTAACCAGGCTTAAATTAAATGTTACGGGTGATTGAGAAGTTGAGAAGCACTGAGTACAAGATGAAATGGTTATTATGGCAGGAATGAATGTCATCTGGTATTAAAAAAATGTTTTCAAAGAAATCATCAACTTTACTGCCAGAGTTTCACATAAACTGGTATATTAAGTTTGCAGTTCTGTCAGTTTGATATTGGTCAACTACAGTATATTCTTTGTCCAAAGGCTGCAAATTAAAAGCATACCAACAGACTCATTATCTACAATCCTTGTAAATATTTCAGTTTCAGCTGAGTCTACTGGCACAAAGTGCGTAATGCTAAAGTAGTACTGCATTGCCACCTACTGGTAAATCTAAAATATGCATTCATCACACAGTTCATATACAGAAGATGTTATTCAGTGATTTGCAACGTGGTGCTTTTCAGAGGCTGTATGGGTGTCCCCCTAATCATTATTATTATTGATATAAGGAATTGATGTTAATTCACAGAAAGACACTCCACATTCCCTTGAAAGTTTCCACATGTATCTTAAAACACCCTTCAGATCCCCTTCATGCCACTCAAGGGCCCCTACTCACCCCAGCACACTGGTCAGACCCAACACAACACACCTTTTAATTCTGTTTACCCTAAAACACTTCTCATGCCTACCACTCCATAAAACAGAACTCAGTCTTCCAATAACCCCTCAAGTAACAACATGGATTTGCTTTTAAAATAATTGCTGCTTTAAAAGTCTTCACTTTTACAAATTAAACCTATTAAATTCTGGCCACTATTTGTTACATGATGTTATAATAAATGTATAACTATGTTGAAATTAATTTTATATATGCTACCATCTCTATACATTGGTGAACTTAACCTGGTCCTGAAACAATACCTGTACATTGGACTTCTATACAAGGAAAAACATTATAATGTTACATGTAGATCACAAGCTTTATTCATATGTGACCTCACATTTTTAAACCCAAATTTATTCAAATTTGTTTTAAATGTCTTTAGTTGCCGGTAGAATTTTATGTGCAATTGCTTCCTAGTTTATATTAGGACAAGTGTAACTGTTGTTGACCGATGTCAGAGGCGGTTTAGCAATTACATTGTTAAGTATGATCCTTACAATCCTCTCTTACAATATTAAAAGCCTTTGTGGCTTTTTTATCAAATAGTTTTATTCCAAAAACCATTCAGAAACTGCTCTTTATGTATTTCTACACAGTATTTATCAAAGATCTAATGAAAAAGATATAACTAGGGATACCATTCCCAAAATCATTTTGTAATTTTGGGATTTCTTGATTACTATACTCCAATTTCAGGGTATCAGGATTAGGATTAAGGGAAAAGGAGGTTAAAAAAATGTATATGTTTAAAACTTTAAATATATTTATATTTCTTTTCCACCCCCTGTCCTCTCTGCTATCCATGTACTCCCGCCTGTCCTCTCTGACAGCCATCTTGCCACACAGTAATGATGTCACCACACAGCGTGCTTCTGTGGAGATGTGCCCTGTACTACGGGGCACATCGTTGCAGCGGCGGGTGTCCGGTGCAGGGACCAGAAATTTCCCTGCACCGGACTGTCGGCGGTGGGTAGCGGCGCGGCAGAGCATTGAACTTGGCGCCGCTTGGGCCGCCAATGAGAAGCACCGCCTGCGTCTTTTCAAACCCGGCACCGTCCGCGAGCCAATCGCGGCTCGCGGGGCGCCGGCCAATCGGAGGCGGGCGCGGCGAGCCAATCGGCGCTCGCCGCGTCAGGGGCCCCGCCCCCGGTGTCTGACGTCAGATGCCGGGCGGGAGCGAAAGGGGAAGACCGCGCACGGGAGCGCGATGGAAGAAGGAGACGCTGGGCGGGAGCTGAGGACGGAGGGCGCGCGGAAGAGCGCCGAAGAGCTCGGGTGGCCGCGGAAGAGGCCAGAAAACTCCAGGCTCGGCGAAGGAGATGTCCAGTGGCGGCTGGACGCGGCGAGGCGACGGCGGCGCCGCTGGCCAGGACGGGCCAGCGGCCGAAGATTGAAAAAGAGCGCCGGAGAGGTCACCAGGGGTGGAAAGTAAGAGAGCTGACGAAGCTCCCCCCTGGTGCCTCTCCCAGCGGGTCAGGTAGGCCCTTCTCAGGTGCCCCTGTACCCATTCCTCCCTAGACCACCGGGTGTTCGGGCATTAGGCCCGTGGGCACAGTCAGGCCCTTCCGGCCTGTGGGCATTCAGTCGGGCCCTCACGGCCCATGGGTATATTTGAACGGCTCCTCTGGGTCCGAGGCTGCGCGTAGTTGGGGTTCCCCCCGGCCCGTGGCCCGTTCCGGAGAAAAGGGGCAACATACCCAGTCGGTGGTTTGGGCATTAGGCCCAAGCCACCTAAGCGACGCAGTAGGCGGGCACTAGGCCCGGGGGCAATCCAGGCAATAGGCCTGTGGGGACAATAGAGGGCATTAGGCCCTAGTGTACTTTGGCCAAGTAGGGTAATATAAGGTGACCCTGGGCACCAGGCCCAGGTCACCCACGAGTGACGAGTTAGGCGGGCACTAGGCCCGTGGGTAAAGTCAGGCCTCCGGCCTGTGCGCAGTCAGGGGGCGCTAGGCCCAGTGAGTAAGTGCCCCCAAGGTGAATAAAGGTGGCACTGGGCACTAGGTCCAGTCCACCCCAGGGTGTTTAGGTAGGCAGGCTCGCTTGGCCTGAGCCCCACATAAGGGAAGGTACAGGAGGTGTGTAGGCTGTGCGGTGTCCACCCCCCCCCACCCCCCCAGAGTGCAGGTAGGGATCTAAAGGAACCGCACCGTTTGATGTTGTACTCTGATATGTGTGTTGTTACCGTGCAGGGCAAAGTGTCTGTTTGTTTTAGAGTTTGTGCATAGTTTGTGTTGCACCACCCACACTTGAGCCAGTTTGAGGGCTTTGTTATGTAGCTAGTGTAGTGGATGCACACTAGGTTAGAGTTAGGCCCTGCACGGCTGTTTCTCTCTTTGCCTCCTTACAGGGACCTGTAAGTGGAGAAGATTGGAGTACAAGACGTAGGACGGTGAGTAACATCGGTCTGTGTTTTCCTTCTGTGTTCATCCCTATCTGTCTCCCTTCCTTCAGGGCGAGCGGTGAGCCTTGCACGCCGGTGCAAGGTAGAGTTTCCACTAGAGATGAGCGCCTGAAATTTTTCGGGTTTTGTGTTTTGGTTTTGGGTTCGGTTCCGCGGCCGTGTTTTGGGTTCGAACGCGTTTTGGCAAAACCTCACCGAATTTTTTTTGTCGGATTCTGGTGTGTTTTGGATTCGGGTGTTTTTTTCAAAAAACACTAAAAAACAGCTTAAATCATAGAATTTGGGGGTCATTTTGATCCCAAAGTATTATTAACCTCAAAAACCATAATTTACACTCATTTTCAGTCTATTCTGAATACCTCACACCTCACAATATTATTTTTAGTCCTAAAATTTGCACCGAGGTCGCTGTGTGAGTAAGATAAGCGACCCTAGTGGCCGACACAAACACCGGGCCCATCTAGGAGTGGCACTGCAGTGTCACGCAGGATGTCCCTTCCAAAAAACCCTCCCCAAACAGCACATGACGCAAAGAAAAAAAGAGGCGCAATGAGGTAGCTGTGTGAGTAAGATTAGCGACCCTAGTGGCCGACACAAACACCGGGCCCATCTAGGAGTGGCACTGCAGTGTCACGCAGGATGTCCCTTCCAAAAAACCCTCCCCAAACAGCACATGACGCAAAGAAAAAAAGAGGCGCAATGAGGTAGCTGTGTGAGTAAGATTAGCGACCCTAGTGGCCGACACAAACACCGGGCCCATCTAGGAGTGGCACTGCAGTGTCACGCAGGATGTCCCTTCCAAAAAACCCTCCCCAAACAGCACATGACGCAAAGAAAAAAAGAGGCGCAATGAGGTAGCTGACTGTGTGAGTAAGATTAGCGACCCTAGTGGCCGACACAAACACCGGGCCCATCTAGGAGTGGCACTGCAGTGTCACGCAGGATGTCCCTTCCAAAAAACCCTCCCCAATCAGCACATGATGCAAAGAAAAAGAAAAGAAAAAAGAGGTGCAAGATGGAATTGTCCTTGGGCCCTCCCACCCACCCTTATGTTGTATAAACAAAACAGGACATGCACACTTTAACCAACCCATCATTTCAGTGACAGGGTCTGCCACACGACTGTGACTGATATGACGGGTTGGTTTGGACCCCCCCCAAAAAAGAAGCAATTAATCTCTCCTTGCACAAACTGGCTCTACAGAGGCAAGATGTCCACCTCATCTTCACCCTCCGATATATCACCGTGTACATCCCCCTCCTCACAGATTATCAATTCGTCCCCACTGGAATCCACCATCTCAGCTCCCTGTGTACTTTGTGGAGGCAATTGCTGCTGGTCAATGTCTCCGCGGAGGAATTGATTATAATTCATTTTAATGAACATCATCTTCTCCACATTTTCTGGATGTAACCTCGTACGCCGATTCCTGACAAGGTGAGCGGCGGCACTAAACACTCTTTCGGAGTACACACTTGTGGGAGGGCAACTTAGGTAGAATAAAGCCAGTTTGTGCAAGGGCCTCCAAATTGCCTCTTTTTCCTGCCAGTATAAGTACGGACTGTGTGACGTGCCTACTTGGATGCGGTCACTCATATAATCCTCCACCATTCTATCAATGTTGAGAGAATCATATGCAGTGACAGTAGACGACATGTCCGTAATCGTTGTCAGGTCCTTCAGTCCGGACCAGATGTCAGCATCAGCAGTCGCTCCAGACTGCCCTGCATCACCGCCAGCGGGTGGGCTCGGAATTCTGAGCCTTTTCCTCGCACCCCCAGTTGCGGGAGAATGTGAAGGAGGAGATGTTGACAGGTCGCGTTCCGCTTGACTTGACAATTTTGTCACCAGCAGGTCTTTCAACCCCAGCAGACTTGTGTCTGCCGGAAAGAGAGATCCAAGGTAGGCTTTAAATCTAGGATCGAGCACGGTGGCCAAAATGTAGTGCTCTGATTTCAACAGATTGACCACCCGTGAATCCTTGTTAAGCGAATTAAGGGCTGCATCCACAAGTCCCACATGCCTAGCGGAATCGCTCCCTTTTAGCTCCTTCTTCAATGCCTCCAGCTTCTTCTGCAAAAGCCTGATGAGGGGAATGACCTGACTCAGGCTGGCAGTGTCTGAACTGACTTCACGTGTGGCAAGTTCAAAGGGCATCAGAACCTTGCACAACGTTGAAATCATTCTCCACTGCACTTGAGACAGGTGCATTCCACCTCCTATATCGTGCTCAATTGTATAGGCTTGAATGGCCTTTTGCTGCTCCTCCAACCTCTGAAGCATATAGAGGGTTGAATTCCACCTCGTTACCACTTCTTGCTTCAGATGATGGCAGGGCAGGTTCAGGCGTTTTTGGTGGTGCTCCAGTCTTCTGTACGTGGTGCCTGTACGCCGAAAGTGTCCCGCAATTTTTCTGGCCACCGACAGCATCTCTTGCACGCCCCTGTCGTTTTTTAAAAAATTCTGCACCACCAAATTCAAGGTATGTGCAAAACATGGGACGTGCTGGAATTTGCCCATATTTAATGCACACACAATATTGCTGGCGTTGTCCGATGCCACAAATCCACAGGAGAGTCCAATTGGGGTAAGCCATTCCGCGATGATCTTCCTCAGTTGCCGTAAGAGGTTTTCAGCTGTGTGCGTATTCTGGAAACCGGTGATACAAAGCGTAGCCTGCCTAGGAAAGAGTTGGCGTTTGCGAGATGCTGCTACTGGTGCCGCCGCTGCTGTTCTTGCGGCGGGAGTCCATACATCTACCCAGTGGGCTGTCACAGTCATATAGTCCTGACCCTGCCCTGCTCCACTTGTCCACATGTCCGTGGTTAAGTGGACATTGGGTACAACTGCATTTTTTAGGACACTGGTGAGTCTTTTTCTGACGTCCGTGTACATTCTCGGTATCGCCTGCCTAGAGAAGTGGAACCTAGATGGTATTTGGTAACGGGGGCACACTGCCTCAATAAATTGTCTAGTTCCCTGTGAACTAACGGCGGATACCGGACGCACGTCTAACACCAACATAGTTGTCAAGGCCTCAGTTATCCGCTTTGCAGTAGGATGACTGCTGTGATATTTCATCTTCCTCGCAAAGGACTGTTGAACAGTCAATTGCTTACTGGAAGTAGTACAAGTGGGCTTACGACTTCCCCTCTGGGATGACCATCGACTCCCAGCGGCAACAACAGCAGCGCCAGCAGCAGTAGGCGTTACACGCAAGGATGCATCGGAGGAATCCCAGGCAGGAGAGGACTCGTCAGAATTGCCAGTGACATGGCCTGCAGGACTATTGGCATTCCAGGGGAAGGAGGAAATTGACACTGAGGGAGTTGGTGGGGTGGTTTGCGTGAGCTTGGTTACAAGAGGAAGGGATTTACTGGTCAGTGGACTGCTTCCGCTGTCACCCAAAGTTTTTGAACTTGTCACTGACTTATTATGAATGCGCTGCAGGTGACGTATAAGGGAGGATGTTCCGAGGTGGTTAACGTCCTTACCCCTACTTATTACAGCTTGACAAAGGGAACACACGGCTTGACACCTGTTGTCCGCATTTCTGGTGAAATACCTCCACACCGAAGAGCTGATTTTTTTGGTATTTTCACCTGGCATGTCAAAGGCCATATTCCTCCCACGGACAACAGGTGTCTCCCCGGGTGCCTGACTTAAACAAACCACCTCACCATCAGAATCCTCCTGGTCAATTTCCTCCCCAGCGCCAGCAACACCCATATCCTCCTCATCCTGGTGTACTTCAACACTGACATCTTCAATCTGACTATCAGGAACTGGACTGCGGGTGCTCCTTCCAGCACTTGCAGGGGGCGTGCAAATGGTGGAAGGCGCATGCTCTTCACGTCCAGTGTTGGGAAGGTCAGGCATCTCAACCGACACAATTGGACTCTCCTTGTGGATTTGGGATTTCGAAGAATGCACAGTTCTTTGCTGTGCTGCTTTTGCCAGCTTGAGTCTTTTCATTTTTCTAGCGAGAGGCTGAGTGCTTCCATCCTCATGTGAAGCTGAACCACTAGCCATGAACATAGGCCAGGGCCTCAGCCGTTCCTTGCCACTCCGTGTGGTAAATGGCATATTGGCAAGTTTACGCTTCTCCTCCGACAATTTTATTTTAGGTTTTGGAGTCCTTTTTTTTCTGATATTTGGTGTTTTGGATTTGACATGCTCTGTACTATGACATTGGGCATCGGCCTTGGCAGACGACGTTGCTGGCATTTCATCGTCTCGGCCATGACTAGTGGCAGCAGCTTCAGCACGAGGTGGAAGTGGATCTTGATCTTTCCCTAATTTTGGAACCTCAACATTTTTGTTCTCCATATTTTAATAGGCACAACTAAAAGGCACCTCAGGTAAACAATGGAGATGGATACTAGTATACAATTATGGACTGCCTGCCGACTGCAGACACAGAGGTAGCCACAGCCGTGAACTACCGTACTGTACTGTGTCTGCAGCTAATATAGACTGGTTGATAAAGAGAAGATGTCTATGTAACTATGTATGTATAAAGAAGACTGAAAAAAATCCACGGTTAGGTGGTATACAATTATGGACGGACTGCCTGCCGAGTGCAGACACAGAGGTAGCCACAGCCGTGAACTACCGTACTGTACTGTGTCTGCAGCTAATATAGACTGGTTGATAAAGAGAAGATGTCTATGTAACTATGTATGTATAAAGAAGAATGAAAAAAAACCACGGTTAGGTGGTATACAATTATGGACGGACTGCCTGCCGAGTGCAGACACAGAGGTAGCCACAGCCGTGAACTACCGTACTGTACTGTGTCTGCAGCTAATATAGACTGGTTGATAAAGAGAAGATGTCTATGTAACTATGTATGTATAAAGAAGAATGAAAAAAATCCACGGTTAGGTGGTATTACAATTATGGACGGACTGCCTGCCGAGTGCAGAGACACAGAGGTAGCCACAGCCGTGAACTACCGTACTGTGTCTGCTGCGACTGGATGATAAATGATATAAAAAATATATATATATCACTACTGCAGCCGGACAGGTATATATTATATATTATATAATGACGGACCTGCTGGACACTGTCTGTCAGCAGAATGAGTTTTATTTTTATAGAATAAAAAAAAAAAAAAAACACAAGTGAAGTCACACGACGAGTGTTTAACTTTTTCAGGCAATCACAATATAAGTATACTACTAACTATACTGGTGGTCAGTGTGGTCAGGTCACTGGTCAGTCACACTGGCAGTGGCACTCCTGCAGCAAAAGTGTGCACTGTTTAATTTTAATATAATATGTACTCCTGGCTCCTGCTATAACCTATAACTGGCACTGCAGTAGTGCTCCCCAGTCTCCCCCACAATTATAAGCTGTGTGAGCTGAGCAGTCAGACAGATATATAATATATATAGATGATGCAGCACACTGGCCTGAGCCTGAGCAGTGCACACAGATATGGTATGTGACTGACTGAGTCACTGTGTGTATCGCTTTTTTCAGGCAGAGAACGGATATATTAAATAAACTGCACTGTGTGTCTGGTGGTCACTCACTATATAATATATTATGTACTCCTGGCTCCTGCTATAACCTATAACTGGCACTGCAGTAGTGCTCCCCAGTCTCCCCCACAATTATAAGCTGTGTGAGCTGAGCAGTCAGACAGATATATATAATATTATATATAGATAATAGATGATGCAGCACACTGGCCTGAGCCTGAGCAGTGCACACAGATATGGTATGTGACTGACTGAGTCACTGTGTGTATCGCTTTTTTCAGGCAGAGAACGGATATATTAAATAAACTGCACTGTGTGTCTGGTGGTCACTCACTATATAATATATTATGTACTCCTGGCTCCTGCTATAACCTATAACTGGCACTGCAGTAGTGCTCCCCAGTCTCCCCCACAATTATAAGCTGTGTGAGCTGAGCAGTCAGACAGATATATATAATATTATATATAGATAATAGATGATGCAGCACACTGGCCTGAGCCTGAGCAGTGCACACAGATATGGTATGTGACTGACTGAGTCACTGTGTGTATCGCTTTTTTCAGGCAGAGAACGGATATATTAAATAAACTGCACTGTGTGTCTGGTGGTCACTCACTATATAATATATTATGTACTCCTGGCTCCTGCTATAACCTATAACTGGCACTGCAGTAGTGCTCCCCAGTCTCCCCCACAATTATAAGCTGTGTGAGCTGAGCAGTCAGACAGATATATATAATATTATATATAGATAATAGATGATGCAGCACACTGGCCTGAGCCTGAGCAGTGCACACAGATATGGTATGTGACTGACTGAGTCACTGTGTGTATCGCTTTTTTCAGGCAGAGAACGGATATATTAAATAAACTGCACTGTGTGTCTGGTGGTCACTCACTATATAATATATTATGTACTCCTGGCTCCTGCTATAACCTATAACTGGCACTGCAGTAGTGCTCCCCAGTCTCCCCCACAATTATAAGCTGTGTGAGCTGAGCAGTCAGACAGATATATATAATATTATATATAGATAATAGATGATGCAGCACACTGGCCTGAGCCTGAGCAGTGCACACAGATATGGTATGTGACTGACTGAGTCACTGTGTGTATCGCTTTTTTCAGGCAGAGAACGGATATATTAAATAAACTGCACTGTGTGTCTGGTGGTCACTCACTATATAATATATTATGTACTCCTGGCTCCTGCTATAACCTATAACTGGCACTGCAGTAGTGCTCCCCAGTCTCCCCCACAATTATAAGCTGTGTGAGCTGAGCAGTCAGACAGATATATATAATATTATATATAGATAATAGATGATGCAGCACACTGGCCTGAGCCTGAGCAGTGCACACAGATATGGTATGTGACTGACTGAGTCACTGTGTGTATCGCTTTTTTCAGGCAGAGAACGGATATATTAAATAAACTGCACTGTGTGTCTGGTGGTCACTCACTATATAATATATTATGTACTCCTGGCTCCTGCTATAACCTATAACTGGCACTGCAGTAGTGCTCCCCAGTCTCCCCCACAATTATAAGCTGTGTGAGCTGAGCAGTCAGACAGATATATATAATATTATATATAGATAATAGATGATGCAGCACACTGGCCTGAGCCTGAGCAGTGCACACAGATATGGTATGTGACTGACTGAGTCACTGTGTGTATCGCTTTTTTCAGGCAGAGAACGGATATATTAAATAAACTGCACTGTGTGTCTGGTGGTCACTCACTATATAATATATTATGTACTCCTGGCTCCTGCTATAACCTATAACTGGCACTGCAGTAGTGCTCCCCAGTCTCCCCCACAATTATAAGCTGTGTGAGCTGAGCAGTCAGACAGATATATATAATATTATATATAGATAATAGATGATGCAGCACACTGGCCTGAGCCTGAGCAGTGCACACAGATATGGTATGTGACTGACTGAGTCACTGTGTGTATCGCTTTTTTCAGGCAGAGAACGGATATATTAAATAAACTGCACTGTGTGTCTGGTGGTCACTCACTATATAATATATTATGTACTCCTGGCTCCTGCTATAACCTATAACTGGCACTGCAGTAGTGCTCCCCAGTCTCCCCCACAATTATAAGCTGTGTGAGCTGAGCAGTCAGACAGATATATATAATATTATATATAGATAATAGATGATGCAGCACACTGGCCTGAGCCTGAGCAGTGCACACAGATATGGTATGTGACTGACTGAGTCACTGTGTGTATCGCTTTTTTCAGGCAGAGAACGGATATATTAAATAAACTGCACTGTGTGTCTGGTGGTCACTCACTATATAATATATTATGTACTCCTGGCTCCTGCTATAACCTATAACTGGCACTGCAGTAGTGCTCCCCAGTCTCCCCCACAATTATAAGCTGTGTGAGCTGAGCAGTCAGACAGATATATATAATATTATATATAGATAATAGATGATGCAGCACACTGGCCTGAGCCTGAGCAGTGCACACAGATATGGTATGTGACTGAGTCACTGTGTGCTGTGTATCGCTTTTTTCAGGCAGAGAACGGATTATAAAGTAAACTGCACTGTCCTCACTAGTAAACTCTCTCCACTCAGTCTCTACACTTCTACAGTAACAGTACTCCTCCTAGTCAGCTCCAGTAAATCTCTCTCAGTCTCTTATAATCTAAATGGAGAGGACGCCAGCCACGTCCTCTCCCTATCAATCTCAATGCACGTGTGAAAATGGCGGCGACGCGCGGCTCCTTATATAGAATCCGAGTCTCGCGATAGAATCCGAGCCTCGCGAGAATCCGACAGCGTCATGATGACGTTCGGGCGCGCTCGGGTTAACCGAGCAAGGCGGGAAGATCCGAGTCGCTCGGACCCGTGAAAAAAAACATGAAGTTCTGGCGGGTTCGGATTCAGAGAAACCGAACCCGCTCATCTCTAGTTTCCACCTGGTGCAAGAGTGCCAATAGGTGAAATTCGGGCTCTGAGGCGTACGCCTGGGATGACCCTCACCTAGCCTGAAAGCACGTTTTCCTCGGATCCGGAGGGCGTTTCGGTCCACAGTCAGGAGGACGGCACTCAGCAATCTCCTTCCTCCTAGGTCATCGTGTCTGGATCCGACTGAAGATTGCCTGGTCCGTTGAAGGTCCCGGTACCTGAAGGTGAGAGAGAGCGGCGCCTGGTGAGTACCGAAGCTACACCTGCACGGCAGCAGGCACCACCACACGCACCGCCGCACCTCTTACATTTCCACCCTATCAGTAATTGAGAGTAGCTTCATCATAATACTCTACTGCAGCTGGAAGATCCAGAGAGAAGTAGCGGACAACGCAAAATAGCCATGAAGGTAAATATCATCCCATTGCTTTCTAGCCCAGTCAACAATGTATTTGGAGTCCTATGACACCTGGGATTAAAAAATAATAATACTGGTTATTTTTGGGACCTAAAAAATCTTGGATCCTGGAATCCCTAAATATAACAGATATATCCTGCATTAAGAAAGGACCCACAGAATACCTGTATGGGAACAGCAATGTACACCCTTTTATGGAGCTTAGTACAATAGCTAACACCATTTTCAGGAATTTCTAAGTGATCCCTTAAATTTAAAATGAAAAAATAGAGGTTTTTCCTTTAATTCCGGTTACATTAAGAGCTACAAATAATGCATCCTTTATTCTAATGCGGGCCATACATTAAGATGGTAATGCCCCAATTGGTGGACATCGTTGAACGGCAATTCATTAGGGAATCAGAAAAAGCTGCATGTTATCAAACTCCCCGACTCGCCAATACTGATCATTTTGTGGTCACAATCGGTGAATCAAGGCTTTCCAACCGGTTGTATTTCCCCAATCACCTGATCCAAGCATCGGGAGAATGGGTAGTTGCCCCGATGCTCCCCTGATGTATGGCTACCTTTAATTATATCACTGATTCGAGAAACAGTTTGTTTCCTGTTTGAGCATCAGCCAACATTCAGACATTCACAGATTAAGGGGGACATTTAATAAGCAGCGATAAGAGCAGAGAAGTAAGCCAATGGAGAAGTTGCCCATGGCAACCAATCAGCACTGAAGTAACATCTATAATTTGCATACTATAAAATGATACAGAGCTCCTGATTGGTTGATGGGACCACTTCTCCACTGGCTTACTTCTCCACTCTTATCACTGCTTAGTAAATGTCCCCCATAATCATCTTTTCAGCCACAATATTTCATACACCTTTTAAAAAAAACTCTGCTCCTATAAAAGCTGTCTCTTCTATTGTACAGTACCATTCCCTACCAGTGCTCTATAATGCCTGTAGCCACTGTCACTCACTGCTCTCTACCCCAGGAATCCTCTCCCTGTAAAGATTCATCACAATTTTATTCAAATATTCACATCTCAGCTGAATAGTCAGACATCACAAGTGGGACTTGCTGCTCTGAATGATCCCATAAGTGCACTTGTAAAATTCTTCTTATAATGTGACCTAAAGTTTCTTCACGTTTTCCTACACAAGTATATTTACACGTACAGGGAAAAGCAATTTAATTACATTTTACACTTTTTCTCTTGTCTGTAACTAGTGCAGAGTACAAATACAGTCATAAATGATACCAACATATATACATTTAATCTAAGTTCCTTAACTTTGAGCACTATGGGCAATTTAGGGTGGTACAAATCTCAGATGCATTACTACTTGTAGCTGAGTGGGTGTAACTGGGCAGCAGCTTGGTGTTCACATGTAGGATGAGTGTTCTGTGGGTGTATCATGGATGTGTACTGTACATGGAATTGTGCACTGTTCAGATCTGTGATCATACAGAGATCTGTGTGATTTGAGATGGATCTCTTGCACCAAGCATAGGGCTGGTGAAAAAGAGCACCTATAGTGATGGTACAGTAGCTACTCACAACCAATCTATAGGGTCTGTGCAGCCAACTCTGAATACAATCACGTTTTTCCAAGTACACGTAAAACAGTATTTGCAGCTGACTTGAGTGCAATGGATGGTGTAATGGTTAATATTTCTGCCTCACAGCACTGAGGTCATGGGTTTGATTCCCACCATGGCCCTAACTGTGTAGAGTTTGCATATTCTCTCCGTACTTGCATGGGATTCCTCCAAGTGCTCTGGTTTCCCCCCACATTCCAGAAATATACTGGTAGGTTAAATGGCTTCTGGCAAATATTAACCCTAGTGTGTAAGTGTATGCATGTACATGGGCAGACTAGATGGGGCTATTGGTTCTTATCTGCCGTTAAATTCTATGTTTCTATGAATCAGGCCGTTATATGCGGAAGTGTCTCCTGAGAGTAAAGAGCAAGTGTGTGTTCAGTTGACTACCAGAGCATCAGCAAAACATCATGCCATTTTTTAGGCTGTGCATGGCCTGACCTTCATATAGAACTCTATGGGGGGAATTCAAATGTTTGAAAAGTCGGATGGGTGACAGTTTTTTCCTGTCTATTAGATAGGAAAAAACAGACTCCCAACTGACTTTTCAAACAATTGTATATTCCCCTATAAGTCTGGCCTAGTTGTTTCAAGTCTTAGCCACTGGACATTTGTAATTTAAAGTGTATATTTCCATAGGATTAAGGCTACAGTAACATCCAGATTAACATAATTACTTCAGATAGGTTTCTGGAACTGTTTTATTTTACACGACAAAAGCATCTAAGACATGATATAACAGTTATTATGGAATATGCAAATATTGTGTGTTTGCTGGTGCTTTGTTTCAGAATTATTTCAGGGGCCAGGTAACAAAGGTGTAACTATGGTACCTATAGAAGGGCGTGCAATGGCTGTATAAGATAACAGGAGGTTGGATGTTTAGGACTAGGAAAGTATGTACATCTACTGAGCAGTGCTCACACATTTTTTTCAGGCAGGTTCCCAGTAGTCAGTGTTATAACATTCTGGAACTAGTTTGCCATTATTCCAACCCTAACATGATAGTGACTGGAATTGTACAATCTGTTACCTAAAGCTATCTAACGGTAACAGGCATTATACTATGTATAGATATATAGCCTACAGAATTAAGTAATCAATGCATACACTGCCCTTTTCAGTTATAAAATATGCTTACTGCCAATAAGCAGTTATTCAAAGAAAAACATTATTAAGTTGCCTAAAACAACACCAGTTTTTAATAACTACTGTTTGTAATGATCAAATTAAAATAATGTTATACACAAAATACACAAAAAAGTAAAATGTAACATATAGGGCCTAATTCAGACCTGATTGTAAGTGTGCTAAATTTAGCACATCTACGATCAGTCTTCAGACATGCGGGGGGACGCCCAGCACAAGGCTAATCCGCCCCGCATGTCAGGCTAGTCCTCCCCGCACAAGTACAAAAGCATCGCACAGCGGCAATGCTTATGTACTGGAAGAGTAGCTCCCTACCAGCGCAGCTCCTGTGCACTGGCATCGAGCTACTCATCGCTGCCCGTGTTGCAGCAGCTGCTTGTGATGTCACGCAGCCGTCACGGTCCGCCGTCCCAATGGTCTGGGCATGCCTGTGCTGCCCAAACCGCGCATCCTAAATGGCAGCCAAACACCGCCGGCCCACCCAGCGACTGCCTCTGCCTGTCAATCAGGCAGAGGTGATCGCAGAGCTAAGACAGCGCCGGTGCATGCGCAGTTCAGACCTTCTCGCCTCTATGTGAAAACGCACAGCAGCGATCAGATCTGAATTAGCCCCATTGTCCCTTGTGCATAATATGTATAAAATAAGCAATGTGTCACTTGTCATTTTTAGACTAAAAATGTGACAATCAGACATCCTAGCAATATTTATTTGAAACTAACAGATATTTTATCTAGAAAACACGTCAGTGTTATTTTACTGATATGTCTGTTCTTTAGAAATGAGATCTGACTCCCCATTGAATGGCAGCAATGACCCTTGAGTCCCCAATGTTACATGGCCAGAGTCGCTTCCACTGTGTCAGAAACATAATATCAAGGAGGCCAGAGTTATATATAAATACAATGTGGTTACTCTTGTTATTGTTCTTCTATATTATAAATATATAGCTAATATTAAGGGCAGCTGATCCAGAACTTGGAAATTGTGTGCAAACTTTGTTTTTCTGGATTAACAATAAAGTTATTAACAATCTATTTGTCAACTGCAAGGAGTTCATAGTGCTATGCCGCTTCCTATTGTGATTGCAAAAGATGCATGTCTTCATTATTATATGTCCAATGACAAAATCGTGTTTAGTGTTAGATATTTTATATGTGTAGGTCTAGTTCCTTCCTCTTACATATGTTTTATTTTATAATATACCAGATATTTATTGAATTTAATGAATAATGTAACATCTGTCAGTGTTAATGTGCTTATCAAATAAACCTAACTCTATACACACACATACTCCTTATAGCATGCCACAGAGTTTTTGTAAAAAAATAAAAATATCAAGGGATTGCTGCTTTAAGTTTTTATTACTGTCATTGTTGCCAATTTTAAATGACTGTTTATATGATCTCTTGTTGCACAGATAGCCTCATATTCCCTTTTGTGGTATCACTATTGACGTGAACAGTAAGTCACTGTAATCATAATGTCTACCCATATAACAATATGTAAGATGCCCAACTTTCTAATTAAAAACTTTGTAAAGAAATAAAGCTGTTTGAGACTCTTTGTTGTAGTTATTGAGGCATAATTGAAAAATAAAGTTTTATTTCTAGACACCTTACCTTGCCCGCAGCAGCCCTGTTCTTGGCTATGGCGCTCAGGTGTGCTATGCAGTGACTGAACTTCTTCCAGTATTTCAGAGCTGCTAACTGCAGTTCCTTCTCAATTGCTAAGAGTTGAGCAATTACAGATTTCTCATGCTTATTCCAATGGCTGTCTTGATATTTTAATACTTGCTCCAACATTTCCCTTACCCTGTAATCATCACTGACTGTCATGCCAGGACCTTTGTCTGTTGGATTTAGAACATCACTGCAGCATTTGCCACGGCACTTGGCTGGGCAGTAATCACAAATGTCAACATGGGTGTCCAGATCCTGCAATGAATTAGTCTCCAGTGTGTGCATGTAGTTTCGGAGAGGAAGAACACAGTGGAGTTTTCTATGGGTTATAGGCTGGCATTGAAGAGGACAATGTCTCTGCTCCATCACCCAGGTTAAGACACAGTTAGTGCAGAATATATGCCCACAGCTGGCTAAAACAGGCTCCAGCTGTTCTTTGCCACATAGTGCACATTTCAATTCAGGATCCACTGTTTGTGAAAACTGTTCCAGATCCATGTCTGCAGCGTCAGAAAGTTTCCCAACTATAGCAGAGGTTCTGTATTAGGCAGCTGGATGCAGGAATTCAGTAGGTTTGAACAGCAATGAAAGCAGCAGCTGGGGAGCTGGCTTAAAGCGAGCTTATGTTAAGTACAGTAGCTTCTCGCAATAACTTTACTGCATACCACATAGCGTCTAATGTAAGCTCTTCTACACATCCAAATTTCCCAGGAGGAAGACCTAAAATGCAAGTTACTGTAATTTATTTAAGAGAGCTATTTTTATGTTTGCAGATATAAAGCCAAATGTTATGTAGCTATTTATATATTAAAACATAAGGATTGTACTAAGGGAGGTATATTTTCTAGTGTGTATTTACTAAATTAAGCATAATTAAAGTTGCTGCAACCTATTTTCCACAGTCACTCCTGATTATTCCATTGTGGTGCCCTGTGATTTGTGTGCAATTAATCCTTTCAGATTCACTTCCCCCAAGACTGAAAGAAACCACAGACACAGCACCTGATGAAATGCCACTCATCACCACCATCTGCCCCAAAATGAGTACTTACCCTTTCCCATTTCTTGACTTTTTCCCATGTGTAAAAAAACAGTTGATGAAATGAGTTAGCGTCAGATTCACTCTGTGAGTCAATTCACTGTTCACTGTCATGGTCAGGAGATAATACCATGTTTCCAGGTTTGCATAGCATCACAAGTCAGTGTCATAAAGCAACCTTCCTTCCACTCATTCTCTTCCTCTTTTTTTGAGCTCCCATTCTTTTTTTCCTACCAACTGCTTGTTCTCCTTTTCTTAGTTCCTTAATGCCTTCTTGCCCTCACTGTCCTTGTTCCTTCTCAATCTCTCTGCCAGCCTGCCCTACCTTTCTTCTTTCCTCCTTCTTTCACTTCTTACTTTATTTTTCTTGCCCTCTTTTCTTCTTTGACATCGTTCCTTCCTTGTCTTCTTCCTTACATGGATGCTGATGCCTTTCCCTTGCACTGGTTATGATCTGTATTTTGTTAAGATGAATGTTGGTTCAGCATTATTAGAAAATGAAGCTAACAATCCAATCACAATTATTGGTGAGCATATTAGTGCTTGCTATGTCACCGACCCTCCCCCAACAAGTGTCTATTCCCATTGGTTGGTCAGTCCAACAACATGAGTAAGGGCAAAAGGAATAAGTCAAGAAGTAGAAGAATACAGCAACATCAAGCAAGAAGGTGGTGAGGTAAAGAAGGTAGACACTGGAGAAGAACTACAATACATTAGGCAGTTGTCTAGGGCACCTGCCACTGGGGTGCTACTGAGTCTCCCAAAAAAAATAATTAAGGGTGTTTCTTTCATGAAATAAGGACCTGACTAGACCACAAGGTCTTACTATGACCCAGGCTTCAGGTTTTTCAGCCTGGCCCTCAGACATTAGGCCAGGTGGCATTACAGGCATTAGAACTGTTTCTGCAAAATTCTTCATTCCAGGTACTCACATATTTAGCGGCTGCTGTTATTGCTTTAAAATAGGTAGTATGTACAGCAGTCAGTAACTGTACATAAGGTATGCTGTTCATACGTATATGATTATTGTTAATCTAATGTGATTGTTAATTTTTTATGTCATGATTGTATTTGTATGTTTACCCTGTTATAGATTTTGTTGTCCACCGACAAGACAGATTGAATTGAAGCGAGTGACCTTGTGGTTTATGTCAGCTTGTCTGGTGCCCTTACAACTACAGCATATGCAAAGCAAATATTTACCCCTTATTAAATAATTAATTTAATTCTGGGTATTTAATGTTTGTATTCAGGTAGTCATTAGTTTATTACACTTGCATTATGTTTTCAGTGTCTTATACGCTGAGTTAGATGAGCTAATGTGTAGCAAAATAAACTAGTACTTAGAACCTTATTCAGCATCAGTAGCAGATTCTTCTAAAGAGGTGCACTAAAAAGCAGAATCTGCTATTGCTGTCGATTGCATGCTGGGGGCCACCCAGCACTGCGTTCACAATCTAATTGCAAACGCATCGCGATTAGATTGAGATCGCAGCAAACTAGGGTCGACCCCTGCCTGCGCCACCTGCTGCAAAGGCAGGTGCAGGTCGGCCATGTTTCCCATCGCAGCGACCATGTGTGACATCACAGGGCCACCCCGAAAACGGGCCCTCATTTTGTCGACACGTCCACAATGCCAATCCCCAACTACCCCGCAAACGCCTCTGCCTTTCAATCAGGCAGAGGCGTTCGCATTACTGAGATGCGATCTCATTTCCCTGCATGCGGACACACAGTGCAGGCCCTGCGTATGTGCACTGGGCATATATTTGGGGGTATGCGATCGCATCCAAGATGCGATATAACCTGAATAAGGCCCTTAATCATCAAATTGCTGAGTGCTGCTGAGGGGAACAAATGTGGCATTGTGGCTCGGGTCATTTGCTGAGGGGACATTGTCCACCAATTGCAGCACATGGTGTCCCCCAATCAGTGCGTAGTGCAGCAGCGCGTAGTTTTTTTTATTTAAAAAAATGGCATGCCCCAACACCCCCACTACAGTACCCGAGCCTGGAGCCATACTCAATGGTGTTGGCAATAGCTTCTCTGTGATGTTACAATTTACTACTGTAAGGTCAACAGTAATGCCTGTGTGATGTCAGTAATTACTATGGTAAAAACTACAGTAATGCCTGTGGAGGAGCCGTGTCAGCTGCTGAGCACTGCAGAAGGGTATAATGTCCCACAAAAAGCAGCATACTGTGCCATACACAGTGGCTTGGGTCAGTCGCTCAGGGGGACATTTGCAGCGCATGGCTCCCCCTATGCAGCACATTGTACTGCCGTGCACAGTATATTTTTCACATTGTTTAGGGGTGGGTGGCCATGCCTCCACAGATTATTGGGCCGGGGCAGCTCTCGATGGCCCTGGCAGTCGCAGCTTTGTGATGTTAGAATTTACTATTTTATAGTCAAGAATAGTACCTGTGTGATGTCAGTATTTACTACTGAATAGTTACTCAATATTGACTGTGATGTCAGAAGTTACTATTGTTTAGTCAGTAATTACTGTGGTAAAAGCAGCAATAATGCCTCGGTGATGTCAGTGTTTACTTTTGTTTTGCCTTTGTGATGTCAGTAGTTACTACTGTACTGTATTGTCAGTCAATAGTGTCTGTGTGATGTCAGTAATTATTATGGTAAAAGCAGCAATAATGCCTGTTTGATGTCAGTATTTAATACTGTATAGTCAAAAATAGTGCCTTTGTTCTTTTAGTTGATACTACTGTGTAGGCTGCCATAGCCAGTGGCACCAAGAGATGGTGGTGGTGGGTACACTTTACCCAGTCCTTTGGAGGGCCCAGGTTAGTTGCTGAGTGCTGCAAATTGGGACAAATATTCCCCTAAACAGCATGCAGCGCCACGTATAATGTCTCAGGTCAGTTGCTGACCTTTGCAGAGCATGGCACCCTCCTACGCAGCACGTTGCACTGTCACCCATAGTGTTTTTTAACAGCCCCAGTACCCTGGCCCGGGGCAGCTCTCGATGGCCCTGGCAATAGTGCTTCTGTGATGTTAGAATTTACTACTGTACGTATAGTCAATGAATATTGCCTTTGTGATGTCAGCAGGTACTACTGTCGGAATGCAGTTAAAATATCAGCTATCGGGATCCCAGTGTTCAGGAAACCGACACCGGGATCCCAACAGCCGGTGAAATACCACTGGACGGAATTCCGGAATATAACCTGTGGCAAGTGAAGTAAGTCACCGGGCCCAAAGCGCGGCAAATGCAGAGCCAACGAGGGGATTCACTGCCTCGCTGCTGGTATTCCGATAGCCGGATGCCACTGTCGGTATACTGACAGCCGCCAGCCCATCAGTTGTTAAAACATACCAATTCCCTAATGTCTAGTCAATCAATAGTGCCTTTGTGATGTCAATAATTACTATGGTAAACGCAGAAATACTGCCTCTGACATCAGTGTTTACTTTTGTATATGTAACTCCCCCCCCCCCCCGCTTCCACAGCCATTTCAGCTAATGTCAGCAGTGAGGGGATTAATGTAGGAGTGTCTGTTATATGGTCATCTATGGGGTGATGTGCGGGAGGTTGCAATAAATAGCAGTGAGGCAAGGAGAGTGACAGTTGGAGCTGAGGTATTTGCTTGCTGAGATGGGAGCTGCTGAGTATATGAGAGCCCCATAAGTGTGTAATGGTGTATTCTGCCTCTACTGTGTATTCTGCCTCTACACACACACACACACACACACACACACACACACACACACAAACATACACAGGTCAGTGCCAGCCTACACACACATACACACAGGGGTCATTGGCAGCCTACACACACACACACACACACGTGTCAGTGCCAGCCTACACATAGATACACACACAAACACGGGTCAGTGCCAGCTTACACATAGACACACACACACAGGGACACTCACCTTGGGACCAGGCACTTCTCCTCCTCCAGCCTCTTCTCCAAGTTGTCAATGTCCACCGGAGCTAAAACCAAGTTTCAGAAGGGACCTCTTATGTCACCAGGGGTGGAGCCACATCACCAGGGGGAGGAGCCATGCCGAACAGGGTACCTGAAACGGGTACCCTTGCGAGCTCGCTCCACTCCACTTCGCTTGCCACCGGGTTACTAAAGGGAGTAGGGAGTAGTTGGTGGCGTGGATAGTAGAAGAACTATCCCGCTGGCCTAGCTCCTCCCCCTGGTGACATGGCTCCTCCCCCTGACGTCAGAGGTCCTTTTTCCAACTTGATTCTAGCATCTACCCTGAGCTGCTCTCTGCACCAGGCCAGCTCCCCCATCACTCCCCCTTCCAGATGGCTCACTTCCTGTGACTCACAATGCACAACTTGCTTTGGGCTGGGGTAAGAGGAGGAGGGATTTGTGGCGGGAG
This sequence comes from Pseudophryne corroboree, assembly GCF_028390025.1. Taxonomy (NCBI): domain Eukaryota; kingdom Metazoa; phylum Chordata; class Amphibia; order Anura; family Myobatrachidae; genus Pseudophryne; species Pseudophryne corroboree. The sequence goes on along the minus strand of NC_086449.1, from coordinate 488,742,199 downwards.
AGGGGCACTGTTGTGTGTGGTCTTCATGCCTGCAGTGGTGGCTTGTTGCTCGCAGGCTGGGCTATTTGGCCTATTCTTTCTCTGTATGGTTGCATCAAGCTCAGCCCCATCACGTGCCGGGACCCGCATAAGCGCTGCCTGAATTTCAGACCTGGCTGAGGAAGTCCAGAGGATTGGGGGGTGCATTCGGGACAGCAGGAGACTGGGAGGTGGAACTGGAGCCTTTCATAAGATGCAGGAGTGTTGGCAAGACCCATTGAATCCCCCCACCCCCACCCCCACAGTGTTTTATACCTACTACCCTGCACTCTGGAGATTTCAAGCAGGTTTCTACTATCTACACTGTAACTGTGATACTTACTACCCTAGAACTATAGCATTGTATAGGTTTTGGGCAATAACTTACTTTGGACACATTTAGAACTAGTGGGAGTAAGAGAGGTATTAACTCAATATCATGATTCACAGGTTGTAGGAGTAATAAAAGGAAAGCTTTACTGATATTCATAGTATAAATTAAGCAATGAATAATGGGAATGTAAGTACTTTATATAAATTAAGAAGAATATAATAGGTACTAAGAGCTTCGTTTAGGGTAACTGACTGTTGTAATTAATTTTTAATGCTAACAGAATCATATCTTGTATTATTAATTAACTATCGCCTTATTGCAGGTGGAATCCAGTTACATCATATTGCTGTAGGGAAATAAAATATTTTTTATTTGAAAACCCTATGCTATATGAGTGTGCCTGCTGAATATGTATAAAAAAAGTGTTCAGCTAGCCGATTGCTGAAGTATTATTAATATATTTAGATTTACTTAATCAGCGATTAACCCAAGACAGTCCCTAATGTACATATATCAGAGGCATCACAAGGGATTTGCAGACTGGATACGGGCAGGGCCGGATTAACAATGGGGCGGATGGAGCTGCAGCTCCAGGTCCCCTATTAAAAATAGGCCCACAGCATCTCAGGCAGTCCAGTCAGAGGTGACAAGAAAATTTTTTTCCTTTCACCACCACAGCCCAGCTCACTCCCCTCCCGGCCACCAAAAATAATATCACCTGATTATCACTACCCCAAGCCGGTTGACAGAAGCCCCTCCTACATCAGTCTCGGGTCCAGCCACAGCACCGCTCATGGATCCGATCAAAGCACCACCTCCCACACCTGTTAGAAGCTCTACCCCCATGCTGTTAGAAACTCCACCTTCCAGCCCCATCTGAAGCTCCCCCTCCCAGACCATCCGAAACTCCGCTTCCCGGACCCATCCGAAGCCCCGCCTCCTGGACCAGCCCCGGAGCCCATCAGAAGGTGCACTTGCATGCTGTCAGAACTTATGGAGCTTCTCTTTAAGTAACTTGATCGACAGATCGTAGAGCTGGTGTCCAGTGGGGACAACGGGGGAAATGGGGTTGGCATGAGAAACATAGTGTTCAGGACAGCGGTGCCAGGAGATTTACAATGCAGCTGTTAACACAGGGGTCGCAGCTCTTTTGATGCACATGTTGCTCCCCCTGACCCCATTTCTGCTCCTCCCCCTGTCCTCTGCTGCTCTTCCACCCACCTGGTGCTTTCTTCCTGGGTACCACTCAGAGAAGCATTGGGCTGGGTGGTGGGAAGGATGTGTGCCATCAGGTTAAGTTTTCCCCAAAATGGAGTGGGACATCAGATGCCCCCTTAGAATATGTCCCAATTCACCATTTTATTACCTGTGTTTTTTACCACTCCCCACTTATGTTTCTGTCCCTAAACACCTGTGCCACTGCTTCTTTTACCATCTGTACCTCCACTTCGATTCTCACTTTTTCCTCTGCCCCCTCTCCACCAGTATATCTGTCTTCTCCTTATCTGTGCTTCCGCTTCCCTCTTCACTTGTGTCTCTGCCAGCTTCACTACCTGTGTGTCTGCCTGTCTTGCCATCTGTGTCTTGTGCCTCTGCCTCGTTCCCCACTTCTGTCATTGCCCCCTTCTCACGTGTATCTCTGCCTCCATCTCCATGTGTATCTCTGCCTCTTTCCCCACCTGTTTCTCTTCCCTCTCCCCACCTGTGTCTCTACCCCTTCACCATCTGAGCTTCTACCTGCCTTTCCACCTGTGTGTCTGTTTCCCTCTTCATCTGTATGAGTTATGCAGGGGAGCCCTGAAGCGGATGAGAAGATCTGGTCAGTAGTCTGTGTTGGAGGAGGAGGGTTTGTCCCACCACAGTTTTGAGATCCTGTGTACGTCTAACCCAGCCACCCATGGACTGATGCTCTATGGTGAGTAGGCAAACATCCAGAGTAGCCCCTTCCTGCTCCTATACCAAACTGTCCCTCTTTTTTCTTCTACTCCTCTCCATTGCCCCTATCCTGTCTGTATTGCCTCACTCTAAACTTCTCCACCTGCCTCTGGAGCTGCTCTGTATGCAGAAAGCTGGGGGTCTATTCATGAAGCAGTGAAAAGTGTGGGGAAGTAAGCCAGTGAAGGAGTTGCCCATGGCAATCAATCATCATTGAAGTAGCATTTATAATTTGCATACTACACAATTGTACGGAGTAGCTGATTGGTTGCCATGGGCAACTTCTCCACTGTCTCAGTTCTCCACTCTTTTCACTGCTTTATAAATACCATTGATAATGCGGGATGTAATGCAGTGATATAGTGCTGGGAGGTAGCATAGTGGTGTAGTGTGGAGTAGTAGTTTAGTTATTCCATATAGTGTAAGGATGAGGTGTGAGTAGGTGTAGTGTTGAGAGGTAGTTTGCTGAGGTATAGTGCAAGGATGTAGTGTGGGGAGGTAGCGTAGTGATATAGTGCAGGAATGTAGTGTAAGTAGGTAGCATAGTAATGTAGAGTAGATCGGTGAAATCTCTCTGGTTAGCTGGTCACCGGATTCCTGATCTGTGACCACGCAACCCCCTGACCACACAGGGAGAAATTCTCTGTGATGCTAATCACACCCACTGCACGGCACACAATAGGCCTTTCAAAAATGTCAGTTCCAGGCACATGTGGACCTTAATCTGGCACTGGATATGGGTGCCACCCTCTCCATGAGGCCTCAGTCCATTTTGGCTGCGCGAGCCAAAGGAATGTTTATTACACCAGGTGTCACAGACCCCCACGCCGCCCCTGCATATATAGTGATAATTTGGATGCACTATTTCTACATTTAGGGCCTAATTCAGAGTTGTACGCTATGCTGATGTTTTTGCAATTGAGTGATTATTGGCAGACTGTGCACACGCTGCATACGCACAGCACATGTGCAAAGGTACCTTTACAATTACATTCGCAATGACAATTTAGTCGCAAAATGATTGACAGGAAGTGACCGTTTGGGGGTGGTAACCAGGTGTTAGAGAGTGGTTGCAAAAATGCAGGAATGTCATGGCCATTTATGGGGCATGTATGTGATGCTAGCTGCAAACTCCTGCATACAAAAACATGGTGACTACTGTCGCATTGAGTCTGCGTAGCCATAGACCTACTCAAGCAGTTGATGTTTAACGTTCTTGTGTATGAGCTGCGTATGTGTACGCAAATTGCAAATAAGTTGTGTTTGCTCCGGTGGGCGTCTTTTCAGTTCTGGGCGGCAGCTTTATTTGCCAACATTAGTAGTTACGTAGTGTAGAAAATCACAATTGCAATAGCATACCACTCTGAATTAGGCCCATAGTCAACCAATAGTGCCTTTGTAATGTTAGTAGATACTACTGTATACTGTAGACTGCAATAGTGCCTCTGTGATGTCAGCGATTAAAATTGTCTTTGAGAAGTTAGTAGCTACTACTGTATAGGCAGCAATAATGCCTTTGTGATGTACAGTAAGTAGTTACTACTGCATTGTCAAGCAAATAATGCCTTTATGATATCAGTAGTTATATCTGTATTGTCAATCAATAGTGACTGTGTGATGTCAGTAATTATTATGGTAAAGGAAGCAATAACACCTTTGTGATGTAAGTAATTACTGTTGTATAGGCTGCGTTAGTGCTTCTGTGATGTCAGTGTTTACTACTGTATAATCAAACAATAGTGCTTTTGTGATGCTAGTAGATACTACTGTATATGCTGCAATAGCCAATGGTGTGTTGGGCGGTACACTGTGTTGGGGGAAGGGGTCCGGGCCCAGACTTATGGAGGAGCTCGGCAGAGGCCCAGGCAAGTTCAGTTGGTGAGCAGTGCTGACTGGGAAAAATGTCTGCCTTTGCAGTGTGCAATGCCACACATAGTGACTCAGGTCAGTTACTGGGAGGGACAAATGTCCCCATTTGCAGCGTGCAGCACCCACTGTGCAGCAAATACCACTGAACATAGAATGTTTTCAGCATTTTTTTTTGGCACATCCCTCACAATGCCATCGTTGCCGAGTGATTATTAATTTTATTCAATGATGCAGAGTGATTAATAATTTTATTCAATGATACATTTTTCTTTCACAATTTTTTAGTTCGCTCGCCTGTCTTAATATCTTATAGTTATTTGAGTAATACATACTTGTTTTAGAAATTAAATACTGTTGAAAAATAAAAAGATATCTTAACAAAAGTGCAAAGATGTTTTACTATGAGTCGTGTAACTGGGAGCACTATAGATGTAGACTTGAGTTTGTCTCACTTGCACACTTTTGTCTTATGTGTGGTGGCAGTAACAATATACACATGCATAGAAGAAATTCATGGGGGCACCAAGGCACGTGCCCCCCCCCCCCCCTCCCCTGTAATATAAGGACATTTTTATTTTACTCAGGTTAATCGTGTGCAAAGGCGCACATTGGTACTGGGAGCAGGGGGCAGCACTGCATCAGAGACATGCAGGTGACGGGCATACGGTATTAGTTTACTCAGTGCACTGAACCCCACAACACAGACTGGTGCCCCCCCTACCATATTGGCATGTGCCTTTGCACACTGTGTTGCTGCACTTGAATAAAATCAAATTAACAGTTTCCAAAATGCCATTATGATGTGCCCCAATACCAATGTGTCCCCCTCCCCATTACCCATGTGTGGCTCTGACCCCACTTTAGCTGCTGTTTGGCATGATGACAGAGATCATTTAATGGGAAGATTATTTTGTTTGTCCATAAGGCAATTAACATAATAGCAAGTTGATTCATAGCCTATAAAAACTGTTTAAAATCGGTTCAGTACTTTTTGAGTTTATTATGAACAGTGATATAAACTAACAAAGATAGATAGATAGATAGATAGATAGATAGATAGATAGATAGATAGATAGATAGATAGATAGATAGATGTCTGTGGTGTGTGTATATGTGTGTGGTGTATGTATATGTGTGGGGTGTATGTGTGTATGTATTGTGTGAAAAATGTGTGGTGGGTGTATTCTACTTTTTGGCCACAAGATGTCCTCACACTATTTTTTTTTTTTACATTTTGTTTGCTAATTACACAATTAACATGATAGCGAGATGATTCACAGCTATGTTATTTTGAGGCTTTCAAATAACATTTAAACTAAAAACCCCATCAAAATTAGTTTGGTAGTTCTGAAATTTTCCCCCGTACATACATACAAACAATTTTATATACAATAACTATATTGCGCTAAGATAGTAAAATTCCTTTCTGTGAAGGCTGCTTACCCCAGATCAGTCCTTTGCCACTGTTACCAAGGAATTTCAACAGAAAGGGGGTCTTGGGATGCACCAAACCAGTGTTCACCTAGGGCTTCATCCTTGTTGTACTACTTAATGTTGAAAATTGCATGTAGATCTTTTTGTGTAAATAAAGGAGTAGAACAAGTTCTAATTTTTGTGTAGCAAGACCCTTTTGGCCTTCTTGCAAAACTTGCTGTCTTTCCCCTTTAAGGGGCGAGCCTGTTGACAACCAGTTAGGCTCCCTTTTGGTCACATTAGCATTTGTCACCCAAAGAGTGTAGTTGATTAAGACTTCCTCAGTGGTGTCTTAAAATATATAATGGGTGTCTTATAAGTTTCAAATAATTACATAACATAAACTCATATACTACTACATAGTAAAAAATAATAAAATAACAAATATCTTATAAATGTCATATGCCATTGGTATCATCATAAAACAAGAACAGACTGAAATGGGACAGTGAATCATTAACCACTTAACTGAGGATTTTTCCCCAAAAAAATCGCTCAGAAATTTTCGTTTTTTTTTATGAGTGAATTAGGTGGAGAACATGAATTTAACCCTATGCAAAATGATCTTAGTTAAAAAAACAAAAACAAAACTTTTTTTTATTAACATTTCCCCCCAAAACATCGGTCGGGAACATTGTGACCATCGGAACATCAGTAACATCGCGATTTTACCTTTTAGAGCCTGACAGCCGCCCGGTACACAGGGGGGGGGGGGGGCTTGGGGGGGTTGCTTTACACTTCCCCAGTGGCTGCTATTGTCTACAGCTACTGGGTGGGGGTCCTGCCGTGCTGACTGATCAGCAACGATCGGCAGCTCAGCAACACTGTGGGGAGAGTGCAGGGAGGCAGAGGGTCCTTCCAGTCCCTCTGACAGCAGCGGCGGAGGGAAGTTTCCCTTCCCTGCCGCTGCTAGCACTGTTTATCTGACTGGTCGCATCCTGTGTGTCCAGGTCAGATTAAACACTTGCTAGTGCAGTCACATCTGATGCGACCATGCCAGGCAAGTGGTTAACAATGAAATCAATAGTGTTGGTCAGTTGCAAGAGAGGCCAGTTGAACTTATATTAGAATACCAATCATAGACTCACTTATTTCCAAAGAAAAAGCTTACAATATACACTCAAATTCCTTATCTGGTAGCAATTGTTACTTCCTGTCATATCCACCGCTGCTTCCTGTTTTATTCTTAGAATTTAAATTACAAAATTTTGAGCCATTGATTCAGTGCTATTTAACATTTAATTTCGTTTTTATATATATTGCACAAATATTGTGCAATGCTATAAAGAGAATATTAAGTCATTCGCATTAAGGTGGGTACACACTAGGCAATGTACTTGATGAGCGACATCGCCTAGTGTTTCCCCTCCCTGGTCGGGACAGTGACGTCATGCCGCGGCCGACCGGAGCATGCAGCTTTGGGCGATGAGTCCAAATTAAGCTGCATGCACGGCTGAGACAAAGGGTCGTTAACGATCCACAAGGGCGCGCATCGCTCGGCGGCGGCAGCATACACACTGGGCGATAAAGTAAGCTATATCGCTTGTGATGGGGAAAATAAGCAATATAGTTTATTATATCGCTAAGTGTGTACCCACCTTTAGTCCCTGTCCGAGTTGAGCTTACAAACAATATTTCCTACACATATGGGTTACTGTACATTTTCTCCAAAGCCAGTTAAACTACCACTATATTTATGGATTGTGGGAAGAAAACTGAGTGCCTGGGAGTAAACCCAGAGAAATATTGGGCATACCACATTAACAGGTGCCTGGTTAGAATCAAACCCTTGACCCCAGTGCTCCGAGGCAGCAAAACTAACCATTTTGCCATTGTGCTGCCACATTAAATGGCTAGGAATCAGTTCACTGGTGTAGCACTGAGTAATTACTGTACACATGGTCCACTATCTGTACCTGGATAGTCGTGCGCTGCCACCTAGGTCACTATTCCTTGTGACTGGATGGGCTTACTTTACCCACCCATGGAGGTATAGGGATTTCTTCTTACCATCAGAAATCACTTGTTACTGACTCCTCTTAGTACAACGTAATAAGGTTTAGTCACTTCCATCTCCAGGTTCCTACAATGGCATCTGGAAGTACTTACATCTGGGTACATGTCTTTTCATGTTGTTGCAGCATTTCCTGGATGGTGAAGACTAATTACCACTAACCATTTTGCTATGAATTAATTCAGTTTTGGTAGTGAGAAGAGGGTGAACCCATAGATAACAAGCCCATCTCAGGACAGCTGGAAAATGCATAAGCATTTCCGCTTATCTGGTAGTTACAGAATAAAACAGATGCACATTGGAAACAAGTAGGTGTTTATTAGCTCCAATAAAATTCCCAGAAAATGTCAGTATTCTCAGTGGAAGGTATTGGGAACACAGACAGCATATAGAACTACAGCAGTTCAGATACACACATCACAATGTCCAAAATGATATACATTCAAAGGACAATAAATAAACGTAAAGCACTATGGTCAGAGAAGTCTGGCAGGCAATTGTTTCCAAGAAAGTGGGAAAAGCAGATACAGGTTGAGTATCCCATATCCAAATATTCCAAAATACGGAATATTCTGAAATACGGACTTTTTTGAGTGAGAGTGAGATAGTGAAACCTTTGTTTTTTGATGGCTCAATGTACACAAACTTTGTTTAATACACAAAGTTATTAAAAATACTGGATTAAATGACCTTCAGGCTGTGTATATAAGGTGTATATGAAACATAAATGAATTGTGTAAATGTAGACACACTTTGTTTAATGCACAAAGTTATAAAAAATATTGGCTAAAATTACCTTCAGGCTGTGTGTATAAGGTTTATATGTAACATAAATGCATTCTGTGCTTAGATTTAGGTCCCATCACCATGATATCTCATTATGGTATGCAATTATTCCAAAATACGGAAAAATCCGATATCCAAAATACCTCTGGTCCCAAGCATTTTGGATAAGGGATACTCAACCTGTATAAAGACAACATTTCTGAAGTTTCAACTATCATCAAGCAATTACCCAACTGTACAACAATTTAGGCTTCTATTTCTCCTACTGTACTTCAAAGGGACTAACACTTTTTGCTAAATGCATCCAGAGATTAGAGAGTAGTATGCCATTATTTTGTCCTTTGCTATGGCACTGCAATTGGTACCACTTATACCACCCTTCTTTAGTGCACTTTTAATAACTTACACAATATTTCTCCAAAAAAATATTATTACATTTTATTATTTTTAGTATTTGTGCGAAATTTTCTTATAAGATTTAGATTTTTTTCTAAAACAATTTCTTAAAATAACTAAAAAGGAAACCGTTGTAATCACGACTAAAATTATATAGACTGGTAGTGTACACAGATATGTATTTGGTGGGCGTCATGGCATTTTAAGCACTTACACATCTAGACAGTACAAAGAAATGAGCACACCTTGGGTGCTATCACTTAAACACACATAGAATGTTCTTTCAATAGTATGTAACCATATCACTCAATTAAGTAAAACAGATAGAGAGCCCAAAAAAGATTCCTGTAGAAACGGATCACCAGAGTAGTAGTGTCCTCAATTTGCTTGGCTTAAACTCCAATCACCGCTTATTTTCTGTCTATATAGTTTCTGGCTCCAAAAATGTCTTTCTTTCACAAATCAACGCTGGACACGATCTTCACTCTGAAGATACGTGATTCCTCCTCCCAACATGACCCTCTCCAGCAGAGGGTCATGTTGGGAGGAGGAATCTCGTATCCTCAGAGTGAAGATCGTGTCCGGCGCCCAAAGTGTGCTCATTTCTCTGTATTACATGTATTTATGGTGGGTGGGTTCCACCTGACTACATCTAGACGGCTATATTCACTTTAGCGCCATTATCTTATCCATACCCCTTTATTAACATCTAGCCAGTACGTCTATTCTGCCCAGTTAAAATATTTGGCTGCAAATTAGGCTCCAATACAACTGAAAATTACGTGAAATTTGATAATGGATCTATGCTATTCAAATATTACAGCAAAGCATGCTAAACTATAAAACAAAGTTATATACTCCAAAAAATACTAAGACCAAGTTGACTACTGCATTTTATATTCTCCTCTCATGGGCTGGACAATAGTCTTTAATATAAAGTACATTCATGCCATAGAGGTTATAGAATCCCATAGTTGGCCAACTGAACAAAATTTACCCCATAAAGAAGAATAAAAACATTGCGAAATAGGAAGCATAGTTTGTGAAATGCCTTTATTTTGGTGATTTATTTTATTAACAAAACATAACATTTTGGTAAATTTGAAAGCCAGCAGTTACATTGTAAGTAATACTGATATTTAATTTTGACCAATGCCACTCAAAATAAATGAAACATAAGATCTTTGCCTAGTCCACTTAAAAAATAAAAATAAACAACTAAAGTTAAAAAATGCAACTATAACAAAATAACGTATTGTCACTTTAGCATTGTAAAGGGGAAAAAATAACATTGATCTTGTTATAATTAGAAGCTCAGCTTTAAATAGGTGATATATTTAGTTACATTTGCTCACAGAAAGTTGAAAATCAAGGTAGCAGTCTTGGTTGTAAAGGTGAAAAGCACAATTTTGATGCATTCCCAGGTCTGGCTTTTACTTTTTCATTGCTTATTTTACAGATAGATAGAAGCACAGACTTCCCTTTAAATGCCCCAGAACTAAAGAAAAAAAACTATTATTGTGTTTGCTCTTCTATTACAAAAATAACAAAAATAAAAGGCCTTTAAGCATTTGGCAAAACAGTAATTGAGATTAGGGGTACACAGAAAATGAACATGGGAACTATGCAAATGAAAACGTGCACCTGTGCTTTAGCATACTACTAAATCGGGATGCATCACTTTCCTATGAAAAGTGAATTCTGCAAGACAAAGCATAGTTATGGTATTAGTACAGTGCAATAATGGTACAGGAGAGGCACTGCACCCCAATTTCTGGTCTCACTAGTAATACCCTTTGGGGCTGCACACCTGATCCATCTGCATAAGTATCCATGCTGTACCCTGCCAGAAAAGCTTTGCACAACGTATTTATTTTAGAAACAGTGATACTTCCCATTTAGCATTTTATATTTCTTGGTACTGTAAATTCATTAAATTTTTTGAAGTAAAAAGCTCTGTTTTCTTAATAATTGCTTAATATACAGACAATTATATGAATTAAACAAGAGTGAGATATTTTTCATGTATGTAGGCAATACAAAAAAATATAAAAATTAAAGACAGGGGTACACAGTAGAATCACAGATTTGTTTTCATTCTGAATATATAATTAAAGACTTCTAAGGTATTGACTCTATAAAGATAAAATAATCCCCAATCAGATAACAAGGTTGTGCTAATGATAGAAAAGAATACAATTTCATATTTCCTGGAAATAAGCTGAAACATTATACACTATTACTAGACCCGGATTTATAATACTGAGTTGTACCATTCACACATGAACTGAATACTGAAGCACAACTTTAAAATAAGTATGACTGAACAATACAAAAATTATAGACAGTCAGAACAAACACATTCATTAATTTCAGAAGTGTCAGTAACACAACCATTCAGAGCAGTTTCGGTTGTGTTCATCATCATTCACTTTTTTTCTCCTAATATACTTTTTCAACTTATATTACTATACCACAAGATGGACCACATCATCAATTGTTGCACAACTATTCTGGATTACATTTACATTTACCGTACCATACCATACCATACCATACGGAATTAACAGCTTGATATCATGTTCTTTGTCCATAATTAAGTCACTGGAGACCTTTCTCTACAAGCAGATTGACAAATAAAATCCAATCAAAACATCTATTTTTCTGGTTAAACTCATTTGATCGATGCGTGTGTGATTTGGAAACTTCACAAATAATACACAACATGATATACTGTAGGTGACTTTTTTATATTTTCACAATTACATTAAAATTTACAATAGTTTGCACAGATGTAGTTTGGCTGTTTTGTTTTCCTACATCTGAAACAACATTCAGACTTTAGACGGGAGACTGGGAAATCCCATTGCCAGCAATGGGCATTGTAATAGCATGACTACTGTATTTGCTTCACGTTACATACTGTAGGCAATAAATGCTTATACAACTACACATCGAATCAAGGAAAACCTTCATATTAATTTAAATTCTGGTTAAAACAGACAAAAAATAATTCTGAATACAATAAAACCCTTGTAATCATCATCGGACAGTTATGGAATTGCAGATGGAGCACATTTCTTCTAGACAAACTTCACAATCAAGCTTAACTTTCAGTGACATACAATTCAGTAGGTGGGGTCAGTGCAGTGCAAGGGTCATATCTCTCAACTTGGGGGTTCTCGATGATGCCATTTGTCCATGTGGAATGTGCACTATCTGTACTACACAGTGTAGTAAAGGTGGCATTACTCACAGCAACAAATCAGATGTCCACTTTCTTTATGTAAACTGTACTTTCAAAAAAGACAGAATCCAATTGGTTGCTAAGGACAACACCAACTTTTTTTTACAATTACCTGTGGTTTCATATATGTCCTCCAATATTTTTCAATGTACAGTACCAAAGTGATGCAGTATGTGCAGCTCTGGTAAAAAGTACTTTGTATATTTTGGACGGGTGCTTACCCAGCAGCCCACACCACAAGGAGTTCTGGGAAACCAAAGTCTGACTGTTTAATATTTCTCATTCTTGGTAATGTCATGACTTCCTAAGTTCTCCTACATAAATCTTAATGTTCTGAAATATATCAGTGGTTTGCTACTTTTTAAACTGTGTTTTATATGCTATATATACTATACATTCATAAGTGAGCCATTTATTGCACTATTTACAGTGTAACAAAGCACTCCCAAGTAATGGGCTACTCTTGTAATAGGAACATTATAACCCATTGCCTGCACTTGAAAGCACTCAACGATATGTATACATTTTCCTATATTCAATTGTCATTTTCAGCAATAGGAATCTACATTCATTTGTTTTAGAAATTAAATTCTAATACAATGTTTTTGATCTGACTATTTGTCTAGAGCCCAGGACAGGGTTCATTCAAAAATATGTAACACGCAAAACAGATAGTACAGACAGATGTAGTTACTCTTACACATACCACATTTGTATCTCTAGTATATTTCACAATTTGTTATTAAAGTTTAATCGCCTATGGATGGCGACTTTCACTGTACAGTCTAAGTTATTGTAATTTAACACTGCAACTTGCCCCATTTGATCATGCAACCGTCACAGATTGGCGTAAGTGTTTCATAAGGCATATCGGAACAAGTTAAAAATGATCTCTTATCCTTGAAAATGATCCCACGGAGGAGTTCCTGAATGCCTTAATCCTCTTTAAAGTTCATAATAAACCTGTTGGGTAATATATATTTGTTTTTTTTATTTTTGGCTTAAGGTGGTGCCGCAGTAGTCATAGACTGATGTTATCCTCCAGAGATGGGAAAGGAGTACACTGCACTCAGGATGCTGTAAAGAGGCCGACATTCAGAATTCCAGGTAAACCAGGACAAAAGTTGGTAGCAGTATACCAAGAATACTGGGAAGTATTCCTGCTGTATCACCTGCAATGAAAATGAAGGGAAATTATTTATTCTGAACAGTTTTTGTACTGAAGGAGAATGAATCCTGGCAAATTATTTGGTACATGGCCTCACATTTTTTATAAGCAGCCACATCGTAAATTATAAAAGTGTCTAACACACATTACAGTAATGGGGCTTAACGCTGTAATGATTGCAGCACTTAATGCATGGTATAGTAATAATAATGTAGCACATAAAGGGCAGGCAGTTAGTCAGTGCACAGTTCACTAGCAAGGGGAAATCTGACTATGGGTGACATGATAGGATCAGTGTTTATGCCTGCGCAGAGCTCTTCCCTCAGGAGGCAAACTGTGGCAGTCTAGCTGCTGTGGGACTGCACATGCCTTGCCATAGTTTTAACATGCCCTAACATCAACGCTACTTTGACGGTGCTTAGTGCAGCGGTAGTGGAAATTAATGGGATCCGGTCCCTAGGTCGACAGCAACTAGGTCGACAATGTTTAGGTCGACCACTATTGGTCGACAGGGTGTCAAGGTTGACAGGGTCTCTAGGTCAACATGTTATAGGTCAACAGGTCAAAAGGTCAACATGAGTTTTTCACTTTTGTTTCCTTTTTTTGAACTATTTCATACTTAACGATCCACGCGGACTACGATTGGAGGCACATTGAAAACGTGAGGGGACACGGTGCACTAATTGCAGTTCCCGGTCACTGTACGGAGAAAACGACACCAAAAAAACAATAAAAACTCGAGTCGACCTTTTGACCTGTTGACCTAGACCATGTCGACCTGGAGACCCTGTCGACCTAGCATCCCTGTCAACTTAGTTACTGTCAACTAATAGGGGTCGACCCAAACATGGTATAGTCACTGTCGACCCTATGAACCACATCCAAAATTAATATGTGGTGCAGCACATAAGGGGTACGCAGTTAGTCAGTGACAGTGATTTTATTTACAGTATGTGATATTAGGGAAATCTGACTGTATGGTGAGATGATAGGATCAGTGTTTGTGCCTGCACACAGCTCTTCCCTCAGTGGGACACAATCTTGTGCATTTATCCATCATGACTGCTCACATTACTATTTTATCCATATCAACATTATGGGATATATTTAATTGAGGTCGGATCCATTCCGACATACATTTGTCGGAATGGATCCGACAAGGGCTATTCAATGCCCATCTCAATTCGACTTTAAAAAAGTCAAATTGAGATGAGGGACCGGAGAGGGGGGAGACCAGCGCGGAGATGGGGGACAGCCACGGGCAGACGGGGGACAGCAGCGCTGCAGGAGGATGTGGCACAGCTGCCAGGCCTCACGGCAGCGTCCACCTGGCTCCAGCAAACGGAACCTCACTTGCTGGAGCTGGGTGGACGCTGCCGTGAGCGGCGGCTGTTCCACATCCTCCTGCAGCGCTGTGCTGTAGCGCTGCAGTCTCCCGTCTGCCCGCGGCTCTCCTCCGTCTGCCTGCGGCTCTCCCCCCTCTCCTCCCCTCAGGTCCCTCATCTCAGTCCGACTTTTTTTTAAGTCGGACTGAGATGGTCAGAAACGGGGCCAAAACCTGTCGGATTTGGCCCCGTTTCCCTCAGAAGCACGTGGATCGGCAGCTATACCACTGATTCACGTAATATTCGACAAGTCGAATTCCCCGACTTGTCAAATAAAAAAAGCTGAGGACTGAACAGGTCGGAACCCCTTCCGACCTGAAAAAGTCAAAAACTGACGTCTTTTCGACAAGACGGCAGTTTTCAATCTTAATTGAATATACCTCTACATTTTCATTGTTGACATTTTAACTGTTGACCATATTACCCTGTTGATCTCATGTCCATGTCACCATTTTGGTCGTCGACATTACGATAGTAGACCTTATTATTGTCTGGATTGTCACTGTCGACATTTTGACTACATCCTCTGTGCGCCTGATTCTGAGTCGCATGTAAATGTGGCCACGGAAACCACCAATTTACTACCGTATGCTAACATCTATCAGACTATGCCCATAATCTGACAGAACAAAATGTAAGTTGCTCATATCAATTAGAAAATACAATTCAAGTGTGTTAAAGGAGGGGGTAGTCTAAGCTATCAACACATACTCACACTTTACCTTCTCACATTGTGCTGCCCTGGGCTAGCTGGCCTTTGATGGTTTGTGGGTTCTGCACCCCAGGCCCAGACCTAGAGTTAGGGACCATCAGCATCAGAGGAGCCTTGTTGGGACCTGTTGGCTTATCATATATTTGCAAATGTATGTAACTAAGACCTCTGGATTGCTATTATACATATAGTCTTTCATGTCTTGGTACAGGTACATCTTGGTGGACTGGGGGAAACCGGGGGTTAATCCCCAATGTATTTCTATGCCCATAATCTGTCTGTATACTGTACATGTAGTAGGCCATAACGCGCACTATTATTCTGTCCACAGCCATCATCATTAGTATTGGGAATTACAGATGCGTCCTCATGCATTCCGTCGACGCCTGTCGACAGTGATCCCCCAGGTCTCGTGCAACTCTGCCGATGTCACACACAGATATACTGTGCCAATGTTGCACACAGATATACAAGTGTCATATATTAAATGAAACAGCACAGTCTCCTTGTGCATTCTAGCATCACTGAATTGCGCCTAAGATGCATTGACGCCTAAAAGGACGCTCACTGTTAGCAGCGTCTTGTAAGACCTGTGACACCTGTGACTCACACCTCCTGTGTGGGGTCCTGAGGACTGAGTTTGAGAACGTGTGCTCTAGAATGGTCCCTGGAGGACAGTTAAGTCACCTTTGATAAAGCTGCCAGGAGCAGCGAAACGCGTCAGGCCCTGAACCGGGAAACTATACTTGGAAGGCTACGCTGGGATATTAAAAGGATGACATGCTCAAATCTTTGTCGCCAGCTCTGCAAACTGGTGGGAACTCCGTACAATTTGCGCTAGATGCCCAATAGCCCTGGACCACCGATAAAAGGACCAAACTCAATCAGCTTACCACCGGTAACAAATCTTATTGCTGAACTAAAACCCATCGTGGGTAAGAGCACGTTCACCCAAGCCTGCCAAAATTAACCTCCAAGTATCATTTGCACATTGCCTAAACAATATTTGTATTTGGACTTTTTAAAACCCCATCAGCATGACTATTACATTTTAATAAAATCTGTATATGTATTGTGAATTCTTGTTTTTAAACTTGATAACAATCTGTAGCGCTGTGTACTCTATCCTTTCTATATGTTTTGGGGGAAGTAACTACTCCCATTTCCTCACAGATGCTTTATTGAAACATCTTATCGGTAGCGCTGATATTTTATATACTTGGTATATAATTTCTCGGCACATTTGGACTTGAATCTGAGTCAGAATTAAGCCCTTTATTATCAACCTTTATCAACAATGTTTTTGTTTTGCTGTCAGTCTACATCAGGGATGGGGAACCTTCAGCCCTCCAGCTGTTGTTGCGCTACACATACCAGCATGCCTTGCTACAGTTTTGCTATTTGGCCATGCTAAAACTGTTACAGGGCATGCTGGAATTTGTAGTTCAACAACAGCTGGAGGGCCAAAGGTTCTCCATCCCTGGTCTACATGCTCATCATGCTCTATAAACAAAAACAGAAATGAAGACACTTACTAGAAAGTTTGATGAAAGCAACGGCTCCATCTCCTCCTTTACTGACGGCTCTAACTTCAACAATGTACTCTCCTTCCTTTGGGGCCGGCAGTTCTATAGAATGCTTTGCAGTTGACAACACCCTGCCATTGTGTTCTCCATTTGGTCTGTACAGAACCTTGTGGATAGACAAGTTTTGTTAAACGCATATTGTACACAGTCATGTGGGTTTGTAATAATATTATTTATGGTGACAGATCTAAATTTTTGTACTTTATGGTTGACTTTATTCTTAATTAAATAGGTTTGACTGCCAATTCAGGACCAATAAACAACTCCCACAATAATTCATATATTACAATATATATATAATTATCATAGATAGACATTAAGAAAAGTTGTAATTACCATGGGCAGAACTAGGATTATATGATAAATCCAATGTTTTTTTATCTTTCCAAAAATGTAGCCCCCTTATACTCGTGAATGCATTTGTTACAGTATTTTTAACTGCGACGTACATTTAAATATCTGTGTCCATCATGCGAATGTAGGCTAAGGAACACAAACAATGATACACTAGTTATATAGATGGGCAGAACGTACTTTGTATCCATCTACTGCAGACTCATTGGATAATGGCGTCACATGTTGCCAAGTGATGATATACTGGGAGCCAGATTTCACAGCACTGATAATTTGAGGTTTCTGACTTGGAGCTGGAGAAAAAAAGGTCTAATATAAATTTGTAAGCACAAAAAATAACTAAGATGATTAGGTTACAGGTCTGAAAAAGGTTGTACTGGTCTGAGAAATAGATGTCTGACTGCTAAGATGTAAATACCTGCTTCATAATAGACATTGTAATCATAGTTGTAACCATACTGTATATGAGATCTGCAAGTTGTAACATCCCAAAATGTTCAGACAAGAATTGATCCCACAAATGAAGAGGAGGCAACTACTCCCACTTTACTATCTGGCACTATGGCCCTTGGCCCTCATTCAGCTTTAACAGCAAAATTCTGCTAAATTGCAAAATCTGCTACTGAAAAAAATCTCATGCTGGGGGCCGCCAAGCACAGGGCAATGCCGCCCAGTATGAGAGGCACCCCCGAGCACAGCTACTGCTTTTAAAAATGCAAACGCAATGCAGGCTGTGCGACTGCTGGGATTACCAGTAGCCCCCTGCAAACGCAGCATGGCTGCGTATGCAGACGCACCGGCACCATGTTTTTCCCTGCAGCGGCCATAAGTGACGTCTAAAATGGTCTGGCCATGCCTGCGTTGTCCGGACCACTCCCCCTAATGCCGCGTCGCCATCAAAACGCTCCCTCCTGACACTCGCCCCTGTCAATGAAGATGCGGTCGCATCCTTCCGGGATGTGATCGCAATCTTAAATTCTGCACACGCACTGTGCGGCTGCAGCGCATGTGCAGACAGCAGCAAAGCTGCCGTCTGCAATTTTCTCTAATTAACAACTGAAGCTGAATGAGGGCCTATATCCTGAGAAATCAATCACTGTTTTAACTAATGTTCTGTCTCTTCATCTTGCTATTCTTCCTACTGCTTCCTTTCCATTATTATTGCTGTTTTCTGAAAATTAAAAATCTGCCTCAAAACTCTTTCTGCAATTACAGTCCCATCTGTCATCTCACATGTCCATGCAAGTTTTTTTTAAGAGACTTGCCCACGCTTGCCTTACACACTTCCTTTCATAAAATCTATTGTATCTTCTTCATGTACTGTAGGTATTCATTCCCAACACACCACAGAAACTTCACTAAGGTGGCCAGTGATTACATCCTTGCTTAATCTACAGGACATGACATTCCCCCTGGACCTCTTTGCTTTATCTATCATTGCATCACAATACTAGTAAGCTCCTTTGGAATTCACTATCACCTCTATGCAGATGATGCTCAAATGTATCTATCCTCTGCGGATCTCTTGACATTTATAGTGCCCCATTATTGGATGTCCGTGTGCCATTTCATCAAGGAAGCTACGTACCAAGCTGACTTCTAAGTTTCTGTTTACAGCACTATAATAAAACTTACCCCTTAAGACTGCTCCCTATAAGCCTGGGCTTTTAAATGAGTTGATGCAAAGTATGATGGTAAATCTATTAGCTCCTATCTACTTGACCTGTACTCAGGGCCGGGCCACCAATTACGCCGACTACGCGGCTGAATAAGGTGTCACAGTTAGGAGGGCGCTGGGTAATCACAGAGACAGACAGCGCCAGTGGACTTTCCAGTGTGGCGCCAGCCGCAGCCAATCACACACCGGTGTCCCCGACCCCTATTCTCATGGTCTATGGGTCCCAACTGAGTCTCCTCCCCAAGCCATGCCTAGTCTCCGCCTCGGATACCAGGATGTGGCAGCGGCAACTGGACTCGGGAGAGGTGGTGACCGGCTATAAGGTGAGTGCTGTGCCCATTGTATCAGAGCCGCCTGTAGCTGCCATGCATATTGCACAGTATGTGTGGCCGGCTTTTCAGACATGGATGGGGGTGACTGAAGGGCGGGGGAGGCCGGTGCTGTAATTGATACCAGCACAGGGTGCCTTTTTACATATACGCTGCTCGGAGCCTGCGCACAGAATTAAAAATTACTCTTGGTTTTGCTATGAAGGAGTACAGCCAGTTATAGATGTGTGAGCACTTAACATTGAATTTATGAATTTGCGATTAATTACGCCCATATAGAAAAGCTGAGTGAAATGCTAAGGCATATCAACTGTTATCTAGCTTGATCTATTGGTGACTTCACAAGTGGAATTAAGAACCTTTCACTTTTGCACAATTAGACAATTGCCATTCCTATGTACATTAGTTACACGTCTTAATGAACAGATTGTTTTTATAAGATTAACCTGTAATATTGTATTATTTACAATATAGACTATATTTACATATTGATTATGACTGGTTTTAGTCTAGCAGGGTATGCACTGAGGCCAACAGCTACCCATGATGTGCGACCCCAGCCTGAGTGTATGCTTTATAATGACACTGTGCACATTACGCCGTGTATGCAGCCATGTAGAGCGCCAAGTAGATGAAGCTGTCTCCTGCTGCTGCTCATGCTGATAGTCGAAAATTAATCCTGACCTGACGCTGCCCACCCGCCTCCCAGTGCTACGAGGTGAGGGAAGAGAGGTGCTGTGCTATGAGTGGAGAGAGGTGCTATGAGATGAGGGAAGAGAGGTGCTGTGCTATGAGTGGAGAGAGGTGCTATGAGGTGAGGGAAGAGAGGAGCTGTGCTATGAGTGGAGAGAGGTGCTATGAGGTGAGGGAAGAGAGGTGCTGTGCTATGAGTGGAAAGAGGTGCTATGAGGTGAGGGAAGAGAGCTACTCTGCTGTGAGGTGAGAGAAGAGAGCTACTCTGCTGTGAGGTGAGGGGAGAGAGGTTCTATGAGGTGAGGGAAGAGAATTACTCTGCTGTGAGGTGAGGGGAGAGAGGAGCTACGAGGTGAGGGAAGAGAGTTACTCTGCTGTGAGGTGAGGTCAGAGAGGTTCTACGAGGTGAGGGAAGAGAGTTACTCTGCTGTGAGGTGAGGGGTGAGAGGAGCTACGAGTTGAGGGAAGAGAGGTGCTGTGCTATGAGGGGAGAGAGGTGCTATGAGGTGAGGGAAGAGAGCTACTCTGCTGTGAGGTGAGGTCAGAGAGGTTCTACGAGGTGAGGGAAGAGAGTTACTCTGCTGTGAGGTGAGGGGTGAGAGGAGCTACGAGTTGAGGGAAGAGAGGTGCTGTGCTATGAGGGGAGAGAGGTGCTATGAGGTGAGGGAAGAGAGCTACTCTGCTGTGAGGTGAGGGTAGAGAGGTGCTGCGAGGTGAGAGAAAAGAGCTACTCTGCTGTGAGGAGAGGGAAGAGAGGTGCTACGCTATGTGGTGAGGGGAGAGAACTACTGTGCTATGAGAAATTATTCTTTTACAGTATAAGTATATTCAGTTTGTGCTTATGTTGGCATTGTGTTTTTAATATGTGTCTGCAACCTTTGTTTTGTGAAGAAAGTAAACAGTTGCACTCGTAGTAATTTTTGTTATGTCCGTGATATGTTTATCATTCCTTGTCTTATTATCTCTATTGGGCCCAATCATCAAATTATCAGATCTGTTATTTGGTCCTCACTCTCTATGGCCTAATAGTGAAGATCAGACTGTATTTGGCCAAATCTGCAAGATGTAGACATTTGAATTGTGGGTACTATTGTGTGGCCACGCCCCTTCATTGTGAGACCACACACCCTTTTTGCTGTCCCTTTATAAAGTTTATCCCATCAAGGGGCGCCAAAATCTATATTCGCTTACCAAAAAAATTATACTCGGGCCGGCCCTGCCTGTACTGTACATTGTATAGTGTGCAATGTGATGTGAGTGTCTGTATGGGTTGATGGTAAAATTACATTATAAAATGTGTACCATTAGAGCTTGATAGTGTGGCAGTGTGATGTACATATCTATGTTGTTATTGATTTCACACAAATGTTAATGTTTTCATACAATGCATCTGTACAATTAAACAATATGCTCAAATGAGCATGACAAACAAATATGTAATGGATATGCACAGCAGTTTTGCAGTACTGTAAGTGGTTAAAAGGCTTAAACATACACATAGGGCCTGGTGGAAACAGTTATCTGCTATTATGCACAAAATACAGCTGCAATTAACACTCATTAAACAAGCAGCAATAAGAATTCACAAACAGCAAGTTATTAACAGTTTGCTAGTGAGGAGTATCTTCACCAACAAAGTCATGCAATATTTGCGTCTTCCCCTTACCACCTGCAAATACTACAGGCTTCTTATTCCACGTGCATGTTTGTGTTTATCTGCATGTGTTTGCCACTGTCTGTACATAACCTTACTGTACTCGTGTAGCAGGGTGGCCGAGAGGGATCACAGCACTGGAGCTGAGGATTAGTACACAGAGCTGGAAGGTAAGGCACAAGAAAAAGGAGACTCCAGAGCTAGCCAAAAGATCAGTCTGTCTGGACTGGATGCTTGAACAAGTCCCCGCTGTTAGGCCCAGAGACAAATGCTCTGACCAACGGATAGAGGTGACCATTGTTGCTCTTGTAGTGACTACAAAAAAAAAAAGGTGGGCGGGGAAATGTAGTGGGGTGCAGGATATATAGAGGGATCCCAGTGCTGTGGCCGAGGATCAGCAGCCAGCACTGCAATATAAGGTGCTGCAACTATTTAAATGTGGTGCGGGCACCAGTTCATTGCTGTCTCAAACAGCAGCCAAGCAGAGTTATCAGCATCATGGCTCCGCCTTCTCATTCCAGCTTATATTAGGCAACACGAGTGGTCCACAAAGAGTCCAGCGGTGATGAAGTAGGGAGCTCCCAAATAACTTTATGACGAAGAGAAGCCAAAGAATGGAGAAAACCTGGCAGGATAAGACAGAAGATGCTGGAAAACAGAAGCAGAGATAAGATGCCAGAAAGAAAGAGGGAGATGCTCGGTCAAGTCTGAAAACATCCTGGCTGCAAGGGCACTCTTGCAAAAGAGCTTATGTTCAAGTGAAGTCCTGTGGGAGTCAAGTAGCTGGTGAAAAGATAGGAGAGGAGCGGCACTAACTCCTACAGTGAAGGGTCAGATCAGGAGGTCTCCCCCTCTGCCTGCTGAGGTTGGCTAGAGCAGGTATTGCCTCAGTTCTTAATTATACCCTAGACCACAAGGGTGTTCCGCCTTAATTACTGGGCACTAGGCCCTATATAGAGATTGCCATCAGTTAGCTGGGACCCAGGCTGGTGGCACAAGGTTCCATTTAAAGCATCAAGGGTCTTGCTAGCACAGTATATGCCCACTTCTTCCCTAATGTCTGTGTTTTGTGTATTGTTTGTACACCTGCCTGTTGTGTTGATTGTGCTATTTACTGTACCTTATGAATTATTAGCAGTAGCTAGAATGTCTGCGTACTACTAAGTAGATAGGACAGTATTCACACCTAGTCTGTGAGTTTGTAGTGTGTTTACAGAGTCAGTTGTTATTGTTGTAGGGCCAGGTGCTCTGTTGTGTAGTTAGGCTAGGTGACACACTATATCCGGGTAGCTATGGTTGTTGTGTCAGTCGGGAAGGCCTGCTTGTGCTTTTTTCCAGATGCAGTTGACATAAATCAAAGAGAACAGTGTGAGCACGGTGCACAGTCTCTGTGTCGTTCGTGTGTTTGTTATTGTGGGCCTGAACTGTCTGACAGACAGACTAAGGGAATACCATGTAGGTCTTCAAATTTCCAGGTGGGTGCTACTGACAACCATCACCTCAGCGTGCGAGTGTACATAGGTGATTGCTGGGCATCTAAGGCGCTAACAATGACAATGACAATAACTAGACTACATTTTAAGTTCAGAGACTTTCCTGTTCTCCATGTCATACCACTGTGTGATTTCTTTGTCCTCAACTCTTTCTCTTCCCTAGAGAGAGTTGTCTGACCTGCGTTCCAGGACCGTCTGCTAAATAAGAGCAGCCTGAAAGTGTGTGGAGCAGGGTAAGTGCATGACTGCACCGCACCACACTAGCCTACACCTCACACACTCAGCCTAATAAAGAACACCCCTCAGCCACATATTAGGCACAAGTGGCAGTAACACACAAATCTGCATGTGCACATATGTGTGCAATTAATTGTTTGGCAACATGATATGGTTTCATACTTAATATACGTATATGATTTAAAGATATTTCAATGAACCAATGAAAAATTTGTATAGATTTATGGCCTTACGTGCTTTGCTGGTGTGGAAATTAAAGCTATGGCTTCTAGGCCCATCCCCTGCGCTGTTGTATGCACAAACATCTGAGTGGTAGATAGTATTTGGCAACAATCCTTCAATCTTGACTACAGTATCTAAACTTTCCAGCTGTAGTCTGTGCGCTGCAGTCTGTTTGTCTTGACTGCGCCAGTAACGGATCTGTAAACAAAAATGATTGTACATGGTTTGAATATCATGCTCTTATCAAAAACAATCATGTGAATTTACTGTACAAAACATGTATGTTCCTAATGACATCTCTTTCTCCATATATTATTATGTTCTAGAATAATCCTTTAAATTGCACAATCTCAACCAATGTCTTCCTATTGCTTCTTCCCACTAGCTGTCCACCAGCTGAACAATGGGGGTAGTTCAAAGTTGATCGCAGCAGGATTTTTTTTTAGCAGTTGGGTAAAACCATGTGCACTGCAGGGGAGGCAGCTATAACATGTGCAGAGAGAGTTAGATTTGGGTGTGGTATGCTCAATCTGCAATCTAATTTGCAGTGTAAAAATAAAGCAGCCAGTATTTACCCTGCACAGAAACAAAATAACCCACCCAAATCTAACTCTTTCTGCACATGGTTTTGCCAAACTGCTAACAAAATTCCTGCTGCGATCAACTCAGAATTACCCCCAATATCTAAAAAGTCTAACATGTATTATATGTCTAATATGTCGAGTCTATCGTACAGTTGCAATGTGCAGTATGAAATGTCTTAGTATGTCAGGCATTGAAGTACATACTTGGTATTTATGGAAGTATTATTTACAGTTCAAAGTTTTGGGCCATAAGATTACAGCTAATGTATTTGTCAGCGTGTTGTAACGTATTTTATAAAGCCATACATATAATTAATTGTGGACTAGTGAACAGCGTCAGACAAGTAATATAAAATGACACATGGCCACAGTACTGTACCTATCGCATGACATACATGTTCATGTGTTGCTTATTTGTAAATGATCCAATTAGAAATCTCACCTGGTATCCTAGAATAGTTTGTCCAATCACTGGCTGCCATGATATAGTTACTTCAGTAGACGTTGGTATTCCTAAAACTTTCATCCCTGTAGGGGATTCTGTGGGAGCTGGGAAGAGGGCACAGTAATACAGTATGTGGAAAATTCTTATATGTCCTGTACATTTATTTGTTTTATTAAAATGTAGAAATAAATGAATTGTTTAAATGTCAATCAGTCAGAGGCGGTCGCAGGGCGGGGTGTGTGTGCATGTGCAATGCTCCGTTTCCAGGTAGGAGACGCAGCAGTGCAGGGGCGGTGCAGCGCGAACGGGGGGAGGAGGCGGCCGAAGAGGGGCATGTCAGGGGAGTGATCACAGAGGCTGCATGACTTCACATGCGGCCGCCGCGATCAGGAAGATGGCGGCAGGTCTCCTGCGGGCGCAGCTAAGGAGGCTTCCTTAGTTTCGGCTAACAAGCAGAAATTGCGATCACATCACAATTTCTGCTTGTTCAATAGGGGAGGCTCTGGTCAGCATGCTGGGCGGCCTTGGCCAGCGATGGACGGCCCCCAGCATGCGATCCAAAGGATAGCAAATTCTACTAATTAGCAGAATTTGCTATCCTTACTAAATTAGGTCCAGTATTAGGAGTTACACTATATCAGAATATAGTGGCTGTGTGTTTTGTGTTTCTTAACTTCTATCTACTGTATGTTATATGTAGTTTCTATGTGTCATCCTTTAAGTAAATGTTTCAAGTAGCTTGTTCATTTCTAACATCTCATCTTAAAAAAGAACCCACAGTATTTTGTTTGAGTTGCAGAAAAGCTGGGACAGAAATGTTTCTTACCTTCATCTGCTGAATAAATGATAGCCGTGCTGCTGAACGGACCATCTCCTACTTTATTGAAGGCTTTTACTTTTACTTGAAACTGGGTAGCGGGAGTAATAGTGTCATCCTTATGTACATATCGACCACTTTCGGGGTTGGTAACTGTTACTTTCCTCCATTCGTTTTCAGTAAAAGGTTTAAAGGCAACGATATAGCCAAAATTGTCACCATAATGATATTCCCGTGCTAAGGGCTGTAGAAAAAAAGAAATATGTACTCCCAAATCAATTATACAATATCTTGCAGATACTTTAATATGTATTATTCATTATCCTGCTGCTTTATGCTTTAAATACAATTAAACCCTGGTTTTGAGTTTCTGTTGTGTTAGGAATAAATGGCCATCCAGATTGTAAAGAAGTAAGAACAGCTATCTATAGAAGTTACTTGTCAACTACATGATAACAGTCAGCCAAAAAGTTGGGTATGTGTTGGAATACAATTCACACTTAGTTTACTCTAACTTCAAGCAGTTTTGGTTTTGGGAGGAGCTCCAATGTGTGGCTGATTATTTCCTCTGCGTCTGTGTGGGTCGGGAGAAGAGGGTTCTTTTTATTTTTACGAACTTGATCGTCCTATGGAAATTCAAGGCTTCTCTGATATAGTGTGAACAGTCCAGTCAAGCATAGCTTAGTGCTGTTTGTAATGAGTGCAGATGTTTGGGTGACTTTTTGGAGAAGAGGGACATTCACTTTTTATTACGTAACGCTACAAATCATCAGAACATTTTGTCTAAATTACTCAACAACAGTCTCCATGCATGTTTCCACAACCTGTCATTCAGCCTTTCCACCTCTCCAGGAATAGAGATATTTAAATATCATGATATGGACAGTGACTTATCTATTATCCATACTCTGCACCAGCCAATTTGCCACAGTGACTGCCCATGACACAGCCCCCCCCCACCCCCCCCTTCTATATTTCTTTGGCAGCGTCATGATTCAGTGGATATATTCAGAAAGATAGCTCTGCACAGGAGAAGCAATGAGAGTCATTGCTGTCCATCTTTTAAATATATCACAAGAAAGATGGTGCCACTGGCTATGAGGGGGTCTGCTGTGCAGTGGAGGGAAGCACTGCCCACAGGCCCCACAGTCCTGAAAATGCCCTTGGATATGGATATATACACCTACACAGTGGTAAACCAAACAATGAATACACCAGATAAACATCACCCAATAGTATTACAATGTATATGCATTTATATTTTGTACTGTGCATATTGTGAACAGCAAGCAAACAAATAAATCTGCATAGGCAATATTATTATTATTATTATTATTATTATTATTATTATTATTATTATGTATCTATACTTACCACCCATGTTACTGTTAGCTCCCGATTGCTTCCACCTCCTCCTCCAACATCAGCAGGAGCAACATTGGGAGCTGTAACAGAATCACATACTTTCATGTTCAATGCAAACAATTGTTACATATAAGGAATAAACACATAAAGGTGCTGCATATGATCACCAGTGTTCAAATGTAACCACTTAACTGGCTAAGACATTGGACTTTAAAATTTATGTAAAACTTATTTAACACAATTTTAGTAACACATCTACAGCTGAGTGCATAGTCTGAGATCATGCTCTTTGCAGAAACATCTTGTCTCTTTATGTACAGTATTTTCTTGCCCCGTTCATCTCTCTGCGAGCAGCAAACAACACATTTTCTTGCTAGATTAAAATATAGGAATACATACCTTTTACCGGCAGCCGTGATCCCGGCTGTCATGATCCCGACAGCGAGTTCCCGGCCAACAATATGCCGGCAGCGGTGCGAGTGCTAGTGTGTGTGTGTGTTTGTAGTTTATGAACACCCCTTTTTATAATACAGCAGTATCCATATAGTCAATGCACATAAATTCAACATCTTATGCAGTACTGGGTGAATGGGTATGCCCAGCTGGGTCACCCCTTATCAGGCTCGGACTGGCACACAGGGGTACACGGGAAACCACCGTTAGTCCCCACTGCCTGGGGGGCCCTCCTCCTCTAGAGATCAGGTTCTAGACTGTGCACTTGAATTATATATTATACATATGTTACCTTATACCGCACAGGATTATGATGTATTCTCTACAGTATATTGCTGTCATTAATCTGGCACATTACCATGCATGCACTAGCATTAATTACTATATAAATTATCAAGGAGTCCAGACCAGGTACTCTATAATGGTTAGCCAAACCTCTGTGGTGACTGGCCACACCCCCTTTGTAGGCTGGCCACACCTCTAATCATGGGCCCCTACCATTGCATACCCCCGGTGGGCCCTTCATGCTCCAGTCTGACACAGCCCCTTGTTATCCATATGCCCATTACCCTGCTCTCAGCACAGTTACTTAGAAATTCTCTTAATGAATTGTCATCACATGCTGTACACAAAACTTACCAGCCCCCTCTGTTCTAATTCTTGATGATGGTATGCTTGGTTCACCGATTCCTAATGTATTGGTTGCTATAACACGGAATTCATACTCCATCCATGGAATTAAATCTACTACTCTTGCTGACTCCATATTTCCTTCAATATTGGGAATTTCTAAATAAAGAATGTAACATTACTACCTGGTTTAAACATACAATTACATGTACAGTATGGGAGCTATTAATCAGGAACCAATTATAGAACTCAGACAGCAGAAAAAACATTTGCTGATACTTTATGATAATGTGATACATACAGACATAATCACCAAGGGGCAGATGTAGAGTTGCACGTACACTTGCTTTCTCACTGTGATTACTTTGAGCACACAAGTAAAGGCAATGCACTGCAATCATATCTACACTTAGACTGAAGCACAGTAAATTGACTGTAACTGGACAATTTGAGTGAGGGTGTGCCAATGGAATGATGACTTAGCAAAACTAGGGGGAGATGCATCAAAGCTTCTAAAGAGTGGTAAGTGGAGAAGTTGCCCATAGATAGCATTTACCAAGTACATTCTATAAAATGAAGGTGAGTGGTTGCTATGGGCAACTCCACTTTTGAGAGGTGCACACATTGAGGCAGAACATCCCTCTCAACTGAATCTGCTCTTAATACTGTTAAGTGTGACTGCAGCCTGTTTAACCATGTCTTACTGTGTACATGTACCCCATTAATAGTGCTTCAAAACTGTATAGTGCTTCAGTGACTTATTAGAATCATCACATTCTCTATATCAAATAAATTAAGGTCTTCAACATCCTATTAATGTGTGATGCACTACTAGAACGATTTTACACACTCAAAATCAAGCTATTCCTCTCTTAAAATCAAATCACATTTACTAAATACAGGGTAATTATACCGTAACAAACTTCCTCTGGGGAAAGGCCAGCAGCAAAAGGCATCCAATATAATTCTGAGGAAATGTGACACTGAGGCTTGGGTGAAACAGATGGTTACACATACAGTACCTGTCTTCACATCCTTCCACTCCTCTGACAATGGATTTCTAGCTTGAATAATATATTTAGAAATTGGCTGGTGATTGTCTGTCCCACTACTCCAAATGAGTTGTACAGATGTATCTCTCACTTCCTCTGTCCTGACACCTCCTGGAGGACCGGGTGGACCTTAGAAATAAATATGATTTTGAAGTAAAAATATCATAATATGAAGTAGGCATAGCATAGTACTGAAGAAATCTAGTAAAACATGTTTCCACAATCAAACTATCTAGAGTACAATCTAATGTAATCTCATTAATGAAAGGATGCACAATTCTCTTTATCAGAGACCATAAAAGCAGTAACGACAACTGTTCATTAACAATTTGTTCCAGAAACAACACTGTGTGAGCTCATTTTGGGGGTCACATTTACAGTGAGTTGGTAGAGGAATCAAACAGTGTAAAGTTGTCTATTTTTATAAACCATACATAATATAATGTATGAGAATATCTGTCCACTTAAGGCAGTAATGTCCCAGTGTAATGTACAGATATGTGATAGGAACAAATGCTTACAGTTAAACATTTAAAATGTGTGCATTATTAATGAATTATCATTTAATTATTTATATAAACAGACATTCAGATTTGCATAATACTTTAAGTTCTTTGTATTAGGAGCTGAAGAGACGTTACTTCTGCTTCATGAGCTGATACTGAACATAACAAGAAGTGTGCAAGCTATAGTATCACATTGGCCATGGAGGCATTACGCTACTCAGCCAGCACATAAGAGGGGGCCCATGTGCAATTCCCACCTCCTCCCTCCACACTGGTGAAAAAGCAGATGATGCTGCCATTGTGTGGGTGGCCGCAAGCTAAGAGAATGCAAGAGGTACAGGGCGTGCGGTGTGGGTCCCCTTTGACTCAGCGTCAAGTATGGATACGTCACTGTCACACAAGGCATAAAGACACCTTGAAAGAAAACACACTGTTTTGCCAATAGATTTGCATCTCTATAAATTACATTATTAGAGGAAATAATGAGTTAGGGTATGAAACTGCTGAATATTCCTTCATATCCTATACAGTACATGAATAAAGAACTGACTGCCGTCAGGCATGCACATGTTGCCAAGGAACCTGCTTATATACCTTTTCACTCTATATCAGTAGTTCTAAACCTTAAGTACCCCCAGTAGCTCATGTTTTGAGGCTATATGGCTGTGGAATCAGGTGGGATAAATACTGATCCAGCAACAGATAAACCTGTGCATGTTGTTGGGACTTGAGGACTGGAGTTGAGAACCATTGCTCTAGATCAGGCATGTCCAAACTGCGGCCCTCCAGCTGTTGAGAAACTTCACATCCCAGCATGCCCTGACACAGCTTTAGCATTCTCTGACAGCAAAACTGTGTCAGGGCATGCTGGGATATGTAGTTTCACAACAGCTGGAAGGCCGCAGTTTGGACATGCCTGCTCTAGATCAAAGGTTCTCAAACTCTGTCCTCAGGACCCCATACAGTGCATGTTTTGCAGGTCTCCTCACAGAATTACAAGTGAAATAATTAGTTCCACCTGTGGACCTTTAAAAATGTGTCAGTGAGTAATTAATTCACCTGTGCACCTGCTGGGTTACCTGCAAAACATGCACTGTGTGGGGTCCTGAGGACCGAGTTTGAGAACCTATGCTCTAGATCACAGGTTCTCAAACTCGGTCCTCAGGAACCCACACGGTGCATGTTTTGCAGGTCTCCTCGCAGAATCAAAAGTGAAATAATTAGCTCCACCTGTGGACCTTTTAAAATGTGTCAGTGAGTAATTAATACACCTGCGCACCTGCTGGGTTACCTGCAAAACATGCACTGTGTGGGGTCCTGAGGACCGAGTTTGAGAACCCCTGCTCTAGATGAACATATCTGGCCCCTTATTAATGCCCCCAGAATGCTGTGTATGCATTCCAGCTTTCTAGTACTTCAATCAAATAAGTGTTTTTATGACTTTACTGAGCCAATTAGTAGCAGAGCATGCAATAGATCGGCCGCAGAATGGTGTTACGAGAAGAAAGTGGGGAGGGAATGGGGCAATGAGGAAAGCAGTGAAAGGAGACAGTTGCATTGATTACTGCAATTGTTCCCAAATACAGACTCTTGCCACTACAATCCATTTGGAATGCAGCTGCAAGGCTGATCTTCCTCACTAAATGTTTGTTTGCTGCTCTGTCAGTCCCTCCACTGGCTGTCTGTATTCTACCATATTCAATATAAAATACTTTTGCTTACACACAAAGCCAATAACCAAACTACACCAATATACAGTACAGAGCATCCGTAAAGTATTTGCAGCACTTCACTTTTTCCACATTTTGTTATGTTACAACCTTACTCCAAAATGGAATAAATGAATTTTTTTCCCCATAAAATTCTACACACAATACCCCATAATGACAATGTGAAAAAAGTTTTTTGGGATGGGAAATATTTTGAGATGAGCGAAAAGATGTACAGTGCATCTGGAAAGTATTCACAGCGCTTCACTTTTTCCACATTTTGTTATGTTAAAGCCTTATTCCAAAATGGAATAAGTTCATTTTTCCCCCTGAAAATTCTACACACAACACCCCATAATGACAACGTGAAAAAAGTTTTTTGGGATGGGAAATATTTTGAGATGAGCGAAAAGATGTACAGTGCATACGTAAAGTATTCACAGCGCTTCACTTTTTCCACATTTTGTTATGTTACAGCCTTATTCCACAATGGAATAAATTAATTTTTTCCCTCAAAATTCTACACACAATGGGGATAATTCTGAGTTGATCGCAGCAGGAATTTTGTTAGCAGATGGGCAAAACTATGTGCACTGCAGGGGAGGCAGATATAACATGTGCAGAGAGAGTTAGATTTGGGTGGGTTATTTTGTTTCTGTGCAGGAAAAATACTGGCTGCTTTATTTTACACTGCAAATTAGATTGCAGATTGAACACACCACACCCAAATCTAACTCTCTCTGCACATGTTAAATCTGCCTCCCCTGCAGTGCACATTGGTTTGCCCAACAGCTAACAAAATTCCTGCTGCGATCAACTTGGAATTACCCCCAATATCCCATAATGACAACAAGAATAAAAGTTTTTTTGATATTTTTGAAAATGTATTAAAAATAAAAAACTAAGAAAACACATAAGTATTCACAGCTTTTGCCATGAAGCTCAAAATTTAGCTCAGGTGTATCCTGTTTCCACTGTCATCCTAGAGATGTTCCTACAGCTTAATTGGAGTCAACCTGTGGTAAATTCAGTTGATTGGACATGATTTGGAAAGTCACACACCTGTCTATATAAGGTCCCACACTTGACAGTGCATGTCTGAGCACAAACCAACCATTAAGTCAAAGGAATTGTCTGTAGACCTCCGAAACAGAATTGTTTAGAGGCACAAATCTGGGTAAGGTACAGAAAAATATTTGCTGCTTTGAAGGTCTCAATGAGCACAGTGGACTCCATCATCCATAAATGGAAGCAGTTCTGAACCACCAGGACTCTTCCTAGAGCTGGCCGGCCATCTAAACTGAATGATCGGGGGAGTAGGGCCCTAGTCTGGGAGTTGACCAAGAACCCGATGCTCACTCTGTCAGAGCTACAGCATTCCTCTGTGGGGAGAAGAGAACCTTCCAGAAGGACAACCATCTCTGCAGCAATCCACCAATCAGGCCTGTATGGTAGAGTGGCCAGATGGAAGCCACTCCTTAGTAACACATGGCAGCCCGCCTAGAGTTTGCCAAAATGCAGCTCTCAGACCATGAGAAACAAAATTCTTTGGTCTGATAAGACAAAGATTGAACTCTTTGGCGTGAATGCCAGGTGTCATGTTTGGAAGAAACTAGGCACCGCTCATCACCAGGCCAATACCATCCCTAGAGTGAAGCATGGTGGTAGCAACATCATGCTGTGGGGATGTTTTTCATCGGCAGGAACTGGGAGACTAGTCAGGATAGAAGGAAAGATGAATGCAGCAATGTACAGAGACATACTGGATGAAAACCTGCTCCAGAGTGCTCTTGACCTCAGACTGTGGCGGCGGTTCATCTTTCAGCAGGACAACGACCCTAAGCACAAGCCAAGATATCATACTAGTGGCTTCAGGACAACTCTGTGAATGTCCTTGAATGGCCCAGCCAGAGCCCTGACTTGATTGAACATCTCTCGAGAGATCTGAATATGGCTGTGAACTGACGCTTCCCATCCAACCTGATGGAGCTTGAGAGGTGCTGCAAAGAGGAATGGGCAAAACTGCTAAAAGATAGGTGTGCCAAGCTTGCGGCATCATATTCAAAAAGACTTGAGGCTGTAATTGCTGCCAAAGGTGCATCAACAAAGTATTGAGTAAAGACTGTGAATACTTATATACATGTGGTTTCTTAGTTTTTTATTTTTAATAAATTTGCATAAATCCCCAAAACTTTTTCACGTTATTATTATGGGGTATTGTGTGTAGAATTTTCAGGGGAAAACATGAATTTATTCCATTTTGGAATAAGGCTGTAGCATAACAAAATGTGGAAAAAGTGAAGCGCTGTGAATACTTTCCGGATGCACTGTACATCTTTTCGCTCATCTCAAAATATTTCCCATCCCGATCTCTCCCCTCAGCTCAAGATCTACGTCTCTCATACCCACTAATTACTCGTTCCCATTCACAACTGCAGGTTTTTGTTGGGAACTCACTTTGTGGAAAGCCCTCCCATGCACAATAACACTCTCTTCTAGTCTCCAAACCTTCAAATATTCCATGTAAATTCACCTCTTAAGGGAAAGCTTATCAAATTCCAGAACTGCCCACATAACCTTCATAACCATCCTATTCAATTATATCCCCTCTATAAAGCCCACATACAACCTCACATATTTTCTCTTCCTTCACTTTTACATCCTCCTGGCCACTGAACAACAATGCTGAGTGACCACATCATACAGCCCACCAAGAATCTTTGCAATCTGGCTGGACCATTATGCAAAAGGTAGCACCAATGCTTATTTCCCTATAGATTGTAGGCTTGCAAGATGGACTTCCTACCTCTATGTTTTGTTCTATTACTGTTGTTTCCAATTGTAAGATCAACAAAATATGTTGCTCTATATAATAAACTGATAATAAAGGTAGAAGGGTGAGAATGAAAGTGACTGACACGGGGATATCCAGAGAAAGAAGCGCTAATTTCAGTATTATCATTTTTCTGCAACACTGAGATACACATAAACATCGCTTCATAAGAGACCATAAGTACATTCCATTTAATTTTCCACTGTACAGTACCTGAAACACATACAGATAATGGCTACAACACATGCCTATAAAAATTCTTACCTCTGACAACCAGATCAGCAGATGCAGAGGAGTTGTCCACAATGGTTTGAGCGGTACAAATGTATCTCCCAGCGTGCTTCAGTTGGACATTTCTAATGATGAGCTCACTACCAATATCATTCTGTTAGAAAAGATGTCATACTGTAAATATTCAGAATGAATACAAGGTACAGATTTTTTTTTAATATTTAAGATTAGTGTTCTACTTAACGATCTCTCCAGTATTACTGCATATATCAAACATGTTAGCACAAATCAAATATTAATAAACTTTTATTTTAGGTTATATTCAAATATTAAACAAATAGTGCCATATTATTACCAGGTTCAAACATCAAGAGACAATATCTATAAGCTAAATAGAAATACATGGCTTGTGTTCTATCTGACTATAAATACATTATTACACTATAATAGGATGAGTAAGCCTTCTGTGATTTGGTGATTAGATTAGTGGAGTATATTACCTGTTAATTGTCTTTATTTTGTCTCCTAATGTTTCTGTGCTATGTTATGAAAGGTGCCATATGCCTTCCTGGCATTTATCAAATCTATCAACAACTTGCGGCTGACCTTTTCATTTCATAAATATAGTTCTAGCCATGACATATCGACTGTCTGTGATAAATCCGGTAAGAAAATGCAAAAAGTATGGCTATTTCTACTTATAGTAGGCAAAAAAAAAAAAGGAATTCTGTGGGTTTTTTTAAATTGATCATTTGGTGATACCACAAGAAGAATTGTATTTCAATGTGGGTCATTTCAAGCACTGAGTGGTAATGATAAATATCTCCCCCCTCCACACTGTCATTGAATCAGAGAGCTGGTCAGTGCATTCTAAATAAAACTGCATTTATATAATATAACAATATATTGTATAATACATTACATACAGGAGTAAAGGTTATGTTTGGATGGAGCTCTCCTTATAGGATGCTTAGATCAATTAAATACGAGAGGATAAATAAATGTATTACTATACATTTTGTATTTAAATCTGTGTTTAGTTTATCTCAAAGAGGGTTATTTTTTTTATATATATATATATATATATATATATATAATATATATTTTTTATATATATATATGATATATTTATATATACAGTATATATATATAAAGAAAATAAGATTTTACTCATCTGTAAATCTATTTCTCGTAGTCCGTAGTGGATGCTGGGACTCCGTAAGGACCATGGGGAATAGCGGCTCCGCAGGAGACTGGGCACAACTAAAGAAAGCTTTAGGACTACCTGGTGTGCACTGGCTCCTCCCACTATGACCCTCCTCCAGACCTCAGTTAGGATACTGTGCCCGGAAGAGCTGACACAATAAGGAAGGATTTTGAATCCCGAGTAAGACTCATACCAGCCACACCAATCACACCGTATAACTCGTGATACTATACCCAGTTAACAGTATGAAATATAACTGAGCCTCTCAATAGATGGCTCAACAATAACCCTTTAGTTAGGCAATAACTATGTACAAGTATTGCAGACAATCCGCACTTGGGATGGGCGCCCAGCATCCACTACGGACTACGAGAAATAGATTTACCGGTGAGTAAAATCTTATTTTCTCTGACGTCCTAAGTGGATGCTGGGACTCCGTATGGACCATGGGGATTATACCAAAGCTCCCAAACGGGCGGGAGAGTGCGGATGACTCTGCAGCACCGAATGAGCAAACTCTAGGTCCTCATCAGCCAGGGTATCAAACTTGTAGACTCTTGCAAAAGTGTTTGAACCCGACCAAGCTCGGCAAATTTGTAAAGCCGAGACCCCTCGGGCAGCCGCCCAAGAAGAGCCCACTTTCCTCGTGGAATGGGCTTTTACTGATTTAGGATGCGTCAGTCCAGCCGCAGAATGTGCAAGTTGAATCGTGCTACAGATCCAGCGAGCAATAGTCTGCTTAGAAGCAGGAGCACCCAGCCTGTTGGGTGCATACAGGATAAATAGCGAGTCAGTTTTCCTGACTCCAGCCGTCCTGGAAACATATATTTTTCAGGGCCCAGTAACTTGGAATCCTCCAAGTCCCAAGTAGCCGCAGGCACCACAATAGGTTGGTTCACATGAAAAACTGATACCACCTTAGGAAGGAATTGGGAACGAGTCCTCAATTCCGCCCTATCCATATAAAAAAATTAGATAAGGGCTTTTGCATGAGAAAGCCGCCTGGCCGACGCCAAGGCCAACAGCATGACCACTTTCCACGTGAGGTATTTTAGCTCCACGGATTTAAGTGGCTCAACCCAATGCGACTTCAGGAAATCCAACACCACGTTGAGATCCCACGGTGCCACTGGAGGCACAAACGGGGCTGACTATGCAGCACTCCCTTAACAAAAGTCTGAACTTCAGGCAGTGAAGTCAGTTCTATTTTGGAAGAAAATCGATAGAGCCGAAATCTGGACCTTAATGGAACCCAATTTTAGGCCCATAGTCACCCCTGACTGTAGGAAGTGCAGAAATCGACCTAGCTGAAATTCCTCCGTTGGGGCCTTCCTGGCCTCACAGCACGCAACATATTTCCGCCATATGCGGTGATAATGGTTTGCGTTCACTTCTTTCCTAGCTTTAATTAGCGTAGGAATAACTTCCTCGGAATACCCTTTTCCTTCAGGATCCGGCGTTCAACCGCCATGCCGTCAAACGCAGCCGCGGTACGTCTTGGAACAGACAGGCCCCCTGCTGCAGCAGGTCCTGTCTGAGCGGCAGAGGCCATGGGTCCTCTGAGATCATTTCTTGGAGTTCTGGGTACCAAGCTCTTCTTGGCCAATCCGGAACAATGAGTATAGTTCTTACTCCTCTCTTTTTTATTATTCTCATTACCCTGGGTATGAGAGGCAGAGAAGGGAACACATACACCGACTGGTACATCCACAGTGTTACCAGAGAGTCCACAGCTATCGCTTGAGGGTCCCTTGACCTGGCGCAATATCTTTTTAGCTTTTTGTTGAGGCGGGACGCCATCATGTCCACCTGTGGCCTTTCCCAACGGTGTACAATCATTTGGAAGACTTCTGGATAAAGTCCCCACTCTCCCGGGTGGAGGTCGTGTCTGCTGAGAAAGTCTGCATCCCAGTTATCCACTCCGGGAATGAACACTGCTGACAGTGCTAACACATGATTTTCCGCCCATCGGAGAATCCTTGTGGCTTCTGCCATCGCCATCCTGCTTCTTGTGCCGCCCTGTCGGTTTACATGAGCGACCGCCGTGATGTTGTCTGACTGGATCAGCACCGGCCGGTGTTGAAGCAGGGGTCTAGCCTTACTTAGGGCATTGTAAATGGCCCTTAGTTCCAGAATATTTTTGTGTAGGGAAGTCTCCTGACTTGTCCATAGTCCTTGGAAGTTTCTTCCCTGTGTGACTGCCCCCCAGCCTCGAAGGCTGGCCTCCGTGGTCACCAGGACCCAGTCCAGTATGCCGAATCCGCGGCACTCTAGAAGATGAGCACTCTGCAGCCACCACAACAGCGACACCCTGACCCTTGGAGACAGGGTTATCAGCCGATGCATCTGAATATGCGACCCGGACCACTTGTCCAACAGATCCCACTGGAAGATCCTCGCATGGAACCTGCCGAATGGAATTTCTTCATAAGAAGCTACCATCTTTCCCAGGTCTCGCGTGCATTGATGCACCGACACCTGTATTTGTTTTAGGAGGTCTCTGACTAGAGATGACAACTCCTTGGCCTTCTCCTCCGGGAGAAACACTTTTTTCTGTTCTGTGTCCAGAACCATACCCAGAAACAGTAGACGCGTCGTAGGAACCAGCTGCGACATTGGAATATTCAGAATCCAGCCGTGCTGTTGTAGCACTTCCCGAGATAGTGCTACTCCGACCAACAACTGTTCCCTGGACCTCGCCTTTATAAGGAGATCGTCCAAGTACGGGATAATTATAACTCCCTTTTTCCGAAGGAGTATCATCATTTCGGCCATTACCTTGGTAAAAACCCTCGGTGCCGGGGACAGACCAACGGCAACGTCTGGAATTGGTAATGACAGTCCTGTACCACAATTTTGAGGTACTCCTGGTGAGAAGGGTAAAGGGGGACATGCAGGTAAGCATCCTTGATGTCCAGTGATACCATGAAATTCTCCAGGCTTGCAATAATCGCCCTGAGCGATTCCATTTTGAACTTGAACCTCCGTATATAAGTGTTGAAGGATTTCAATTTTAGAATGGGTCTCACCGAACCGTCTGGTTTCGGTACCACAAACATTTTGGAATAGTAACCCCGGCCTTGATTTCACCTGCTGGAAGTACAGCTTGTGAATTGCCGCCAGTACTACCTCCCCGTCTCCGAGGGCAGCAGGCAAGGCTGATGTGAGGTAACGGCGAGGGGGAGTCACCTCGAACTCCAGCTTGTATCCCTGTGGTACTACTTGCAGAACCTAGGGATCCACCTGTGGGCAAGCCCACTGGTCCCTGAAGTTCCCGAGACGCGCCCCCACCGCACCTGTCTCCACCTGTGGAGCCCCAGCGTCATGCGGTGGACTCAGAGGAAGCGGGGGAAGATTTTTGATCCTGGGAACTGGCTGTCTGGTGCAGCTTTTTCCTTCTTCCCTTGTCTCTGTGCAGAAAGGAAGCGCCTTTGACCCGCTTGCTTTTCTGAAGCCGAAAGGACTGTACCTGAAAATACAGTGCTTTCTTAGGCTGTGAGGAAACCTGAGGTAAAAATTTTTCTTCCCAGCTGTTGCTGTGGATACGAGGTCCCAGAGACCATCCCCAAACAATTCCTCACCCTTATAAGGCAGAATCTCCATGTGCCTTTTAAAGTCAGCATCACCTGTCCACTGCCGGGTCTCTAATACCCTCCTGGCAGAATGGACAATGCATTAATTCTGGATGCCAGCCGGCAAATATCCCTCTGTGCATCCCTCATATATAAGACGACGTCTTTAATATGCTCTATGTTAGCAAATATTATCCCTGTCTAGGGTATTAATATTATCTGACAGGGTATCAGACCACGCTGCAGCAGCACAATTCATGCTGAGGCAATTGCAGGTCTCAGTATAGTACCTGAGTGTGTATATACAGACTTCAGGATAGCCTCCTGCTTTTTATCAGCAGGCTCCTTCAAAGTGGCCGTATCCTAAGACGGCAGTGCCACCTTTTTTGACAAACGTGTGAGCGCCTTATCCACCCTAGGGGATATCTCCCAACGTGACCTATCCTCTGGCGGGAAAGGGTACGCCAGCAGTAACTTTTTAGAAATTACCAGTTTCTTATCGGGGGAACCCACGCTTCTTTACACACTTCATTCACTCATCTGATGGGGGAACAAAACACTGGCTGCTTTTTCTCCCCAAACATAAAACCCCTTTTATGTGGTACTTGGGCTAATGTCAGAAATGTATAACACATTTTTCATTGCCGAGATCATGCAACGGATGTTCCTAGTGGATTGTGTATATGTTTCAACCTTGTCGACACTGGAGTCAGACTCCGTGCCGACATCTGTGTCTGCCATCTGAGGTAACGGGCGTTTTTTGAGCCCCTGATGGCCTTTGAGACGCCTGGGCAGGCGCGGGCTGAGAAGCCGGCTGTCCCACAGCTGTTACGTCATCCAGCCTTTTATGTAAGGAGTTGACACTGTCGGTTAATACCTTCCACCTATCCATCCATCCCATTTATCGGCCTCTGCTCCGCCTCCACGTAACCTTCCTCATCCAACATGTCGACACAGCCGTACCGACACACCGCACACACACAGGGAATGCTCTGACTGAGGACAGGACCCCACAAAGTCCTTTGGGGAGACAGAGAGAGAGTATGCCAGCACACACCAGAGCGCTAAATAATGCAGGGATTAACACTATAACTGAGTGATTTTTCCCCCAATAGCTGCTTGTATACACATATTGCGCCTAAATTTGGTGCCCCCCCTCTCTTTTTAACCCTTTGAGCCTGAAAACTACAGGGGAGAGCCTGGGGAGCTGTCTTCCAGCTGCACTGTGAAGAAAAAATGGCGCCAGTGTGCTGAGGGAGATAGCCCCGCCCCTTTTCGGCTGACTTTTCTCACGCTTTTTTTATGGATTCTGGCAGGGGTAATTTATCACATATATAGCCCTGGGACTATATATTGTGATGATTTGCCAGCCAAGGTATTTATATTGCCCTCAGGGCGCCCCCCCCCAGCGCCCTGCACCCATCAGTGACCGGAGTGTGAGGTGTGCATGAGGAGCAATGGCGCACAGCTGCAGTGCTGTGCACTACCTTGTTGAAGACAGAAGTCTTCTGCCGCCGATTTTCAGGAACACGTCTTGCTTCTGGCTCTGTAAGGGGGCCGGCGGCGCGGCTCCGGGACCGAACATCAAGGTCGGGTCCTGCGGTCGATCCCTCTGGAGCTAATGGTGTCCAGTAGCCTAAGAAGCCCAAGCTACCACCAGTTAGGTAGGTTCGCTTCTTCTCCCCTTAGTCCCTCGCTGCAGTGAGTCTGTTGCCAGCAGATCTCACTGTAAAATAAAAAACCTAAATATACTTTCTTTCTAGGAGCTCAGGAGAGCCCCTAGTGTGCATCCAGCTCAGCCGGGCACAAGATTCTAACTGAGGTCTGGAGGAGGGTCATAGTGGGAGGAGCCAGTGCACACCAGGTAGTCCTAAAGCTTTCTTTAGTTGTGCCCAGTCTCCTGCGGAGCCGCTATTCCCCATGGTCCTTACGGAGTCCCAGCATCCACTTAGGACGTCAGAGAAATGCAGTTGAAGTACTTTGTGCTCAGAAAGCATGATCATTAAGATTATTTGTCAGTTTTTCAGAAATTCACTACCAGTGTCAAAACTTTTATATCTAAGTGACAAATGTGATAGAGTCTGAGTTGGATAAAGTGAGAATTGTGCTGTGAATTTGCTATGGGATTTGAAGCTGCAGTTTATAAAGGCAGAACCTGGTTTGCTTTACCTAAAAATAAAAAAAATGCTTAAAATCCATCTAAAAAAGTCACAGTTAAAACAGCTCTTTACCAAACTATTACACTTGGTCCAACACGTCTTCTAATTTATAAAACCATTACTGTTACACTAACATTTCAGTATGCTGTAGTATATATGCAGGTTTTAGCATCTCCCCATGCAGAATGTGTAGCCTTAACTGCTATATGAACATATGGAAGTAAAAACTGTGATTTCATTATAATTGAGGTTGCGTACAATAATTGAATACGACATATTCATCAACACCATAAATGAAAGCTAAGCACTAATAGATACCAGCTGTTACTGATCTGTGATAAGTCATTAATGATGATTTTGGCAACCAGTAATTATAACTGTATGATAATGCTCAATTGGTTGTTTTGCTGTAGAACTGTAAATAACTGTAAAATGCTGCCACCTCTTAATAAACATGGCCAAATAGTGAAACATAAAAATGTATCAGACCATATCCTCTGTGCAATTGAAGGTTTTATCTATTGAATGCTAAACTACGTACGTAAAAAGGGCAGTTTAATAACATATTGCCTTTGATTTATTCCTAATTTTACTGGGGCGCTCACTGTTCCAATAAATGTGACATTCCCCAGGAAGCGCTATCATGAGAAAGAAGAACGCAGCAGAGCAATTACTGTAACTGAGGAAGACCGGCATCCCCAGCAATGGTGCCATTAGTCTGTTAGTTGTGGTTTGCTGAGATTAATACATAATTAAAGTAATAAAAAAAAGTAATTAAAATAAATTGCATATATTGAAATATAGCAAAATTCATGTTCAAAATTTTATCTTAAAATAAATGAAACTGTCTAAAACGTAATTCATATTTTCTAAAATATGTAACACTTTTTCACATTGTTAACTACACAAGAGTGTTCCTAGGTTCTCAGAAGCTCTGAATCCACAACCAAACTCACCAACAGTGCCATTTTCATGGGTGGGCGAGCCATGCACTGAGTGCTACGACACCAGCATCTACTAAAAGGGGAAGCTGGCCCCAGTCTGATGTGGCCAACCAGGATTCCTCCGGACAGCTCTGTCTGGGAAGCCATCGGTTGGCCGGGACGCATGCATACTTGTAACAAATCACTGAACAACGTGAACATCAGCGTTTCATGTGACCCAGAATGAGGCCCAAATTGTCTAGAAACTGCACTGCTCACCAACCTCATGCCTTAGCAGAAATGACACTCAGACTTACAGGGCTCGTACTTCTGAGATAGCTGACCACATAAATCATAATTGTTAAGACTGCATTTCTATTTTCCTCCCAAAGAGACACAATTTTATGTACTTTTACATATTTAGGGAGACACACAGGCTGATGGTGTAGA
This sequence comes from Pseudophryne corroboree, assembly GCF_028390025.1. Classification (NCBI taxonomy): domain Eukaryota; kingdom Metazoa; phylum Chordata; class Amphibia; order Anura; family Myobatrachidae; genus Pseudophryne; species Pseudophryne corroboree. The sequence continues at coordinate 488,699,680 of NC_086449.1, read as the reverse complement.
GTGTGTACATGCCCACATGGCACTGGCCATGCCCACACAGCAGTGGTCACAGCTCCTCCCCTTCTCGTAATAGGCACTTGAACATTTTTAGCCTCATGCCCATGTTACCCACAGGGGTCTATGTACTAGTCCTTGAAGAGTGATAAAGTGGATGGAGATAAAGTACCAATCAGATCCTAACTGACATGTTACAGGCTGTGTATGAAAAATGACAGTTAGGAACTGACTGGCTGGTACTTTACCTCCATCTACTTTATCTCTGTCCCTCTCTCCAAGGCTTAGTACACAGACCCCTTTATCTGGCCATGGACCTCTTGGTGGTATCACGCACCTAGATTTGAAGAGCCGCACTTAGGTTTGTTACACATGTGATTGTGTAACAAGATGAAGGTGTTTGTGAAGCAGCAACATTTTGTAAATACCCAGGGGTAGATTTACTAAAACTTTTAAAAAGGAAATCGGAGGTGATGTCCATAGTAACCAATCAGAATCTAGATAAAAGATATATATAGCACATTTTAGAAATTCATAGGTGGAATTTGATCAGTTGCTATGGACAACACTTCCACTTTACCTTCATAGAAGCTTTAATAACTCTACTCACAGTTTGCTTCCTAAGTGAGGTCCTTTGTGTTCCAGACAGGCTGTACGTAGAGTGGTTTAAGTGTGTTTGAATAGATCATTGATATGTATATTATTTATGTCTTCAACATTAGTTGCAAGGATTGGAGTGTCTATTTGGCGTACTGTGTTTTTGTGTAAACCTATGTTACATGATGTTACAGTACATCATAACTGGTAATGTACTTGTGGTATCTTCCTGCTACTCACATATACTAACTGTAGTGTAGACTGTAAGGTTTTTTTATTGCATAGTAACTAACATAAAGAAGGATACAGATCATTCACATTCTGGTCAAATAGTCACCTCCACTTCATTAAGGAGCTTAGTTAATCCAGGAATGCGTAGTTAAAGGATTTCATTACTAATCAAGCAAACTGATCCGATCAAAACAATAATTAAGAATTATTCATGGGGAGCACATGTTTAATTACCAAAGACCATAAATTGGACTGATATCAAACAATACTAGAAAACTAAGAATATAAACTATGCAGACAGAATGTAAGTGGAATGTGATTTATGCAGCTATAACATTCTTACAAAAAGATGAAAGTAGCAGGAACAACCATGTAAATCATCTATTGTATACCGTGCATTGCATGCTCAAATGCTTAATTGACAAATACTTAATCAGACTGTAGAGCTTTAGGGTGTCAGACTATATATAATTGTTGCTGGGGCAAAGTGAAAGCAGTTCTGGCCTCAAAGTGCCAAACAGGTAAAATAAAGGGAGGATTTAGTCCACATACCTACATTTATCTAATGTAGTAAAAGGTGCACCACTCCTTTTCATAATACAGGACAAAAATGCTATCACACTAAAAACACATACAGCTAAAAGTCCCAGTATAGGCTTGACAGATCAGATTTGTGGGCTCTGCCCCTCTATCCTGATGGGGATAGCTTTGCCCAGATTAGGCAGGCGGTTGGAAGGTACTGTATGCCTCGTTCATGGTTGATCTGCAGAGCAAAGCAGTAGTGAAATGTGTTCCAATTCTCCAACCTAAAAAGTTGTGAGCTATTCAAACATTTGTGTATTGGACTCTGTTACATTTATAATATTATAGCTGAAATACACAGAAAGTTCTTAGAGCATATGTTGATCACATTGTGAATTGAATGTGGTAGAATGTGATCAAAATGTGCAGAAGAACTGTGCCAGAAGGGTTTTTATGTCTGACAGCACCTTGAACAGGTCTTAGCTATAATTGACTGCTCACATCTATCCTGTATCTGCTATTGTTGGAAGAACCAGCTACTGGAAGCTACTGCATGTACACTACATTACTGGGTCATTACTGGGTATGACAGTTATTTTTTCTTCCCACCCCACGCACCTATAAATGCGTACGGTAGGCATTTACATAAAAGCTCTGCACACCTGCATATTGTACAGGTCCATTAGTGCGTTAATGTGTTTGAATATATACAGTAACAGATGTGAGGTTCCAAATGTCATCTTATTCATTGAATCTTTACTTATTTTCTAGGAATTATGAACAATTACAGTCACATGATTGAACCATTTTGTAATATAAATAGTGAAAAAAATACACATTTGAAAATGTTGTTATAAAATTCAACTCAGCTAAGGTTTCTTAAAATAGTTATAATTTGCTATGTATTCCTATTACTACCATATTATGATTCTACTTAGAGCTCAAAGTGTGCCAGGTTACAACGGTATGACATACCGGCACTGAGCTCTGAACCCTGCTATGCTGTCTGCCGAAAGATCTACCAGCACTTTCTGCTGCCTGTGGATTTGGTGCTGACTGCCACCTGATTACTGCTGGTACACTGGCAGGCATCTATGCAGAGTCTGACTGTGAAACAGCGCAGCCATCATTTCAAATCTGCCGCTGTCTGCCATCCAATTGGAGCTTGTGGAATGACAGTCAATCAGGAGTGGAGGCGACCCCCTGTGTGTCTCAGCCTCCCCCCCCCCCTCTTGCTGTGTCTCTTAGATTCCCTCTTTGTCTCTTAGCTTTCCCCTGTGTCTCTCAGCCTCCCCCTGTGCCTCTCAACCTTCTCCTGTGTTTCTTAGCCTATCGTTCCCCCTGTGACTCTCAACCTCCCCATTTCTCAGCCTTCCCCCCTCCATGTTTGTTCAGCTCCGTCATCCTGTCCTTTAGCACATCCTCCTGTGATTCTCCATCCCCCCATGTCACTTTATCTCCAGCCTCCCAAACCCCCACCTGGCCTGTGTCTCCCCAACCCAACCCAGCACACCCTTACCTCCTGTTCCATTCTGTTTGTGCTGCTCCATCTTCGCTGGCTGCTTGGTTTGGCTCCTTTACATTGGCACAAAACACACTATTGTACCATTAGCTGGTGGCTGGCCAGGCTCCACCTCTGTCTGACTGTGTCCTGCTGAATACAGCATGGAACAAGCAAGTGGGACACAGGAACTGGTCTCCCGAGATTCCTGAGGGAATCTAGATGCCCCGTACAAGTGTCCCCTCTGTCCCCCCTGTTGACGAGCCCAAAAGAGGAACTGCGTTGATAACTTTTCCTGATACCACCATACCCACCGACACACTCGTCGACTCAAGCCACCCCCCTCCCCCTGTCATTCTCTCCTCAACAGTACCTTTGAAAGCCATCTAAAAGTTGTGTTTTAGATTTGAATTTCCTTTTTGGAAATTAATACATTTGAAAACATTACCAGTTTATTCTTAGAGGCCCTGGGCTGGTTGTTGATTTTGGGGGTGAACCCTTTTTCTTTTTTAAATTAACCATTTGTAACCATATTAATAAAATGAAGTCTGCACAGCTTATAGTAATCTGTGCAGTGCATTCACTTCAACGTAGATTGATAGCAGTTTTCTAATTGGATCTGTTGCAGAATAAGGAGTTTACATCCATCAGCTATCAAAAGTGTATTACAAACAAAAACTATACATAGTAAATACTAGTATTTTATACAGCAATCCACCATCAATTCCAATCTGATGGCAAACCTTATCGTGTCCCTTAATTGCTTCTTTGTAAAACATATGCAAGTATTACCATAAGGTGCAGTTAGGTAACATCCAGGTATTGCTATTACTGGGGGTCATTCAGACCCGATCACACGCTAGCTTTTTATGCAGCGGCGCGATCGGGTCTGAACTGCGCATGCATATGCACGCAACGGATTTTACGAAGAAATCGATCACACAGGCGATCGCAAGAAGATTGACAGGAAGAGGCCGTTTGTGGATGGCAACTGGCCGTTTTTAAGGATTGTCCGGGAGAACGCAGGCATGCCCAGCCATTCGGAAGGAGGGTCTCTGACGTCAGCATCGGTCCGAATCGTCGCAGCGGGTGAGTAAGTCCTGAGCTGTGCAGAGACTGCACAAACTTTTGTTTGTGCAGATCTCTGCACATCCGTTCGCACCCCTGCACAGTGATTACCCCCTCCCCCTGTAGGCGGTGATTACCTGGTCGCAGCAGTGCAAAAAATGCCTGCTTGCGACCAGGTCTGAATTAGGCCCATTATCAGGTGCATGCAGATAACATGTAGGTATTATTTTCTCATACAGTTTTTCCTAGAATATGTTTGTTATTGAAGAAGTATAGAAAACAAATAACAGCATTTGTTAGCTTACCCTAAAATGCCTTTCATAATGGCCACTATCATCATCGAATTCAATCACAAATCCATTTAAAGACCAGATGAATGTAAGGTCCAGAGAAGGATCATGAGATGCATGGCACTGCATGGAAGCATTTTCCCCAACTGTTACATCTGCATTGGATGGTGCAAGGGTGATCTTTGTGGCAGCTGCAAGTTTAGAAAATTAATAACATCAAAAATCAATACTAAACATAATAAAATAGCAACAGAAATTCATAAAATGATTCAGACGTTTGACTAGAACATTGGGAGCCCCGCAGATGAAAAGTTTCAAGAGGCTGTCAAGACATCTATGCCCCTCCCCTTTCTGTTCCCCTCTACTCACTTATATTAACATGGAGCAGATGTATTAAGCCTGGAGAAGTGATAAAGCCGTGATAAGTGCAAGGTGATAACGCACCAGCCAATCAGCTGCAATATGTAAATTGACAGGAGCCGATTGGCTGGTGCGTTATCACCTTCTACTTATCACTGCTTTCTCGCTGCTTTATCACTTTTCCGGGCTTAATACATCTGCCCCCATTTTTGCTGTCTGTCTCTTCAATAGTATCAGTGGATACATCTATTAACTAACTGCAAAGAAAAGAAAATCCCTAGAATATAGGAGATGGTGAATACCAGTCAATTAAATGAAGTTACCTGCAGTAGACTTGCTAATAGTGAATTTTTAAAGTTACAGTATGACGCAATGTGTTTTCTAGAAACAGCATTACTGCTTGGGGTGGGAGTTCAAAGAAAAAATAATGAATGTGACAGACTCACATTGTGTCTGTGACATTAAATCTAAAACGTAATAAGATTTTTCCTGGTTGCCCAAATGAATCCATAAGCCTGTTAGAAGTATTGTATGGCTGTGCTAACCTTTTGAATGCTAGTGTGTGAAGTGTTAACTCTTTTGACTATCAAAGCACAGAGTGTGCTCAATTGTGCAGAACGTCTCAGGGTCCCTTTGACCTTGTCCATATGGTTGAAGCATTTTTATGTGTGTGTGTGTGTGTGTGTGTGTGTGTGTGTGTGTGTGTGTGTGTGTGTGTGTGTGTGTGTGGAGATGAGAGAACTGTGATTAAGCTACTGTAGATCTGTAACCTGTGAGACAGGTGAGTGCACGATTGAAGGTTGAAATTGTATATGACCCAATTCAGTGACTCCCAAATCATGGACATAGTTTGTCTGGTTCAGTCGACATTCAGAGTTAGAAGGTCCACATGGACATTAAGGGGTATATTCAATTGAAGTCGAAAGCTGCCGTCTGTCGAAAAGACGTAAATTTTCGACTTTTTAAGGTTGAATCGTGATTCGACCTATTCAATCAAACCCCAAATTTTTCGACAAGTCGATGAATTTGACTTGTCGAAAAAGCACGTGGATCAGCGGAATAGCTGCCGATCCACGTGCTTGTGTCGAAAACGGGGCCAAAACCGACAGGTTTTGGCCCCCTTTTCGACCTTCTCAGTCTGACGTAAAAAAATGTCAGACTGAGATGTGGGACCCAGAGGAGGAGAGGGGGGAGAGCCGCAGGGAGACGGGGGACTGCCGCGGGCAGCCAGGGGAGCACAGCGCTGCAGCAGGATGTCTCACAGCCTTGCCGCTCACAGCAGCTTCCACCCGGCTCCAGCAAGTGAGGTCACGCTTGTTGGAGCCGGGTGGACACTGGTGTGAGGTCGGGCGACTATGTGACATCCTCCTACAGCGCTACTGTAGCGCTACTGTAGCGCTGATCTCCTCCATCTGCCGGCGGCTGTCCCCGCTGGTCTCCCCGCGGCTCTCCTCCCTCTCCTCCTCTGGGTCCCCCATCTTAATTCGACTTGAAAAAGTTGAATTGAGATGAGATTTGAATAGGTGTTGTCGGATCCATGCCGACAATTGCATGTCGGAATGGATCCGACGCTAATTGAATATACCCCTAAGGGGGAATTCAACTGCAGGTGTTAAGTTAACGTGGGTGAATAAGGGTGGTAGACTCGGGCTTTAACGTCTGGAGCTATTCAATTGCACACCATTCTTCACCTGACACCCTTGTCAAAGGGGGTCATTCCGAGTTGATCGCTAGCTGGTGTTGTTCGCAGCTAGCGATCAGCATTTCTGCGCATGCGTATGCACCGCAATGCGCAGGCACGTCGTACGGGTACAATGAGCATTGTGGGTTTGCACAGAGTCTAACAAACAATCCTGTCGCATAGCCGAGCGCAGGAAGATTGACAGAAAGTGGGCGTTTCTGGGTGTGAACTGACAGTTATCAGGGAGTGCTGGCTGGGCGTTCGCTGGGCGGGTGTGTGACATTAAAAGCGCCCCCCCCGTCATTAGAATCAACGCACACGAAGAGTAACTACAGGGCTGGTCTTGTTTTGCACAAAAAGATTTTGCAGGCGCTCTGCTGCACAAGCGTTCGCACTTCTGCAAAGCAAAAATACACTCCCCAGTGGGCGGCGACAATGCGTATGCACGGCTGCTAAAAACTGCTAGCGAGCGATCAACTCGGAATGACCCCCAAAGAGCGTTAACACACAGAATATGTAAAAATCTGATGGATTTGTGCATTAACAGGGTCACAGCACCCATTAACCCACTAGCTATTGGGGATTTTTTTTAGTTTGTTCAATTTAGGTTAATTGATGCCTATATAACAGCCACCAGAAATCAGTCTAGAGCAGGTTATTCCCAACCGTGGTCCTCAAGGCACACTAACAGTGCAGGTTTTAGTGATATCCAGGCTTCAGCACAGGCGACTAAATTAGTAGCTCAGTTATTTTGATTTAACCATCTGTGCTACAGCCTGGATATCACTAAAACCTGCACTGTTAGTGTGCCTTGAGGACCGCGGTTGGGAATGCCTGGTCTAGAGGGAGGAACCAAATTAGGAAAAAAGTAATGTACCTTGCACCTATAATATGTATGTTCAACTGGCTGGTTAAAATGGGCAAATTCCTGCAGATTATAGAAGGGTTGAGCATAGTATTATATTGTTGCTTTAAACATTATGAAGTTCTTGGTATTACAGATAACATAATGATACAGATAATGCCTGTAAGAAAATACGACTTCTTGCATCCATAGTCATGGAAAAGTTTGCCTAGCAGCATTACCTGTAACAGAAAGTGTTCCAGTACTATTTGCTTTTCCTCTATCATTCTCTGCAAAACATGTGTAGCTGCCTTCATCGAGAATTGTTACATTTACAATTTCCAGGCTGCCATCATCCCAGATTGATACCCTAGAAAGAAATGGCAAACTTAAGCAAATATTTATATAGCTTTTATATGGCAGTATTTAATCAATATTTACATTTTATTGCTTAATTATTTTATGTACTGTTTATACTGTATATAGTAGAAAATGTGCACATTTATATGTGTTATGTTTAAGAAACACTAGATGGCAGCAGAGTTACCACAACATTCCTCATGTACAACAAACTGATGAGGAAATGGGCTGATTGTTAGGGATAAATTTACTAAGATGGGAGTTCTATTTAACATGGAACATTGCCCATAGCAACCAATCAGATTCCATGGGGTAAATTTATTAAAATGGGAGTTATATTTAATATGGGATGTTGCCCATAGCAACCAATCAGATTCCAGGTATTATCTTCTAGAAGGTGTTAGATAAATGAGAAGTAGCAGCTGATTGGTTGCTATGGGCAACATCCCATTTTAAATAGAACTCCCATGTTAGTAAATTTACCCCCATGTATTATCTTCTAGAAGGTGCTAGATAAATGAGAAGTAGAATCTGATTGGTTGCTATGGGCAACATTCCATCTTAAATAGAACTCCCATCTTAGTAAATTTACCCCTTAGTTTGCACATTATTGAGATGCCCATATATGCAATGATTTTATGAATATTAATCGAACAATGTAATTCACAAGTTATGTTATCATGGATTGATTTAGTCATAATCAGAATGATTAAATATGCTAACACATACTGTACAGATACAACTGTTTTTAAAAAGTGGTGACAATCACATTTGTAAATCATCTACTGTATCTCTAAGACAAGACTGGAATATTTAGATTTTTGTGATTTATGTGAATGTGACTGTAAATGTTTTTATCAACTAACCAGATATGAGTGAATGTTTTAATAGGATAGCAAGCTTTAAACTGGAGGAAGAATATTTTTTTTATGCAACATACAGTAATGTATAGTGTATTGAATACGAAAATAAATATTTCAGTCAAATACATTACAATTGTAACACAATATATTAGGTACTAAAGCAGCATTTTATACATTTATATAATTATTGCATGCTTAGTAAAACAAATAATAAAAATAATAATATTCCTATACGAGGAAAAATGCAACAAAAGAAAATAACAGCAACCAACAAACAATATAAACAAGGGTGCAAACATGTGAGCCCCATATCAAATAACTGTACAAGAGAAGTTGTCAAAGTTATGTAACTCTTTTCTATGGAATCGAGTAATCCTACAATAATATAATGTAGTATTATAGTAGCATTGTTTAATCTTATCTTTGTTTTATTTAATGACATTGCACCCAATAAACATAAAGTATATCTTATTTTTAAACATTCTCATGGTAAAATAGAGTCTTCCAACTTCTTTGCAGGATGGTTTTACTGGTATGATACATACAGTAGGATAGTCTTTTTGAGCCTTTTTAAATAATCTAATCATTTAGTTAACGTAAGCAAAAACAAAGGCTGAAGAAAATGACATAGAATATATCAAATGTTTGGATGCAAACAGCTGAACTTACTTCCAGATTACTTGTATAATTGTGCAGGCCCATAAACCATAAAATACAGATGTGACCTTATACAGCCCTTCTTGGCGCCCCAGGTCCTGCGAGAATCTGCTAGCGATAGGCGTCTTTTTCCCTGAAAAATGCACCTTAGTTGCAACGGGATGCAACTAGGATGCACCAGGAGACTGTGCTGATTAAGTTGATATGCAGCACGTTTGTATATGTGATTGACTCTCTGAATCTGTATACCAAGTGCATACTGTATACAGCAGCCATGACAGCAACGAAAACGCCCGGCGCTAGCATAGTTGCATGGGACCTGGCAGTTCACTCACGCTGTGTGGCATATTGAGGCTAGACACATCTGTAGCTGTGCCTAACCCAGAGCCAGCCTTAGGCATAGGCAAACTAGGCAAATGCCTAGGGCACTTGGTATGCTTAGGGGCACCAGTAGCTTCTGCTGATTAAAATGATATGCGGCATGCCTATATTCTGTGTGTGACTGCGGCTGTATCTGCATACGAAATGCTACGTTGGAGTGTATTCCTGGATATCACTGTAATGTAGCATTTCGTATGCAGATACAGCCATAGTCACACACAGAATATGAGCATGCTGCATATCATTTTAATCAGCAGAAGCTGCTTGTGCATCCTAGCCACATAGTGATGCAAATAAGATGCATTTTCATAACCAAACGGCGCCCGACGTTAGCAGAGCTGCCAGCTGACTCATGCCAGGCATCTCCTGCAGAACTAGCGGCGGTGCTAGGGGGCACCAGCCAAAATCTTGCCTAGGGCATCATATTGGTTAGGGCCGGCTCTGGCCTAACCAAACACTCTAACTACTGTACAGTATACCCGCATTTATCACACAGTACAACATTCTATTAAGAAAATTATTTATCTTTATTGCAATATCTCAATACTGAGCAGCAGGCAATAAATTAGCTGAATTTTTTACTTTTTTTTAAACTTTTTTCTCTGTTGGTCCTCACGCAGATGGCCAACAAAAAGGCAGAGAATTCCTGAGCAAAAAGACGCAAGACAGTACTGTTGATGTACGTTTTTTCAAGAACATGGAAATGGGAGGAGGGGAGAAGGGAAGGGTAGGGAAAAAGAGGGGAAGGGGAAGGGAACACTCAGATATCTCAACATATGGATAGGGAAAATGAGGGTCCAAAAGATCCTATAACCTCAGGGGGTGGGGAGACAGAATTTATAGGATGACCAGCTTCCTAAAGAGCTCGTATGAGCCGTTCCACAAAAATAAGGACACCTGGTGTCAACACAACAACGTTCCTTCCCTTTTAGCATGCCGCTAAAAGGGACGGGACATTGTTGTGTTGACACCAGGTGTCCTTATTTTTGTGGAACGGATCAAACAAGCTCTTTAGGAAGCTGGTCATCCTATCACTCTTATACATAAATCACAGCTTCTGAGTGAGAGTAGCCAAGGAAGGGGATCTCAGGGATTTCCAGTTGACTGTGATGAGACAGGTAACAGTCGTCAGGACGTGTCTGGGAAGTCTGTTTTGATGGCGCAACAAATCAGGGAACGGTAGTGGGACCAGAACAGGCTTAGTAAGGAAAGGTATATTGGGGTCCAGGAGGGAAACAAGAAGGGAATCAAAATGTCTGTATGACAGTACCAGGTCCACCAGATATGGAGGAAGGAACCCAGCAAATGAGCAACCTAGCCAGTACAGAGAGGAAGTCGAAAGAAAACTATTGTGGAGTCTGGTTGGAAGCAGGTACCATCTATATAGTAATTTATAAACTTTTTTCTTAACAGAAATAGAGGACTTGGGAGCACCCAATGTTTTGTTATCTGTGCCTGGGGCCCATCCAGGTTTTTCTCTAACTACGATCATGAACTCATCTCTGATGGGCGTCAGATGTCAGGACAGTGTTATACAAGTGATACGATGGGTTACAGTAGAAAATAAAGCCTAGTATGGAATGGGCAATAAAATTAATGACCAAAACAGTACATATAACTTACTTACAGAATTGTTCTCATTAGTGCTCAGACTTTTGCCACCTACTGGCATAAACTGGTAATACACCAAAATAATATAAAAACATATTTGTGGTCATTCCGAGTTGTTCTCTCGTTGCCGATTTTCGCTATATTGCGATTAGTCGCTTAATGCGCATGCGCAAGGTTCGCAGAGCGCATGCGCTTGGTTATTTTACACAAAAGTTAGGTATTTTACTCACAGCATAACAAGGAATTTTCATCGTTCTGGTGATCGTACTGTGATTGACAGGAAGTGGGTGTTTCTTGGCGGAAACTGTCCGTTTTCTGGGCGTGTGCGAAAAAACGCTGGCGTTTCTGGGGAAAACGCGGGAGTGTCTGAAGAAACGGGGGAGTGTCTGGGCGAACGCTGGGTATGTTTGTGACGTCAAACCAGGAACGAAACTGACTGAACTGATCGCAATGGCAGAGTAAGTCTGGAGCTACTCAGAAACTGCTAAGAAATTTCTATTCGCAATTGTGCTAATCTTTCGTTCGCAATTCTGCTAAGCTAAGATACACTCCCAGAGGGCGGTGGCTTAGCGTGTGCAATGCTGCTAAAAGCAGCTAGCGAGCGAACAACTCGGAATGAGGGCCATTGTCTGATACCTAAACCAGCTCAGAGCTGATGCATAAATGAAATGCTGTGAGTGAAAAAAATAGTGGCATGCCCCTAAGCACAGTGAGGAGCACCACTAAAAATGTGCCCATTCCAAGTGTTTATCTCATTACAATGTTAGCAGTTGGGCAAAATCATGTGCACTACAGGGGGGGGCAGATATAACATTTGCAGAGAGAGTTAGATTTGGGTGGGTTATTTTGTTTCTGTGCAGGGTAAATACTGGTTGCTTTATTTTTACACTGCAATTTAGAATTCAGGTTGAACACCCCCCCTCCCAAATCTAAATCTCTCTGCACATGTTATATCTGCCCCCCCCCCCCCCCTGCAGTGCACATGGTTTTGCCCAACTGCTAACAAATTTGCTGCTGCAATCAACTCTGAATTACCCCCAATGTTCTTCCATAAATTAAAATATCGCCTTTGACAGAAATCTAGGGCACTTCCAAAGAAAGACTCGTCCATTTTGTACTTTTCATAAATGAGGTCCATTTCTGTCCACAGCCCTTCAAAGCCTAAAAAGTGGTTGCATAAACAATCTGTATATTAGTAGACCTAAATACCAAAAGAAAAATAATAATTATTTGTACCAACCGGGTATTGTTTATAAGTAGCTCCGTTCCTTTGCTCCATGAGAATTTGGGTTTTGGAGCTGCCTTTGGTTTGCATTCTATAATGACACGGCCACCTTTTGCAGCTAAGATCTTCTTTCGCATAGGATTTAGTTCAAATGTTGGTGCTAAAGCTAAACATGAATTAAATAAACCAATAAAAATAAATTACTGATACTGTAGTGAACATAAAGGTTGTGTAATCAGAGCTGGTTGAAGAGTAATAAAAAGGCAAGCTATTCAATCAATTTCCAACTACCAAAATGTGCAGATAATGTGGGTATGGGAAATACACTACTACTGCGTATATTACACTCATGCACCTGAAAAGCAACCTATATTTAGAATCTTCTGTATTTCAGTGGGTGTGGTAAGAGTTGCCGGTGGCCGGGTCGCCGGCGGCCAGCATACCGGTGCCGGGATCCCGACCGCCGGGTTGCTGACAGTAGGGCGAGCGCAAATGAGCCCCTTGTGGGCTCGCTGCGCTCGCCTGGCAGCTGGCACGGTGGCGCAATAAGCGTGCCACGCTATCTATTCTCCCTCATGGGGGGGTCATTGACCTCCAAGAGGTAGAAAAGGTGTCGGTATGACAGTTGTCGGGATTCCGGCGCCGGTATACTGTGTGCTGGGATCCCAACAACCGGTATACTGAATACCACCCATTTCAGTCCAGGGCTGGATTGCCCATCTAGCAGTCCTGGCAAATGCCAGAAGGGCCGATGGGCCAATGGGCTGGGCAAGCGATGGAAAGAAACTGGGGCTGACCGAGCAGCTCCGCATCCAGCATAGAGAGACGGGGCGTTCTGTGATGCCAGGCCGACATGATTCGCAACACGTCCCTCTGAGCCATGACAATGCCCCCTTTTTGTGTGTGTGCTCGCCTATGGATGAGCTCGCACAATGAAATTCCCCCAGTACATCCCTGTTTCAGTGGGTACAGAGGACTCATGGAAATTACTGATCTCTACAATGATAGGTAAATTTTTTCCACAGTAAAACTACTTACACTTTAGATTAGAAATTAAAATACATAAAAAAAGTTGCAAACTATATGATCCCAATAAAATATAGTAACATTGTTTAACTCACGGGTATATTAACCCCTTTGCTGCTAAGGACATCTCACCTGTGAGCCATGCCTATTCTGACACATTTTTGGACTTGGCACATTCCAACATCAATATCAGTATTTCATGCAGTACCCATGAAAAATTATATCTTGTTTTATCCAGAAGACTTCACATTTTCAGAAAATCCCATTAGCCTTTTTGCTTATTCTAACACACCAAATACAATCTACCAAAAATGTAAAACTTTTTTTGTAAACTTAAATTGTAACAAAGTGATCTAAAAGCAATTGTGGTTCTTGCTTCGGCAATAATCCACCTGTACAAAACAGTAAAAAGCAGGAATCTACACCCAGGCTTTCATAATAAGATCTGCTTTTGAAAATGATTGGGTATTTTTATACAGGTTGAGTATCCCATATCCAAAATGCTTGGGACAAAAAGTATTTTGGATATCAAATTTTTCCATATTTTAATAATTGCATAACATAATAAGATATCATGGCGATGAGACCCAAGTCTAAGCACAGAATGCATTTATATTTCATATACACCTTATACTCACAGCCTAAGGGTCATTTTAGCCAATATTTTTAATAACTTTGTGCATTAAACAAAGTTTGTGTACATAGGCACGATTCAAATAAGTTCCATATGCACATTATACACACAGCCTGAAGGTCATTTAATACAATATGTTTAATAACTGTGTGTATAAAACAAAGTTTGCTTACATTAAGCCATCAGAAAACAAAGGTTTCACTATCTCAGTCTCACTAAAAAATTCCGTATTTTGGAATATTCTGTATTTATAAATACCTGTATTTATTTTACTAGTTTTCTTAAATTAACCATATATAATAATACCAAATAAGGCAAACCATTGTAAAAACTATACAATCTACTACATCAAAGGAGGAAACCCTTGTTTATTTTTAACCCAAGATTGGGGAATTAGATTCCCTATGTCTGTAAAAGATAACTTTTCCTGTAGTGTTGGATTTTCTGATGATTACATACAACCACCAGGCTATAATTACTTTGCTTGTGCCAATGTGGGCCAGATAAGGCGTAATGGGGGTAAATGTATGAAGCAGTGTAAGAGTGGAGAAGTGAGCCAGTGGAGAAGTGGCAACCAATCAGCATTGAAGTAACATTTATAATTTGCATACTATAAAATTATACAGAGGAACTGATTGGTTGCCATGGGCAACTTCTCCACTGGCTCACTTCTCCACTTTTATCACTGCTTCATACATTTACCCACCTTTCCGAGTGATTTGTACGGAGATCTGTGGACTCCATAGGAATTTTTGCCAGGTTATGACCAGACGACTCCCTTCTTTCTAACAAGGCTACCCCAAGCTTTGTATGTGCCAGAATAGACAGATCTGTCCACCCCCATCTTGTACTATCACGCTCATTGATGTCACTGCAGACAAACACAACAATGTCACTGCTCTCTGGCCTCATCCCAGCTTATCAGGTGGGAAAAGGGAAGATTTTTTATTTCATTGGTGCTGTAGTCCACAATTTTGAAGTATATGTGGATGACAAGTCTCATTCATTGTCCACAGTGAATCTCTTTGAAATCTAATGTGACAACATTAAATTGGTCTATATTAACAAATTCAATATGTTCATGACACAGGAAAAACGTGTCACTAACCCAGGATCTTTAGTTCAGCATTAGCTTGAATGACTCCATAGTGGTTTTCTGCTATACACTGGTACATTCCAGCATGAGCCATAGTTAGGCCACGGATTTTCAGTTCACCTTTAGCATACTGAAAGAAAACAAATCAAACAGTAACAAATTTTGCACAAGTGAGCTATAAATAATATTTTGCTAATCTGCATTAAAGGATTATTTAACTATACATTGAAAATGAGATAGATCATTAAGGAAATACAGTATAGCTGTTGTATAAAGGTTTTTATTTACGATACATAGGGGACATTTTGTTATGATTATGACACTCAGCATTGCCAGTGCTGTGTGTAAATGATTTGATGCTTATCTTAAATCAGTAATAAGACAGCTCCCATTCCCATTTATCAATGCAAGTATGCTAAAATGTAAGATAAATGTTTCCTAAATGGTACTGGAAGTTGCAATTTAGAAAATCAAAAAGAATAATTGCTGAACCTTGACAACTACAATAATATTCTCTAAAGATTAAAACAGCCAAAGGTACATTTAAGATTACTATTATAAGTACGTAGCTTCACCGGGGATGCGGTCAACATCCCGCCGGACGGAACCCCGGCGGTCGAAATACCGACGCCGGAACCCCGACCGGCACAATCCCGACATATTCTCCCTCCGTGGGTGTCCACGACACCCATAGAGGGAGAATATAATAGTGTGCCCGCAGCGTGGCGAGCAAAGCGTGCCCGCAAGGGGCTGCATTCCGCTTGCCACCCCTGTCGGGATTGTGTTGTCGGGATTCCGGCGTCGGGATTTCGACCACCGGGATCCCGTCCAGCGGGATTACGTATTGATCCCCTTCACCGTTATCCTTCTCACTATATATCTACTGTATTCTAGTCATCAGAATGACAAGCAATTGGGCAGGTGGTTGGGGCGATTTCCTTTCGGCACGGACCATACCACATTGCCGGTACACACTAGGAAGTTTTAATGAACAACGGAATGATCACTGTTCCGTCCTTCATTAATATGTATGGTGCCGCATGCAATATCATGTAATTAGCCATGCAGCACAGCAGACCTTCACAGCTAATTGGATTGACCCCTGTAAATCAAACAGCCAATTGAAAAGCTTATATGCATATATCTTCAATAGAGAATGGTAACTGTTGAATCAATCTAGTAACACCTGTCAGGTGCTGAAAGGGAGGGGTTATTGTACACAACAAACAGAAAGGGGGGGTGGTGGGGTGGGGGTTTCTCCAGCACACCAAGGGGTATCAGTAACAGGACTTGAGCACTAAATGATAATAGCAATTTCAGAGATCTTAGTTGTTACATATATTTGCAAAAATATGGTTATGCCTCCGGGGGTGTTACTAGATTGATTGAGCAGCTACTATTCTATATTGCAGTTCAGAGAGGCACAGATGGGACCAGCATTTGGAGGGCATGCTGGATCCGGCTCTCAATTTAGATATATTTTTGTATGTTCCATTATCATATGGCCTTACATTAGACAATTATATGGCCCAGAGTGGGTGCTGTTATCCGGCAGCGTTAGGGACCTCCAGTATTAAAGACGTCTTGAAGTGGTCTGGGGGCTTAACCATATTTTTGCAAATATATGTAACAAAGAGCTCTGAATTTTCTATTATCACATAGTATTCAAGTATTGTTACTGAAACCCTTTGGTATGCTGGGGAACCCCACCCCCCTTTCTGTTTATTGGCATATTTATGTTCTTGATGAGGGGCAGTTTAAAAGAGTTGGGTGCCCGTGTGCAGGCCTCATGCAGGCCCCCTCCCCTCTGACAGCACAGTGGACCATGCACCCATTATAGATACTCCAATGATCCAGAGATCTAACAAAATACATTTCAAAGGGGATTAGTATGAAAATAGGAATTTAATACCTACCGGTAATTCCTTTTCTCATAGTTCGTAGAGGATACTGGGATGGATTAGTACCATGGGTATAGATCGGGTTCATTGTAGTCTGGCACTTTTTTAAGAAATGTTCAGTGTGTGCTGGCTCCTCACCTCTATGCCCCACCACCAGACTCAGTATAGGAAAACTGTGTCCGCGGAGATAGACATACTTTGAGAGAAGGAAAACATAACAAAAGCGGTGAGGTAACGAACCAACACACAACAGGAAAGGATAGCCGTGCTAACCAGAACAAAGGATAGCAACACTAAACAAATCAAAAGGATAGCAACGCTAACTCAAACAGTAATAGGGACAGCAACAGCAGACCCAACCAAGAACTTACAATCAGGTAAGCATGACACACGAAGCACTGAGGCAGGCGCCCAGTATACCCTACGGACTATGAAAAAAAGGATTACCGGTAGGTATTAAATTCCTATTTTCTCTAACGTCCTAGGGGATACTGGGATGGATTAGTACCGTAGGGAAGTTCCAAACCTCCCAGAACGGGTGGGAGAGTGCTGAGACTCCTGCAAAACCACCTGACCAAACTGAAGGTCTTCACCGGCCAAGGTATCGAACTTGTAGAACGTTACGAACGTGTTTGAACCCGACCAAGTAGCCGCTCAGCACAACTGTAAGGCCGAGACGCCAAGGGCAGCCTCCCAGGAAGAACCCACCGACCTAGTGGAGTGGACCTGAATAGAAACCGGCAGTAGCAATGCCGCAGAAGAATAGGCCTGTTGTATGGTCAATCTGAGTCATCGAGCAATGGACTGCTTAGAAGCAGGACATCCAATTTTGGTAGCGTCATAAAGGACAAAAAGCGAGTCAGACTTCCTGTGACAAGCTGTCCTCTTGATGTAAATCCTCAAAGCCCGAACCACGTCCAAGGACTTTGGAGCAACAGATGTATCAGACAGTACCAAAACCACTATTGGTTGATTAATGTGAAAAGCCGATACCACTTTCGGCAAAAACTGTGGGCGAGTCAGTCCTGAGCTCCGCCCTATCCTCATGAAAAAATCAAATAAGTGCTCTTACAGGTAAAGGCCCTCAATTCTGACATGCACCTCGCAGAGGCCAAATCCAGTAACATGACAGTCTTCCAAGTAAGATATTTCAATTCAACCCTGTGTAAAGGTTCAAACCAGTCCGATTGGAGAAAAGTCAAGACCACATTGAGATCCCAAGGAACCGTGGGAGGAACAGAGGGTGGTTGTATGCGAAGGACACCCTTTAGGAATGTTTGCACTTCCGGAATTACAGCCAATTGCTTCCAGAAAAATAGGGAGAGGGACAAAATCTGAACCAAAATCTGAACCAACCTTAGCCCCATATACAAGCCTGTTTGCAGGAAGAGCCGAAAACGGGCAAGTTGAAAATCCACTGTATAATATTTTCTACCCTCACACCACGAAACATAGTTCTTCATATCGGTGGTAATGCTTAGACGTGAACACCTTCTGGGCCTGGACCATGGCCGTGATAACCCTGGAGGGAAGCCTTTCCTGGCTAGAATCTCCCTTTCAACCTCCAAGCCGTCAAGCGAAGCCGCAGTAAGTCTGGACAGACGAATGGGCCTTGTTGAAGAAGATCCTTGAGAAGTGGTAGAGGCCAGGGCTCCTCTAGAGACATGGTCAGGAGGTCTGCATACCAGGCCCGTCGAGGCCAATCCAGGGCAATTAGAATTGCCTGAACGTTTTCCTTTTTGAGTATTTATAGAACTCTGGGAATGAGTGGGATTGGAGTAAACAGGTATTTGAACTGGTAAGTCCACGGTGATGTCAGAGCGTCCACTGCTGCAGCCTGCGGATCCCTCGTCCTGGAACCGTAATGACGCAGCTTCTTGTTGAGACGAGAAGCCATCAGGTCTATCTATGGACAGCCCCACCAGTGAACCAGTTGTTGAAACACCTGAGGGTGAAGGCCCCATTCCCCCAGATGGAGGTCGTGCCTGCTGAGGAAGTCCGCTTCCTAGTTGTCCACGCCTGTGATGAATATGGCTGAGATGGCCCTTGCGTTGGCTTCCACCCGGAGGAGTATCCGTGACACCTCTCGCATTGCGACCCTGCTTCTTGTTCCTCCCTGTCGGTTTATGTACACCACCGCCGTGGCATTGTCTGACTGTACTTGTATCTCTTGATTTTGTAGAAGATAGGAGGCCTGCAGAAGAGCATTGTAAGTTGCCCTGAGTTCCAGAACATTTATTGGGAGCAAAGATTCCTGACTCAACCACTTTCCCTGGAACTGAGCTCCTTGGGTCACTGCCCCCTAGCCCCGGAGGCTGGCATCTGTTGTCAGCAGAGTTCAAGACTGGGTACTAAAACTCTGGCCCTCCACAAGGTGAGAGACTTGTAGCCACCATAACAGGGATATCAGTGCTCTTGGAGACAGAGCTACACTCTGGTGCATGTGCAGGTGAGACCCTGACCACTTGTCTTTCAGATCCAGCTGGAACGGACGGGCACGGAACCTGTCGTACTGGATTGCCTCATAGGAGGACACCATAATTCCCAGTAGGCAGATGCCAAGGTGAACAGAGCCCTGCAGGGTCTGAGAACCAAGTGGACCATAGCCTGGATTGTCAATGCCTTGTCCATGGTGAGGAACACCTTCTGAGGCACCGTGTCCAATATCATTCCCAGGAACTAAATCCTTTGTGACGGTTCCAGGTGAGATTTCTGGAAATTTACGCTACAACCATGATCCGTAAGAAGGCGAGGAGCCAAGTTGATGCTGTTCAGTAGACTCTCCCTGGACACCACCTTTAACAGGAGATCGTCCAAGTACGGGACTATGTTGACTCCCATCATGCGGAGTTGCATCATCATCTCCGCCATGACTTTTGTGAATACCCTAGAGGCTGTGGAGAGACCAAAGGGTAAGGTCTGAAGCTGGTTGTCCAGAAAATCAAATCTGAGATAAGCCTGATGAGGGGGCCATATCAGGATGTGTAGATAGGCATCCTTGCTATCCAGGGATACCAGGAATTCCCCTTCTTCCAGACCAGAGACCACCACCCTTAGAGATTCCATCTTGAACCTGAATACCCAAAGATACAGGTTCAGAGATTTGGGGTTCAAGATTCGCCACACCAAACCGTCTGGTTTCAGTACCACAAACAAACTTGAATAAAATCCCCTGTTGTGTAACAGAGGAGGTACTGGAACAATAACCTTTGTCTGTAGTAGTTTTTGAATGGCATCCTGCAAGATAAATCTTGCTACAGGTGAAGCTGGTAAGCTTGACTTGAAGAATTTGAGAGGAGGGGGTGCTTGAAATTCCAAACGGTAACTCTGGGATATGAGGTCCCCCACCCACGGGTCCCGGCAGGATTTTGCCCACACATGGGCGAAGTGATGAAGCCGAGCACCCACCTCAAATTCCACCTGCAGCTGGGGCCAACCGTCATGCGGAGGACTTAGTGGAGGAGGATCCGGAGTCTTGGTCCAGAGAACTGGCAGCCGCTGGTTTTTCGGGACTTACCTCTATTTCCTCTAGCTGCATTGAAGACACCTCTGGCTCTGCCTCTAAATCTGGCCACACTAAAGGACTGCAGAGAGAGGGCCCAGGATAGGGACGTCTAGCCAGAGGCGCAGCAGATGGCAAATCGGTAGACTTACCCGCTGTTGCTTGAGAGATCCACTTGTTCAGTTCTTCCCCAAACAATGCATCCCCTGCAAAAGGAAGATTTTCCACTCCTTTCTTGGAATCAGCATCCGCTGTCCATTGTCGCAGCCACAGAGCCCTGCGAGCTGAGACCGCCATTGCTGTGGCACGGTCATTAATGAGGCCTATTTGTTTGATCGCCTCACTCATGAAATTCGCAGCATCCTGGATAGGATGCAGTAGAGTCAGGATCTCGCCCTGAGGTAGCGTGTCAAACACCTATAATATATTATCAGACCATTTTACCATGGCTTCTGTTAGAATTCTTGGGCTCACAGGAAGAGGAGGAAACACGTACACCATCTGGTAGACCCATAGAGTCGTCAGAGCATCTACCGCCACCGCCTGTGGGTCTCTCGAGCTGGAACAATACCGATTGAGCTTCTTGTTGAGATGAGAGGCCATCATGTCGATTTGTGTACAGTATATCCCCACTGACATGTCAAACACCTGAACACTTCCGGGTGAAGGCTCCATTCCCCCGGGTGCAGATCGTGTCTGCTGAGGAAGTCTGCTTCCCAGTTGTCTACTCCCAGAATGAAGACCGCCGACGCCACCACATGTTTTTCCGCCCAGAGGAGAATTCTTGACACCTCTGACATTGCTGCTCTGCTTTTCGTTCCGCTCTGTCGGTTTATGTACGTTACCGCCGTTACATTGTCCGACTGGACTTGAATGGCCTGATTCCGAAGTAGAGATGAGGCCTGCAGAAGGGCGTTGTAGATTGCCTTGAGTTCCAAGATGTTTATTGGAAGGACGACTTCCTGACTTGACCATCTTGCTTGAAACTGCACCCCCTTGGTGACTGCTCCCCAACCTCTGAGGCTTGCATCTGTGGTTAGCATAATCCAATTCTGAATCCCGAACCTCCGGCCCTCGATGAGGTGAGAAGTCTGTAGCCACCACAGAGGGGAGATTCGGGCTTTTGGCGACAGACAGATCCTCTGGTGCATGTGAAGATGCGATCCTGACCATTTGTCCAACAGATCAAGCTGGAGGGGCCTCGCATAAAACCTTCTGTACTGAAGTGCCTCGTAGAGGCCACCATTTTTCCCAGGCGAATGCACAGATGCACTGAGATCTGAGCTGGCTTCAGGATAGCCTGAACCATTGATTGGATTTCTATAGCCTTCTCCAAGGGAAGGAACACTCTCTGATATTCCGTGTCCAGTATCATACCCAGGAAGGAAAGCCTCTGCTTCGGTTGGCTCCGTCCTGCTAGCCTGGGAAGGTACACTGCACTGAGTATACTGCAGTGAACCCCCTGGGGAAGAGGAACACTGTGCTTTACATTAAACACACTCTTTGTCTGACATACTGTGACAGTGACAGCACACACACACACACACACACACACACACACGCAGGAAAAGGTAAATGCACAATTAACCCACAAAGAGCACTTGAAGAGAAACACAGAGACAGCCTGGAGCCAGCACACAGCGCCCTTACTGCTAATGCCAAGCTT
Organism: Pseudophryne corroboree; assembly: GCF_028390025.1. Classification (NCBI taxonomy): domain Eukaryota; kingdom Metazoa; phylum Chordata; class Amphibia; order Anura; family Myobatrachidae; genus Pseudophryne; species Pseudophryne corroboree. Next base: position 488,677,670 of record NC_086449.1, on the reverse strand, counting down.
AGCCGGATCGAGGACTAAGTACCCAGATTGGGGACTTAGTACACTAGTAAGCGCTCCCCCCCTGCTATGACCTCCTGGTACTGCTGAGGCAATCTGGAGTCTCTTTCCGGAAGAGCTGCGTGTCCCTGTCAGTCAGCGTCTGTGTCCACTGCAGAGGGAAAATGGTGCTGGTGAGCTGCTGGATCTGCTCATAGTGAAGCCTCGCCCCTTTAATGGCACGCGGTCTTCCCACTTTTTTATACTGGCTGAGGTAAGTTTTAGTGCTTAAAATGGAGTCAGTCGCCTTTTAAGTCTGTAATGCCAGTCTGGGTACTGTGTACACCCGTAGTGTACTTAGACTCAGGTCGCTCCCTCAGAAGCGGTGCGTCCGCACTGTGTACTAAGTCTTGTGACTTTGCCGCGGGAATGTACGCTTGACGTGGTGGGGCATGCGAATAGTTCCCTCAGGAGCTAGTGTCCTGTCAGTGGGGAACGGGACCATTAACCCTTCAAGAGGTTGCCCCCCCCCCCTAAGTCCCACGAAGCAGGCAGGCTGCCTGAAAATAACAAACAGAGAAAATAAATGTAGAAAACTCTTCAGGAGTTACCAGCGACGTGACCGGCTCCTCCGGGTACATTTTCTAAACTGGGTCTGGTAGGAGGGGCATAGAGGGAGGAGCCAGCGCACACTATAAAATTCTTAGAGTGCCCAAGAATCCTAGTGGACCCGTCTATACCCCATTGTACTATATTCTCTAGGACGTCAGAGAAATACCTACAATTAAAATCCCGATAGTCACAATCCCGACAACAATTGACTGACGGTCAAAATCCAGACAAGGTCAAAATAGCGACAAGGTTAAAATACCAGCATTTAAAATACTGACAAGGCCAAAATTTCGACATTTAAAATGTCGGCAGGTCAAAAAGTCGAACAAGTTGGTTTCAATAAAAAAATCATGAAAAACTCATGTCGACTTTTAGACCTATCAAAATTTTAAATGTCGGTATTTTGGCCTTGTCGGTATTTTAAATGTCGGTATTTTGACCATGTCGGGATTTTGACCTTGTCAGGATTTTGACCGTTGGGCAATGGTTGTCGGGATTTTGACCATCGGGATTTTGATTGTAGGTAAATTAACCGCATCCCTTTCAAAGTGTCTAAAAGAAGACTGCTTTCTAAAAGATGGATAGTAAGTGTAGTCTACTGTAAGAATATTTTAATTTGCTGTGAATAAACTGTTTCCATATGTAATGTACCAAAGAGCCATAACTAGCTAGAATTATTTTGTTATTTAAAATAACAACATATGAGTGTCAACTGAGCTTTCCTTTAAGAGTAGTAGTCTTAATAAATATTACAACCATAGCATTGCTTATTACAAATTCAATAAAATATATGTTCTGCATTTAGTACTTACCGACTCTCCATTTTTTAGCCACCTAATGGTAGGGATTGGTTTCCCCTTAGCAATACAGGGCCAATGCAAATCACTGCCTATGTCTCGTTCTGTATCATTTATATGTTCTACCCATTCCGGCTGGGCTAAAATGCAAGAGAACAAGCAAAGTATCACATATATAAAGCTGTACAAATGTATCAAGAATTATTATTCTATAATTACATATTCTGCAGCGTGTTACAGAGAATATTTGGCCATTCACATCAGTCCCTGGGTCTTACAATCTAATATGTAAATTAACAGTTAGGAGCTGATTGGCTGGTGCCTTTATCACCTTGCACATATCACTGGTTTAAGTGATATGTGCAAAGTGATAAAGGCACCAGCCAATCAATTCCAATATGTAAATTAACAGTTAGGAGCTGATTGGCTGGTGCCTTTATCACCTTGCACATATCACTGGTTTATCACTTCCTTATGCCTTCCCCAGGTTAATACATCTGCCCCTATATTCCCTACCACATGTACACGCACACACATTCACACTAGCCCATTAACCTGCCAGTATATTTTGGGAATGTGGGAAGAAACCGGAGTACCCAGAGGACACCCACACAAGCACAGGAAGAATACACAAACTCCACTCAGTTAGGGCCATGGTGGGAATTGAACCCATGACCTCATTGCTGTGAGCAGTAATGCTAACCATTACACCGTCTGTGCTGCCCCAAATGTATAGCATGTACAGTATACTGTATAGTAAATATAAGAAGAATGACATTACTTTGCCAGTCTGGATGTAACATTTTTTGCCCTGTCAGTAATGCTTAATTAATGCATGCTATAAGGCTTTATATATACAAAGGCAATGCTGCAGGCATACCAACCACCTAGAGATGCCAGCATATAGCAAGTCAGACTTGTGGCACCATATGCAGGGAGATGTATGTTTTTTTGCTTTTCGGACATATATTATAATTGTTTATTGCATTGTTTCTGATTATAGAGGCTTTAGCAGTTGTATTGTTAGCTAATATTGAATTTATCTGATACAGTGCAGTAGATGGTGGAAAACGTAGGAAGAAATGAGACCTAAATGTATGTGTCACGAGCCTGGTGTAATCTAGGTACAGATGCTCAGGGCCGTCTTAACAGCAGTGTAGGCCCCTGGGCAAAGCAATGCACTGAATCCCCTACCCATCCTCCAGCAGTAGGTGGGGGGTGCTATCAGCAGCAGCTTTGATGTTCCACGGGCGGTAGGGGGTGTTCTATCTTCCGCTCAGCATGTAGGACCGGAAACAGTAATTTCTGCTAATTACTCCTTTACTGCATAGATGATGGGAGATGGGGTGGGAGAGAGAACACTAAACTGTAGAAGGGGGCATTGGGCTGAATGAAGGGGCCCCAGTACATGACTTCCAGGGTGGTAGGGGGTGTTCAATATGCAGGGAAGGGGTGGATAGTGGAAGGGGCCCTGGTACATGACTTCCAGGGTGGTAGGGGGTGTTTAATATGCAGGGGAGGGGTGAATAGTGGAGTGGGCTTAATATTCATCATTTTCCGGTGGGAGGGCAGCTTGGCTGACTGCAGATATGAGATTAAAAAAACTAGAGAGCCCCACCTTTCAGGAGGTACTGGGGACTTTGGGATCAGATTTCAGTAGACAGAGCATTCCGCTGACGAGAAAATATAAAACTGCTTATACCAGGCATGTGGAGCTGAAGCAGGGGCTAGCTGCTGGAAGGCTGATATCTCTGGTTCTGGGCATAGTAGAGACAATCTGCCACTGTCCACTGAAAGGGGGGAGTATCAGTTTTTGGAGAATACTCTCAGAAAAAATAAGAATTTACTTACCGATAATTCTATTTCTCATAGTCCGTAGTGGATGCTGGGAACTCCGTAAGGACCATGGGGAATAGCGGCTCCGCAGGAGACTGGGCACAAATAGAAAGCTTTAGTACTACCTGGTGTGCACTGGCTCCTCCCCCTATGACCCTCCTCCAAGCCTCAGTTAGGATACTGTGCCCGGACGAGCGTACACAATAAGGAAGGATTTTGAATCCCGGGTAAGACTCATACCAGCCACACCAATCACACCGTATAACTTGTGATCTGAACCCAGTTAACAGTATGATAAACAGAGGAGCCTCTAGAAAAGATGGCTCACTACAACAATAACCCAATTTAGTTAACAATAACTATGTACAAGTATTGCAGACAATCCGCACTTGGGATGGGCGCCCAGCATCCACTACGGACTATGAGAAATAGAATTATCGGTAAGTAAATTCTTATTTTCTCTGACGTCCTAGTGGATGCTGGGAACTCCGTAAGGACCATGGGGATTATACCAAAGCTCCCAAATGGGCGGGAGAGTGCGGATGACTCTGCAGCACCGAATGAGAGAACTCCAGGTCCTCCTCAGCCAGGGTATCAAATTTGTAGAATTTAGCAAACGTGTTTGCCCCTGACCAAGTAGCTGCTCGGCAAAGTTGTAAAGCCGAGACCCCTCGGGCGGCCGCCCAAGATGAGCCCACTTTCCGTGTGGAATGGGCTTTTACAGATTTTGGCTGTGGCAGGCCTGCCACAGAATGTGCAAGCTGAATTGTACTACAAATCCAACGAGCAATAGTCTGCTTAGAAGCAGGAGCACCCAGCTTGTTGGGAGCATACAGGATAAACAGCGAGTCAGATTTTCTGACTCCAGCCGTCCTGGAAACGTATATTTTCAGGGCCCTGACTACGTCCAGCAACTTGGAGTCCTCCAAGTCCCTAGTAGCCGCAGGTACCACAATAGGCTGGTTCAGGTGAAACGCTGAAACCACCTTAGGGAGAAATTGAGGACGAGTCCTCAATTCTGCCCTATCCGTATGAAAAATTAGGTAAGGGCTTTTATAGGATAAAGCCGCCAATTCTGACACGCGCCTGGCTGAAGCCAGGGCCAATAGCATTACCACTTTCCATGTGAGATATTTTAAGTCCACAGTGGTGAGTGGTTCAAACCAATGTGATTTTAGGAACCCCAAAACCACATTGAGATCCCAAGGTGCCACTGGAGGCACAAAAGGAGGCTGTATATGCAGCACCCCTTTGACAAACGTCTGAACTTCAGGAACTGAAGCCAGTTCTTTTTGGAAGAAGATCGACAGGGCCGAAATTTGAACCTTAATGGACCCTAATTTTAGGCCCATAGACAGTCCTGTTTGCAGGAAATGCAGGAAACGACCCAGTTGAAATTCCTCTGTAGGGGCCTTCCTGGCCTCGCACCACGCAACATATTTACGCCAAATACGGTGATAATGCTGCACGGTTACATCCTTCCTGGCTTTGATCAGGGTAGGGATGACTTCATCCGGAATGCCTTTTTCCTTCAGGATCCGGCGTTCAACCGCCATGCCGTCAAACGCAGCCGCGGTAAGTCTTGGAACAGACAGGGTCCCTGCTGGAGCAGGTCCCTTCGTAGAGGTAGAGGCCACGGGTCCTCCGTGAGCATCTCTTGAAGTTCCGGGTACCAAGTCCTTCTTGGCCAATCCGGAGCCACGAGTATAGTCCTTACTCCTCTCCTTCTCATGATTCTCAGTACCTTGGGTATGAGAGGCAGAGGAGGGAACACATACACTGACTGGTACACCCACGGTGTTACCAGAGCGTCCACAGCTATTGCCTGAGGGTCCCGTGACCTGGCGCAATACCTGTCTAGTTTTTTGTTGAGGCGTGACGCCATCATGTCCACCTTTGGTTTTTCCCAACGGTTCACAATCATCTGGAAAACTTCTGGGTGAAGTCCCCACTCTCCCGGGTGGAGGTCGTGCCTGCTGAGGAAGTCTGCTTCCCAGTTGTCCACTCCCGGAATGAACACTGCTGACAGTGCTATCACATGATTTTCCGCCCAGCGAAGAATCCTTGCAACTTCTGCCATTGCCCTCCTGCTTCTTGTGCCGCCCTGTCTGTTTACGTGGGCGACTGCCGTGATGTTGTCTGACTGAATCAGCACCGGCTGACCTTGAAGCAGAGGTCGTGCTAGGCTTAGAGCATTGTAGATGGCCCTTAGCTCCAGGATATTTATGTGAAGTGATGTCTCCAGGCTTGACCACAAGCCCTGGAAATTTCTTCCTTGTGTGACTGCTCCCCAGCCTCTCAGGCTGGCATCCGTGGTCACCAGGACCCAGTCCTGAATGCCGAATCTGCGGCCCTCTAGAAGATGAGCACTCTGCAACCACCACAGAAGAGACACCCTTGTCCTTGGGGACAGGGTTATCCGCTGATGCATCTGAAGATGCGATCCGGACCATTTGTCCAGCAGATCCCACTGGAACGTTCTTGCGTGGAATCTGCCGAATGGAATCGCTTCGTAGGAAGCTACCATCTTTCCCAGGACTCTTGTGCATTGATGCACTGAGACTTGCCCCGGTTTCTGACTAGGTCGGATAACTCCCTGGCTTTTTCTTCCGGAAGGAACACTTTTTTCTGGACTGTGTCCAGAATCATCCCTAGGAACAGAAGACGTGTTGTCGGAATCAGCTGCGATTTTGGGATATTTAGAATCCAGCCGTGCTGCCGTAGCACTACTTGAGATAGGGCTACTCCGACTACTAACTGTTCTCTGGATCTTGCTCTTATCAGGAGATCGTCCAAGTAAGGGATAATTAAAACGCCTTTTTTTTCGAAGAAGAATCATCATTTCGGCCATTACCTTGGTAAAGACCCGAGGTGCCGCGGATAATCCAAACGGCAGCGTCTGAAACTGATAGTGACAGTTTTGTACCACAAACCTGAGGTACCCTTGATGAGAAGGGTAAATGGGGACATGGAGGTAGGCATCTTTGATGTCCAGAGACACCATATAGTCCCCCTCTTCCAGGTTCGCGATCACTGCCCTGAGTGACTCCATCTTGAATTTGAACCTCTGTATGTAAGTGTTCAAAGACTTCAGATTTAAAATTGGTCTCACCGAGCCGTCCGGCTTCGGTACCACAAACAGCGTGGAATAATACCCCTTCCCTTGTTGCAGGAGGGGTACCTTGATTATCACCTGCTGGGAATACAGCTTGTGAACTGCCTCCAATACTGCCTCCCTGTCGGAGGGAGACGTTGGTAAAGCAGACTTCAGGAACCGGCGAGGGGGAGACGTCTCGAACTCCAAAGACGGGCCCCCACCGTGCCTGAGTCCGCTTGTAAGGCCCCAGCGTCATGCTGAGGACTTGGCAGAAGCGGGGGGAGGGCTTTTGTTCCTGGGAAGTGGCTGTCTGTTGCAGTCTTTTTCCCCTTCCTCTGCCCCGGGGCAGAAAAGAGGAACCTTTTGCCCGCTTGCCCTTATGGGGACGAAAGGACTGAGCCGGATAAGACGGCGTCTTTTTATGTTGAGAGGCTACCTGGGGTAAAAATGTGGATTTCCCAGCAGTTGCCGTGGCCACCAGGTCCGATAGACCGACCCCAAATAACTCCTCCCCTTTATAAGGCAATATTTCCATATGCCGTTTAGAGTCCACATCACCTGACCACTGTCGCGTCCATAATCCTCTTCTGGCAGAAATGGACAGCGCACTCACTCTTGAAGCCAGAGTGGAAATATCCCTCTGTGCATCTCGCATATATAGAAATGCATCTTTTAAATGCTCTATAGTCAACAATATACTGTCCCTATCCAGGGTATCAATATTTTCAGTCAGGGAATCCGACCAAGCTACCCCAGCGCTGCACATCCAGGCTGAGGCGATTGCTGGTCGCAGTATAACACCAGTATGTGTGTATATACTTTTTAGGATATTCTCCAGTTTTCTGTCACCTGGTTCCTTGAGGGCGGCCGTATCAGGAGACGGTAACGCCACTTGTTTTGATAAGCGTGTGAGTGCTTTATCCACTCTAGGGGGTGTTTCCCAACGCGCCCTAACCTCTGGCGGGAAAGGGTATAATGCCAATAACTTTTTAGAAATTATTAGTTTTTTATCGGGGGAAACCCACGCTTCATCACACACCTCATTTAATTCGTCTGATTCAGGAAAAACTACAGGTAGTTTTTTCACACCCCACATAATACCCTTTTTAGTGGTACTTGCAGTATCAGAAATGTTTAACACCTCTCTCATTGCCGTGATCATGTAACGTGTGGCCCTACTGGAAGTCACGTTTGTCTCCTCACCGTCGACACTGGAGTCAGTATCCGTGTCGACGTCAGTATCCACCACCTGAGGTAACGGCCTTTTTAGAGCCCCTGATGGTTTCTGAGACGCCTGGACAGGGACTAGCTGATTAGTCGGCTGTCTCATGTCATCAACCGTCTTTTGTAAGGAGCTGACACTGTCACGTAAATCCTTCCATAAAGCCATCCACTCAGGTGTCGACTCCTTAGGGGGTGACATCTCTATTATAGGCAATTGCCCCGCCTCCACATCATTTTCCTCCTCATACATGTCGACACAAACGTACCGACACACAGCACACGCACAGGGAATGCTCTGATAGAGGACAGGACCCCACTAGCCCTTTGGGGAGACAGAGGGAGAGTATGCCAGCACACACCAGAGCGCTATATATAGATATAGGGACAACCTTATATAAGTGTTTCTCCCTTATAGCTGCTGTATTGTTAATAACCCGCCAATTAGTGCCCCCCTCTCTTTTTTACCCTGTTTCTGTAGTGCAGGACTGCAGGGGAGAGTCAGGGAGACGTCCTTCCAGCGGAGCTGTGAGGGAAAATGGCGCCTGTGTGCTGAGGAGATAGGCTCCGCCCCCTTCTCTGCGGCCTTTCTCCCGCTTTTTGTGAAAATCTGGCAGGGGTTAAATTCATCCATATAGCCCAGGAGCTATATGTGATGTATTTTTAGCCAGCCAAGGTGTTTCTATTGCTGCTCAGGGCGCCCCCCCTAGCGCCCTGCACTCTCAGTGACCGGAGTGTGAAGTGTGCTGAGAAGCAATGGCGCACAGCTGCAGTGCTGTGCGCTACCTTGTGGAAGACAGGATGTCTTCTGCCGCCGATTTGCCGGACTCTTCTTGCTTCTGGCTCTGTAAGGGGGCCGGCGGAACGGCTCTGGGACCGAGCTCCAAGGCTGGGCCTGTGATCGGTCCCTCTGGAGCTAATGGTGTCCAGTAGCCAAGAAGCCCAATCCACTCTGCACGCAGGTGAGTTCGCTTCTTCTCCCCTTAGTCCCTCGATGCAGTGAGCCTGTTGCCAGCAGGTCTCACTGAAAATAAAAAACCTAAACTAAAACTTTCACTAAGAAGCTCAGGAGAGCCCCTAGTGTGCACCCTTCTCGTTCGGGCACAAAAATCTAACTGAGGCTTGGAGGAGGGTCATAGGGGGAGGAGCCAGTGCACACCAGGTAGTACTAAAGCTTTCTATTTGTGCCCAGTCTCCTGCGGAGCCGCTATTCCCCATGGTCCTTACGGAGTTCCCAGCATCCACTAGGACGTCAGAGAAATTGTAAGTTAGACAGAACCCGATATATCTGGCTGGGAAGAGCAATTAACAGGCTCAGATGGGGACCACTGCTTTGAAGTCCGATATCTCGGTTCCCCAGTGCCAATTTTCAAAAATCTGGTTTCCCTGGAAAATGGGGACCCTCAGCTATCAGCCTAGGGCCCATAAACTCCTGAGGCCCTTAGGCAACTGCCTATTGAGCCCATACGAAAAGACGGCCCTGCATAAGCTACTGCTGCTGACTTGCACACACATTAAACTATTGCCTGCAAGTGTAGCTTTTTTAGATTACTCTGCGATATATAGCACAACTGCAGCCATCTCTGAATCAGCCCAACTCTCTTACATTTTAAGGGGGTATTTATTAAAGCATGGAGAGTGATAAAAAAGGAGAGAGATAAAGTACTAACCAACCAGCTCCTAATCATTTTCAAAAACAACCTATAACATGAGTAGTTAGAAGCTGATTGATTAGTGCTTTATAGCTCTCAACTTTATCCAAGCTTTAATAAATATCCCCCTAAGTCTTATGTTAATTTATATATTGCCATGTCCCAATCATGTCCCACTGCCACTTCTTATTACACAAAAAAGCATAAGTAAAATAATACTTATGGCTCTCGTTTTGCTTCTCTTTGCTTAATTATATTTGATGTCAATTTAAGAAATGAATACAATTATATATAATGAATCAATTTTACATTAACTTAAATGCAATTGCATGAATAATAGCACTGTACACACAACTATTTTCAATGACTAATTGTTATGTGAAAATGAAGAAAATTGCAGAGGTGCAGAGTAATTAACATCTACTGTTCTTTTGTGATATTGTGCACCTATTTTTTTTGAGCAAATTCTCACACACGTTAGCAAATAGCTTAACATGTCTAAATGGTGTCAGCTGTGGTGGATGAAGATGGGCCAACATGCCCAGCAGGCTACCTGTATTATATTGGGCCTATACAAACAATGCATAAATAAGGCTAGGTATGGCGGCACAAGGCCAGTATAGCAATTACCTTCAATTTGTGCACTCTCTACTTAGTGGAGAGCATTCACAGTCCAGCTGGCGGATGCAGAGCTATTTTAGCACAGGTGGTGTTATAGAAAGCAGCACTTTGTGATACATTTTTACTTTCTCATAATGGCAATTCAAAACTGCAGAATGGGGGCTGACACCGGTGTATGCACACATCACTGGATCAGGTACATCCACTATTTGTTTTTGTTTATAAATGACTCTTTCAGTATATCAACCTAACTTTTTTGTGACACAGGGCTAGATGCATCATCGCTTGGAGAGTGATAAAATGGAGAGTGAAAAAGCACCAGCCAATCAGCTCCTAACTGCCATGTCACAGGCTGTGTTTGAAAAATGACAGTTAATAGCTGATTGGCTGGTACTTTATCACTCTCCATTTTATCACTTTCAAAGGGATGATACATCTAGACACAAAAGCATTATTTATTAACATGATGCATAAATGAACTTTAAATATTTGGGACTTTGCTTTTATTACATTGCAAGCTCTTTTATCCAGTGTTCTCATTCACAATGACTCCATGTTGTTTAACGTTTAAAACTATGTAATAATTATTATGCCCTCTATGTTACTTACTGTTTACTCTGTAAACCAGTTCTATATAAATGATAATCTATAATATAACCTCTTTAAATGTCTAAAGGTACCTACACATTTAGCGATGCGCATGAGCGATATGAACGATCCTACACATTTAAGGGCCCTACTCACTTGGCGATGTATTCAACTTGGACGATGATCGATCTCGATATCGTCCACATTGACTTGCATTGCAAAACGATGGAAAACCAACAATGAACGACCGCAGGGACGTGCATCGTTCATCGTTGGTGCATACACACTGAGCGATATGAAATGTTTCTCGTTCATATCGCTCATGCACATCGCTAAATGTTAAGGTACCTTAACAATTGCGTACTGAAAGACAATGGGAGGCCACGCCCCCCACAGCTCTCAGTGGCTGCTAAGGACTGATCGAGAGGGTCCCACTCCCCATGCTCACATAAGACGAATAGAGGTCTATTCCCTCCTCTCCGTGCATGGGAAGGCCGCCTATGTTACCACCCACTTCTATTAACTGGCATCACTGTGACATCTGCCAGGTTTAGAACCTCTTACTAATATATGTTTTAAAATATTTTTTCTAAATTAAAATTGTTGAACCAGATAGGAGTCTTTGCAAAAGTATTGGTTTATGAGAGATGTATTAACAATCGTTATGGGGAAGGGCGGTATCAGCGCATGTTATGTGCTGGTCTGGAGAGAGAGTGTGTGTGCCAGGCTGGGGAGAGAGACTGCTGCAGCAGTAGTCAGTTCAATCTCTACCGGCCCCAAGTGCAGCGGTCAACGTGGTGGGGCGGGGGACTGTGGAACGTGGGCCCCTGCCACCCCCCACTCAACACCACTGCTGACAATAACATTTGCATATGCTCTCAGCTGCAACTCCAGCAACAGACAAAAGAGTGGACCCAGCAGCATCCATTTCAGAATCAGGCCCAAAGAAAACTTGTCCAAGGTCACAAAGAGCTACAGTACGACTGGATCCAAACTGCAGCCTCCATCAACTCTCTGTGACACTGTTGTAAATCAGTGACCATAACCACCATAATATTCATACGCTACTTTATACTGATCAACACTGAAGCAATCAGTATAATCACACAGTAGTATTATCATTTACTAAATTGTGTTCTTTAGAATGTTATAAAAAGATGCCATCACCTTACCTTGTACATAAACATATGCTCTGTGCAAATCCTTCCCCTTAATATTCTCAGCCTCACACTCATACGTTCCTTCATCTTCAGGCTGTATATTGAAAATCTTGAGCACAGTGCCTGCTTGATTAATTTCCGCAGAAGGAGGCATTGGTTCATTCAGCTTACGCCATCTTATCACTGGAACAGGACTTAATGTGCAGAATGAAAATTATATTACTTTGTGTGAAGCAAATATAACCATTTTATACTTGTTTATATTATGCTTTCAAATATCACATAGTTTGAGATGAACAGCTGAATGATTAATAAAAAATGAGGCAAATTAAACCCCAAGGCATGTTTTTGTGTGAGTAACCTGGGAGATAATAAAGTTAGACTATACAAAAGGAGAAGAAAAAAATACTTTGGGGGGGGGGGGACTCTTGGAGAAAAACTAGAGATGAGCGCCTGAAATTTTTCGGGTTTTGTGTTTTGGTTTTGGGTTCGGTTCCGCGGCCGTGTTTTGGGTTCGACCGCGTTTTGGCAAAACCTCACCGAATTTTTTTTGTCGGATTCGGGTGTGTTTTGGATTCGGGTATTTTTTTCAAAAAACCCTAAAAAACAGCTTAAATCATAGAATTTGGGGGTCATTTTGATCCCATATTATTATTAACCTCAAAAACCATAATTTCCACTCATTTTCAGTCTATTCTGAATACCTCACACCTCACAATATTATTTTTAGTCCTAAAATTTGCACCGAGGTCGCTGGATGACTAAGCTAAGCGACCCTAGTGGCCGACACAAACACCTGGCCCATCTAGGAGTGGCACTGCAGTGTCACGCAGGATGTCCCTTCCAAAAAACCCTCCCCAAACAGCACATGACGCAAAGAAAAAAAGAGGCACAATGAGGTAGCTGACTGTGTGAGTAAGATAAGCGACCCTAGTGGCCGACACAAACACCGGGCCCATTTAGGAGTGGCACTGCAGTGTCACGCAGGATGTCCCTTCCAAAAAACCCTCCCCAAACAGCACATGACGCAAAGAAAAAAAGAGGCGCAATGAGGTAGCTGACTGTGTGAGTAAGATAAGCGACCCTAGTGGCCGACACAAACACCGGGCCCATTTAGGAGTGGCACTGCAGTGTCACGCAGGATGTCCCTTCCAAAAAACCCTCCCCAAACAGCACATGACGCAAAGAAAAAAAGAGGCGCAATGAGGTAGCTGACTGTGTGAGTAAGATAAGCGACCCTAGTGGCCGACACAAACACCGGGCCCATTTAGGAGTGGCACTGCAGTGTCACGCAGGATGTCCCTTCCAAAAAACCCTCCCCAAACAGCACATGACGCAAAGAAAAAAAGAGGCGCAATGAGGTAGCTGACTGTGTGAGTAAGATAAGCGACCCTAGTGGCCGACACAAACACCGGGCCCATTTAGGAGTGGCACTGCAGTGTCACGCAGGATGTCCCTTCCAAAAAACCCTCCCCAATCAGCACATGACGCAAAGAAAAAAAGAGGCGCAATGAGGTAGCTGTGTGAGTAAGATTAGCGACCCTAGTGGCCGACACAAACACCGGGCCCATTTAGGAGTGGCACTGCAGTGTCACGCAGGATGTCCCTTCCAAAAAACCCTCCCCAATCAGCACATGACGCAAAGAAAAAAAGAGGCGCAATGAGGTAGCTGTGTGAGTAAGATTAGCGACCCTAGTGGCCGACACAAACACCGGGCCCATTTAGGAGTGGCACTGCAGTGTCACGCAGGATGTCCCTTCCAAAAAACCCTCCCCAAACAGCACATGACGCAAAGAAAAAGAAAAGAAAAAAGAGGTGCAAGATGGAATTGTCCTTGGGCCCTCCCACCCACCCTTATGTTGTATAAACAGGACATGCACACTTTAACCAACCCATCATTTCAGTGACAGGGTCTGCCACACGACTGTGACTGAAATGACGGGATGGTTTGGACCCCCACCAAAAAAGAAGCAATTAATCTCTCCTTGCACAAACTGGCTCTACAGAGGCAAGATGTCCACCTCATCATCATCCTCCGATATATCACCGTGTACATCCCCCTCCTCACAGATTATCAATTCGTCCCCACTGGAATCCACCATCTCAGCTCCCTGTGTACTTTGTGGAGGCAATTGCTGCTGGTCAATGTCTCCGCGGAGGAATTGATTATAATTCATTTTAATGAACATCATCTTCTCCACATTTTCTGGATGTAACCTCGTACGCCGATTGCTGACAAGGTGAGCGGCGGCACTAAACACTCTTTCGGAGTACACACTTGTGGGAGGGCAACTTAGGTAGAATAAAGCCAGTTTGTGCAAGGGCCTCCAAATTGCCTCTTTTTCCTGCCAGTATAAGTACGGACTGTGTGACGTGCCTACTTGGATGCGGTCACTCATATAATCCTCCACCATTCTTTCAATGGGGAGAGAATCATATGCAGTGCCAGTAGATGACATGTCCGTATCCGTAATCGTTGTCAGGTCCTTCAGTCCGGACCAGATGTCAGCATCAGCAGTCGCTCCAGACTGCCCTGCATCACCGCCAGCGGGTGGGCTCGGAATTCTGAGCCTTTTCCTCGCACCCCCAGTTGCGGGAGAATGTGAAGGAGGAGATGTTGACAGGTCGCGTTCCGCTTGACTTGACAATTTTCTCACCAGCAGGTCTTTCAACCCCAGCAGACTTGTGTCTGCCGGAAAGAGAGATCCAAGGTAGGCTTTAAATCTAGGATCGAGCACGGTGGCCAAAATGTAGTGCTCTGATTTCAACAGATTGACCACCTGTGAATCCTTGTTAAGCGAATTAAGGGCTCCATCCACAAGTCCCACATGCCTAGCGGAATCGCTCCGTGTTAGCTCCTCCTTCAATGTCTCCAGCTTCTTCTGCAAAAGCCTGATGAGGGGAATGACCTGACTCAGGCTGGCAGTGTCTGAACTGACTTCACGTGTGGCAAGTTCAAAGGGCATCAGAACCTTGCACAACGTTGAAATCATTCTCCACTGCGCTTGAGACAGGTGCATTCCACCTCCTATATCGTGCTCAATTGTATAGGCTTGAATGGCCTTTTGCTGCTCCTCCAACCTCTGAAGCATATAGAGGGTTGAATTCCACCTCGTTACCACTTCTTGCTTCAGATGATGGCAGGGCAGGTTCAGTAGTTTTTGGTGGTGCTCCAGTCTTCTGTACGTGGTGCCTGTACGCCAAAAGTGTCCCGCAATTCTTCTGGCCACCGACAGCATCTCTTGCACGCCCCTGTCGTTTTTTAAATAATTCTGCACCACCAAATTCAAGGTATGTGCAAAACATGGGACGTGCTGGAATTTGCCCATATTTAATGCACACACAATATTGCTGGCGTTGTCCGATGCCACAAATCCACAGGAGAGTCCAATTGGGGTAAGCCATTCCGCGATGATCTTCCTCAGTTGCCGTAAGAGGTTTTCAGCTGTGTGCGTATTCTGGAAACCGGTGATACAAAGCGTAGCCTGCCTAGGAAAGAGTTGGCGTTTGCGAGATGCTGCTACTGGTGCCGCCGCTGCTGTTCTTGCGGCGGGAGTCCATACATCTACCCAGTGGGCTGTCACAGTCATATAGTCCTGACCCTGCCCTGCTCCACTTGTCCACATGTCCGTGGTTAAGTGGACATTGGGTACAACTGCATTTTTTAGGACACTGGTGAGTCTTTTTCTGACGTCCGTGTACATTCTCGGTATCGCCTGCCTAGAGAAGTGGAACCTAGATGGTATTTGGTAACGGGGGCACACTGCCTCAATAAATTGTCTAGTTCCCTGTGAACTAACGGCGGATACCGGACGCACGTCTAACACCAACATAGTTGTCAAGGCCTCAGTTATCCGCTTTGCAACAGGATGACTGCTGTGATATTTCATCTTCCTCGCAAAGGACTGTTGGACAGTCAATTGCTTGGTGGAAGTAGTAAAAGTGGGCTTACGACTTCCCCTCTGGGATGACCATCGACTCCCAGCAGCAACAACAGCAGCGCCAGCAGCAGTAGGCGTTACACGCAAGGTTGCATCGGAGGAATCCCAGGCAGGAGAGGACTCGTCAGAATTGCCAGTGACATGGCATGCAGGACTATTGGCATTCCTGGGGAAGGAGGAAATTGACACTGAGGGAGTTGGTGGGGTGGTTTGCGTGAGCTTGGTTACAAGAGGAAGGGATTTACTGGTCAGTGGACTGCTTCCGCTGTCACCCAAAGTTTTTGAACTTGTCACTGACTTATTATGAATGCGCTGCAGGTGACGTATAAGGGAGGATGTTCCGAGGTGGTTAACGTCCTTACCCCTACTTATTACAGCTTGACAAAGGGAACACACGGCTTGACACCTGTTGTCCGCATTTCTGGTGAAATACCTCCACACCGAAGAGCTGATTTTTTTGGTATTTTCACCTGGCATGTCAACGGCCATATTCCTCCCACGGACAACAGGTGTCTCCCCGGGTGCCTGACTTAAACAAACCACCTCACCATCAGAATCCTCCTGGTCAATTTCCTCCCCAGCGCCAGCAACACCCATATCCTCCTCATCCTGGTGTACTTCAACACTGACATCTTCAATCTGACTATCAGGAACTGGACTGCGGGTGCTCCTTCCAGCACTTGCAGGGGGCATGCAAATGGTGGAAGGCGCATGCTCTTCACGTCCAGTGTTGGGAAGGTCAGGCATCGCAACCGACACAATTGGACTCTCCTTGTGGATTTGGGATTTCGAAGAATGCACAGTTCTTTGCTGTGCTTTTGCCAGCTTGAGTCTTTTCATTTTTCTAGCGAGAGGCTGATTGCTTCCATCCTCATGTGAAGCTGAACCACTAGCCATGAACATAGGCCAGGGCCTCAGCCGTTCCTTGCCACTCCGTGTGGTAAATGGCATATTGGCAAGTTTACGCTTCTCCTCCGACAATTTTATTTTAGGTTTTGGAGTCCTTTTTTTACTGATATTTGGTGTTTTGGATTTGACATGCTCTGTACTATGACATTGGGCATCGGCCTTGGCAGACGACGTTGCTGGCATTTCATCGTCTCGGCCATGACTAGTGGCAGCAGCTTCAGCACGAGGTGGAAGTGGATCTTGATCTTTCCCTAATTTTGGAACCTCAACATTTTTGTTCTCCATATTTTAATAGGCACAACTAAAAGGCACCTCAGGTAAACAATGGAGATGGATGGATACTAGTATACAATTATGGACGGACTGCCGAGTGCCGACACAGAGGTAGCCACAGCCGTGAACTACCGTACTGTACTGTGTCTGCTGCTAATATAGACTGGTTGATAAAGAGATGTCGTAGTATGTATGTATAAAGAAGAAAGAAAAAAAAACCACGGTTAGGTGGTATACAATTATGGACGGACTGCCGAGTGCCGACACAGAGGTAGCCACAGCCGTGAACTACCGTACTGTACTGTGTCTGCTGCTAATATAGACTGGTTGATAAAGAGATGTCGTAGTATGTACGTATAAAGAAGAAAGAAAAAAAAACCACGGTTAGGTGGTATACAATTATGGACGGACTGCCGAGTGCCGACACAGAGGTAGCCACAGCCGTGAACTACCGTACTGTACTGTGTCTGCTGCTAATATAGACTGGTTGATAAAGAGATGTCGTAGTATGTACGTATAAAGAAGAAAGAAAAAAAAACCACGGTTAGGTGGTATACAATTATGGACGGACTGCCGAGTGCCGACACAGAGGTAGCCACAGCCGTGAACTACCGTACTGTACTGTGTCTGCTGCTAATATAGACTGGTTGATAAAGAGATGTCGTAGTATGTATGTATAAAGAAGAAAGAAAAAAAAACCACGGTTAGGTGGTATACAATTATGGACGGACTGCCGAGTGCCGACACAGAGGTAGCCACAGCCGTGAACTACCGTACTGTACTGTGTCTGCTGCTAATATAGACTGGTTGATAAAGAGATGTCGTAGTATGTACGTATAAAGAAGAAAGAAAAAAAACCACGGTTAGGTGGTATACAATTATGGATGGACTGCCGAGTGCCGACACAGAGGTAGCCACAGCCGTGAACTACCGTACTGTACTGTGTCTGCTGCTAATATAGACTGGTTGATAAAGAGATGTCGTAGTATGTATGTATAAAGAAGAAAGAAAAAAAAACCACGGTTAGGTGGTATACAATTATGGACGGACTGCCGAGTGCCGACACAGAGGTAGCCACAGCCGTGAACTACCGTACTGTACTGTGTCTGCTGCTAATATAGACTGGTTGATAAAGAGATGTCGTAGTATATAAAGAAGAAAGAAAAAAAAACCACGGTTAGGTGGTATACAATTATGGACGGACTGCCGAGTGCCGACACAGAGGTAGCTACAGCCGTGAACTACCGTACTGTGTCTGCTGCGACTGGATGATAAATAATGATATAAAAAATATATATATATCACTACTGCAGCCGGACAGGTATATATATTATATAATGACGGACCTGCTGGACACTGTCTGTCAGCAGAATGAGTTTTTTATAGAATAATAAAAAAAAAACACCACACAAGTGAAGTCACACGACGAGTGTTTAACTTTTTCAGGCAATCACAATATAGTATACTACTAACTATACTGGTGGTCAGTGTGGTCAGGTCACTGGTCAGTCACACTGGCAGTGGCACTCCTGCAGCAAAAGTGTGCACTGTTTAATTTTAATATAATATGTACTCCTGGCTCCTGCTATAACCTATAACTGGCACTGCAGTGCTCCCCAGTCTCCCCCACAATTATAAGCTGTGTGAGCTGAGCACAGTCAGATATATAATATATACATAGATGATGCAGCACACTGGGCTGAGCAGTGCACACAGATATGGTATGTGACTGTCTTGTACTCCTGGCTCCTGCTATAACCTATAACTGGCACTGCAGTGCTCCCCAGTCTCCCCCACAATTATAAGCTGTGTGAGCTGAGCACAGTCAGATATATAATATATACATAGATGATGCAGCACACTGGGCTGAGCAGTGCACACAGATATGGTATGTGACTGAGTCACTGTGTGTATCGTTTTTTTCAGGCAGAGAACGGATATATTAAATAAAACTGCACTGTCTGGTGGTCACTGTGGTCAGTCACTAGTAAACTCTGCACTCTCTTCTACAGTACTCCTAAGCTCCAGTAAATCAGGTCAATCTCTCTCTCTCTCTCTCTCCTAATCTAAATCACTGTACTCCCTAACAGCTGCTCCCCGTCCCCAATCCTCCCCACAATTATAACTAAGTCACTCAGTCTTTACTCTTTTCTACTATAACGGAGAGGACGCCAGCCACGTCCTCTCCCTATCAATCTCAATGCACGTGTGAAAATGGCGGCGACGCGCGGCTCCTTATATAGAATCCGAGTCTCGCGAGAATCCGACAGCGTCATGATGACGTTCGGGCGCGCTCGGGTTAACCGAGCAAGGCGGGAAGATCCGAGTCGCTCGGACCCGTGAAAAAAAACATGAAGTTCGTGCGGGTTCGGATTCAGAGAAACCGAACCCGCTCATCTCTAAGAAAAACAAATAGTACAGTGTGGTAAGGGTAAAAACATAACTTTAAATTAGTGATTATTAATACATATTGGTGTATCCAAAAGGACAAAACAGTACATAAATAGAATTTAAAAACAAGTTGGGTTGCCTATGAATATTGAGCATCTGCCACTATATATGTCTGTTGTGAGAGGCAGAGAGGCTCCTGCATTAGGAGGAGGTGCAGGTCCTGACATGCCATATGGAGCATTATGGGGTTGCTCCAAGGTAGGTAGCTCTTAGCTTAGATATGTTTAAGAAGGGAGCCATTATCATGTGGCTCCTTGCTGGTTAATCATAGACCCAGATTGGGGTAATGGAGGTGTGGGGTTTGGTGCCTGTGGACTGGCTGAGCTGGATGGCTTTAGTGTGGCATACCCTAACATTCTATTAACACTTATCACTTACTAATTTCTTTAACACTATTTCTCCATTTTAATTACATCTCATTTTTGTATCACTTCCTTTATAGCTTCGGCTTACTAAGACTAATTTATAAACACTATAGTTTTCTCACTGGTATGCTGCACCTAGATATGGCGCTAGGGACCCCAAATATACAGAGAGGCCTTGACGTGGCTTTGGGGCTTATTCATACATTTGCGCAAGTATATGTAACTGAGATCTCTGAATTCCAATATTGTGTGAGATTTAAATCTGGTTACTGTTATCATTCAGGGTGCTGGGGGAAACAAAATGCCTTTTGATAGATGAGTCCTGGGGGGAAATTTACTAAGGTGGGAGATTTTTAGAACTGGTGATGTTGCCCATAGCAACCAATCAGATTGTATCTATTATCTTCTAGAAGCAGCTAGACAAATGTTAAGTAGAATCTGATTGGTTGCTATGGGCAACATCACCACTTCTAAAAAAAACCTCCCACCTTAGTAAATTTACCCCCTGGTGTGGTTTGGGTGTTGCGGTGTGAAACAGCTCATGTTAGGTTTAGTAGTTTTAAAAAGTTTATTGGGTGACCCTTCCCTTGTTTTGGTGACGCTGACGGCTCAGGATGGGCACGCCAACACAGTCCTGCTAGATAGGCACACCATAATATGCTTCTAAGGGAGGGTGGTTAACCAATGAATGCTCGCTAAAAGGATGTTTTGTGTTTTAGTGCTGTTTCTTACTGGTTGCCACCATATCTTCTCATCCCTTCCCCATAAGTTTCCTTAGTTTTTTCTTGTCAAAACACATTTGGCTTTATTTTATGGTAAATCTAGTTTTTGGCTTTTTATTTAAGGTATTCTGCATATTTAGGGGGGCATTCAATTAGCTACATCAGAGCAATCCAATTAGCTCTGATGCCCCGCACGAGAATCCCCGAAGTCAGACTGAACCTCGCAGCTCCATGAGCTACAAGGTAAAGTCTGTGTTAAAATGTCAAAATTGGATAACTTGAATACCCCCTTAAAGTTAAGTGTTTATAATTTAAGGTTAGGCAAGATAAGAAGTTTCTTAGTACCCGGCTCATAAACAAAGAGGTCTATTTACTAAGCCTTGGATGGAGGTAAAGTAGACAGAGATAAAGTACTGGCCAGTCAGCTCCTACCTATAATTTTACAAACACAGCCTTTAACATGGAATTTAGGAGCTGGTTGGCTGGTACTTTATCTCCGTCAACTTTCTCTCCATCCAAGGCTTAGTAAATAGACCCCAAAGACTTTGGCCATTTGGGTGTTTATTACAACTGTGGTAAAATTCCTCTTTGGAGAGGCACAGGGTGGTTCTCCTCATATATATGGAGCTTTTACGGTTTTCTATTATTTGGATTTTCATTGGCTGGCTCCTACAACTATTATCAGATTGGCAGAGAAATGAATGATAACAAAATGAGATGGATGATTATACATAGTGATGGGCAGACAGGATATTTACTTCACTTCAATTGCTGTTATGTTTTACTCTGTGTTTTAGGTTCTACATTTGCTATAGAGGAGCTACTCTGCTCTAGAGGTATGTCAGTAGAGGTACAGTAAGTATGCCATTTTTTAATCATTGAGAGCATTGGCAGTACTTACTTTCCTAACGCAAAACACTCCAGTGTCACATTTTGTTCTTTCAAAGCGTAAGTATCCGTGAATGCAACTTGTATGTCCGCTGCATACCGTTTCGCAGCTAAAACACAAAGACAACTAAATTCAAAATTTAACAAGCACAAATGTTCTCATTTATAGCAACCTGTCTGTCTTTACGTCAAGTATCTATAGCAATAACCACTTATTGAAAATTGAGATTGTGCCAAAAAGTCATGGTGTACATGATTGCACCTTTAAAAAAACATCTGCGTTAAGCCGGCATCCCGTACGGCCACCGAACTTGGACTTCATTACATCCCAGTTTAAGTAACATATAGTTCTGGGACTAAATTCACTGAAATCATTCTAAGAACACAAGTTCATATGAGACACTCAAATAAAGTAAAATCTAAGAAATGTAATGTATACAGGTGTTTGTACATAAGTTAACATCCTTTGTGGTATTATATAAAAACAATATAAATAAGGACATATCACAACAATATACTCTATCAGATATAATATAACAACATAGCTAAATATTTGAAAATCTATTTATATCTGTTGAAGTTACTGGCACTTACTTTCAGGTTGCGGCAAAAGTGAAGTATATCTGCTGAACACACTTTTTGTAATTGAAGGGCTGGACACAAAACATGAGTAATTGCCCCTGTCAGATTGTTCTACTTTTGCAATATAGAGATTTCCATTTGTCTGAGCAACAAATTTTTGTTTATTCATAGCAATAAAGTTTGGAAATTCATTTATAATCCATCTGTAATTAAGATCGTCTGAGAAGGGGGAAAAGAGGTCAGTTAAATGGTCATTTAAAGTATTATTTATGCAAATCCTATATAAAGTATTTAAACTTAACAAATAAATGAATTTTAATTTGCTAAAATAAACATCAACTAGAGAGGCATTAAAATATAGAAAAAGGTGAAAACATTATTCAAAATAAACATGTACAGTATCAATAGACATGACAAAGAAGTGACAAATCAGTAACTGTCAGACAGACGGGGGTTACTTTAGTGTGCATTGGGTAGTGCTCAGTGGTACACCACTGTTATAGAAAAAAAGTCTCCATAACTAAAAATTATAGCAAATATGAGCATTAACTACAGCTGGAGCAGGGCTCATGGCCACCCTGTGCAGCCCTGTCCGTGCACCCGTGACATCATGTGAGAGGGCTAGGCTGCCATCAGAAGAAAGTGTATAGGATGCTCCGGACAGCTCTAATGGCTGCAGTGTGCATGTCAGCAGCATGTCAGTCATCCTTTGATGCTCCGAGCAGAACTTGCCGGAACGGCACCCTGCTAGCCAGATGCAAGCTCCATGGTTCAATGCCGCTGCCATCCCCGGGCATTGTGCACTGTGTGACGGCACCACTTGCACAACCTGCTCTATAGCAGTGGCATTGACACCCCAATAGTGATACAATTTTCCATTTGCTTCAGTGGCTATTATTTAGTCACTGCACTTGTTGTACTCTGCTAAGACCTGGGGAAAAGAACTAAGAGGAAAATCTGCCTTCAGTCCTTTGCCACTTTCATCATTAAGATGACCATTTTGTGATTTTTCTACCCTGTCAGGATTACTTTACCCTTTCAGGAATATTTAAATCTGGAAAGTAAGGGAACAAAATTGCTATTTTTTTTAAGTATCTAACTATGTGAAATATATTGTACATATGGTTCATTTTGTTCTTTGAACAGAGGCATTCCTTTTCTATGCACCAATCGAGCCTACTTACTGTAACACCCATGTGTACGGTGACAAAACTTCCTCTGATGTTTTTGACTATTTCCTTTACCCCCCATTAAAATAATGTCTGCATAAAAATTGACAAGTTATATTTCCTGTTTAGAATGGATCGGGTCGATTTCTTTGCTATAAGGAAACCTTATTTTAGCATAACCCTAAACCTTATGTAACACAAAAATTAACTATCATCATACTGGTGTAGACATGTTAAATGTTGACATTTTGACCATGTCGATTTTTGTGAATGTCAATATTTTAAACATCCATGTTGACATTCTGTCTGCCGACATTCAGAAACTGTCTGCGCTGTGACTGAACCCCAATCCCTTTTGCATGGTGCTACAAAACTCTTGTGGGGACGTATAAATAAAAGATAATAAATTATAATAGCTGCATGCAGACATTGGGGGTCATTTCGACCCGATCTCACACTGCAGTTTTTCGCAGCGGTGCGATCGGGTCAGAACTGCGCATGCCAGATGGCCGACGGCCGTCGTTGCCTAGCGATCGCCTCTGCCTGATTAGCGTTTGGCCGCCATTTTCGGGGTGCGGTCCAGCCGCTGGACCGTGCGGGGGGGCTGGGCCACAGCGGCTGCGTGACGTCACACGCAGCCGCTGCGACCCTGGCAGCGACAAGTACCTCCCAGCCAGACGCAGGAGCTGCGCTGGCTGGGAGTTACTCTACAAGTACAAATGCAGAAAAGAAATAAAAAAACTGCTCTAACGGAAATGTAACGATGGCACACTGCCACCTCACTGTTGGGTACTAAACACCTGTACTGTGGATGCCATGTAATGGAAAGTAATAGCACGGCCTCACAGTTAGGGAACGGCTAGTAACATTTTGGGGGAGATGAATCAAACCATGTAAAGAGTGGGGAAGTGGACAAGAAGAGAAGTTGCCCAAAGCAATCAATCAGATTCTAGTTAGCATTGTATAGAATTTACTTGATAAATGCTAGCTAAAAGCTGATTGCTGGTTGCTATGGGGAACTTTTCCACTTCTCCATTCTTTACACGCTTTGATACATATTCCCCTTTATCTCTAAAGCGCCCATTTACTAGTTCAAATCATTAAATGATACATACTACCCAATATAAAATGCCCTGCCCTAAATGTCTAGCTTATCTGTGTTTTTCAGATACAAGAGGTGAATTAATTGATGTGTTATGATTTAATACATTTAGTTACAGGTATGTAAATTATTTAGGAAGTTCAGAAGCATCTTAGTGAAAGCACACAAGATAAACAAGCGTTTTAGCGTTCATATTCTTTGCTTATGCACCTACCCATATATTTACTGTATATACAGTAGCGGCGATATACGCCAGCCACTACATCAGACGCACAAAGAAATACAGCTTGTAATTTAATTTTTATCACCTGGGAAGTGTGGAGGCGGGTCACATATCAGCATTACTCCCGTTCCTTCCTTCACTTTCACTTCAGGACGCTCTTCCGCAGGGAAAGGATCAAGATCTAAGTTTAAAAGAAATGTAATCTATAAATGGGAAATAAATGTCACACAAAATACATCAAAATACATCTCAATACTGACCTTATTCAATACTGACCTAAAGATATACTATGGGCAAAATTTACTAAGCAGCAGGTTTCATGATTATTCTTTCCCATTGCTATGGTACATTTCTGTGTTCTCCAGGTGTGGAGGTTGCTGGCATTACAGAAGGTATATGCTTTAACATGGTATCGTAGTTTAGTGAACAAGTTACAATGGGGCAGATGTATTGAGCCTGAAGAAATGATAAAGCAGTGTTAAAGAAGTGATAAGTGGAAGGTGATAATGCACCAGCCAATCAGCTCCTAACTGCAATTTTTCAAACCCAAAATGATTGGCTGGTGCATTATCACTTTCCACGTATCACTTCTTTAACACTGCTTTATCACTTCTTCAGGTTTAATACATCTGCCCCAGTATCTGTTAGTTACACCAATAAATGTGATGCTTAACTGACAACACGGTCATGTGTCAGGGTCACTCACTGGATAGAGATTATTATGGTAAAAACTGGCAATTGCCTAAGGCAGTGGTTCCCAAACTTTCTTGAATCACAGTGCCCTAGAGTATCAGAATTTTTGTCATGGCACCCCTTGGCCAAAAGTTTCTTATTGAGAAACTTAGAAATAAATATTAAGTAAATTGTGTCTATTTGTCAGGTTCAACTGTGTGGTGAGGGACAAGATCTGCTTCTGTTTGTCCTCATATATTATGACTGACAGCCACCAGCGCTGATTTTGCCTATTACATTGACCATAAATAATTTGAACTGGTCCTGAACCAACAATCCAAGGCACCCCTACAAGAGCCTTGCGGCACCCCAGGGTGCCACAGCACGCAGTTTGAGAACCACTGGCCTAAGACAAGGAACTGTGCCAAGCAGCTGGTTGGCAATGAGACTTGGTAGCACATGTACAAATTATAAGGATACAAAAAAAGGCAGTCTTAGTAGAAATAGGCTGAGCGATCAGGAAACTAAAGTTAAATATGCAACTTGTTAGGAAACATGCTGCAGATTGTGAATGGAAACCTTCACAGTGAAGTCTTCATTAAATAAACCCTTTCACTTTTTTGCAACCACTATGATCAGCTTATAGGTAACATAAGCTGTGAATCTAAAACACAACTAAGATTAATAGAACATAAATGGGGCAAGATCAGCTTTAGGCCCACGGCATAATTTTTGGAATGTAGTTTATAGTTGCTATTTTATGGTTTGCTATGTATACTACTTTTAATTGGCAAGCAATGTATCATTTCCATGGTGACTAGCTTCTGGGAGCATTGCCAGACTAATCACTTCAAAATGCAACAGTTGGCAGACACAAAAGAAGTGCACCAATGCAACTCAAATGATTTAATCAATTAGAGCAAATAAAAAATGATTAGTACACTATAGAAAAAAAAGTAAAGACTACGGTTTCTATCCAATTAGGAGCAAGGTGGCTCACAGCACAATTAAGTTTGGCTATATTCTGCACTTGGCAGTACCCCCAGACTCACTGATTTAAGTTTGTAGCCTCAAAGGGTTGCGCTCAAAAATCTGCCAGTCTGGGGTGAGATCAGGCAGCGATGGTGAGTTGTGATGCTATTGCTGGCACTTCCATGCCTTTGCAAAATACATGTAAGGAAGGGGTTATATAAACATACTTTCTTCCTCTCTAGTAGATCATTTGAGGTTATTCCAATTGCATCCTAGTCATTAGTGAGCTAACCCTCTCTCCGGGGCAGGTATTGCTGTTGTCATACAGCGGATAACCAGGATATGTGACACAATGTGGCAAAAGGATGGTGCTCTATAATATCAAAAGATTGTACATAGATGTTCTTCATTACGTGAGGATGAAATTGATGCTACAAATATAACACCCCTTGACATTTAGGACCTCAGAGATTCTTTTAGTAGGTTTGATAATATTCAGTGAAGGTGGACTACAAACCTGCCACTTAATGCAACTTCTCCTGAATATGTTTTTAAGATGGAAACAATTTGATTATATATATATATGTATATATATATTTGTTATATATTCTGTATGTAATTCTTAGTATGGTTTCATTTTCTGTATATATGTAAGTTAAAATGTATCTATGTTTCATAAAACAAGTATAAAACATTCAGAAATGACTTAACATGTTTTTAATAGTTTTTTTTTTATCAAAGATTACAAGAATTTTATTAGAAAGAAAAAAAATATTAAAACTCTCCAATACTTGGCCATTATATTGGGACCACTTGTAAACATCTTATTAGACCTGACCAGCTAATGCTGAGGTCTACTACAGTATACAGTATGCCACTTCAGTAACATTTTTGGTCAAGCAAGACAATTCCTTCCAGTGTGGTTATCTACTGTTGGTTCCGTTCTCTATCCAGTGTGAATACAGAGTATAGTAATGTAATAAACTGGCAAATTATAGAGCTTGAGGTTTTAATTCAGTATCAGATACTTTAAAATATGGGAACCAAGTTATTTAATAGTTTATACCTCATTGTTGTTAGATGTTGTAAAATTGTATGTAAATGCTCACTCACATCCAAAGTTTAGGCTGGCTTCATTGCTCCTTACTGTTCCATACTCATTTGTTACTATACAGACATATTTCCCAGTATCCTTTGACTTCTCTGGGTTGTTGATGACAAGGTTGCCTCCTATCATGCTGTATCGTGGATTTAGAAGATCAAGCTCCCAATTATTTTGTCGCCACCTACAAAAAAAATATTTTTAAACACACATTTAATATCAGATAATATAATGCAAACCTTTCTATTGCCATGTTTTACAGTACTTTGCAATTATACATGTATATATACATTTATCTTTTCTCACGATTCATTTTATGCAGCCGTTAAAGAGAACCTGTCACTACTAATCCACCTGAATCTAAAGCAGATACTGACAATTAGAGCAGGGGTTCTCAAACTGTGTGCCGTGGCACCCTGGGGTGCCATGGTATGCTTGCAGGGCTTCCTTGGATTGGTGTTCCAGGACCAGTTAAAATTATTTATGGTCAATGTAACAGGCAAAACCAGCGCTTGTGGCTGTCAGTCATAAAATATGTGGACAAACAGAAGTGAATCCTGCCCCTCACCACATAACTGATCCTAAGGATGACAAATAAATACAAATGACTTCATTAATATTAGTAGACTGGCACTAAATCAATGAGAGCTCCTAGCCACGCCCAGCGTTGTACACACAGTCACAGAGTCACAGATCTGGGCTATTACATAGGAGATAAGCACTAAGATATATTTACCAAAACAAAGATAGGATTACAGGCAAGAAGACACTTCATCGATCGTTCTTTGCTAATATAAATCAAACTGCAAAAGCACCCAATTATTTTCAAACAAACACAGAGGATGGACCTCTCCTAAACTCTGATCCGTTGATTTATTCACGATACCATTACGTTGGAACTGAGGACTGAGCATCAATAAACCTATTTTCTCACCATTATTTTCATAATTAACGCTCACAATCCTGCCATTGATTGGAAAAATAAAATATTGATTTTCTCAAAAATCTCAATATTCCAGTGAAATCTGCATTTCAGCAACCCCCAAGATAAGCACATTTATATCCTGGGTGATTCTGATAAACTCCCATCTCAGTACTGGGAACATAAGAGTGAGGAGGAATGCCAACCCCTTCCCAGAAACCACCTTCACCACAGCCTGGCCAGCGAATAATACATGCAGTATAAATGGCAGAATGGAGCAGCTGCACATGCCCAGCAGCAGGAGATTTCCCTACCATCTGCTATGTGTGTGTGTCTGTGGAGCTGAGTGCTCAATCACTGCACCAGAGAGAGAACCTGGTAAGTGACTTACCATGATCATTGGGCCTGCATATGTCTGATATACTGTATTACATAAGCTGTGCTTTGGGGCAGACTAAAGCTTGTTACATGCTAATTATGCATCCATCATGGGCTGGCGACAATCGCTCTAAAATTAAACATTTGGACACCCCCCAGAAATCCTGCGCTTGCCTTCCTCAATATTGTTCTTATAATTATCTGATGGGACTATTACCAGCAATGAGCATTCTAGTATACTCTTATGCTGAACCTGAGCTAAATGACAACTTGAAAGTATAAGAAAAAAAAAATCTATTTTTGTCCATTTAATTCCCCAGCAGGTGCCACCCTCTTCTTGTAAACAACATGTAATCATTCCTGCACTGTTCACAGAGTGGTTGTTAAGAACAGAATCCCACATCCTTGAGAAGCAGGAATATTTAAGGTAGTAACAATCTTCATAAAATATGACCTCTGATGAGCATGCAGCCTGATTCACATTCATTCAGGAGACAGCAGAAGACAGCATTTACAATATTTGTGAATGTCTTTTTTTATGCTCCAGCAATGTTCCTCTATTTCATTAATGAGAGACATTTTACATAGCTTTGTTATTACATATTTAGCTATACCAGTGGCGTAAGTTTGTCCCAGTTGCCTGGAGGCAAGAAAAATATTGGTGCCCCCCCTATAAATATATAATATATATATACAGATATATAAATATATATATATATGTATATACTGTGTGTATATATGTATGTGTGTGTATATGTATATATATATATATATATATATATATATATATATTTGCTCCAGCATAGCAAGCCTGCAGGTTCTAACAATATGAAGCTACTACAAAACCGTTGCATCTAGGCAGATCTATGTAGGGGTCCAGCCACACACTACATAGATCTGCTCAGTCACTCACAATGCTGATTATTTCTCTGACAATTAATTTGCAAGTGGGGGTGTGGCCTGGATGCTGAGCGAGGAAGCTGGGCTTTACATGAGCTCCCAGGGACCTGAGAGATTATAACTAATAAGAAGCCTCCTCACCCATATATATAAGCCCTAACTCCCTGGATCAGCACCCTACACCTGTGGAGCAGGCGGTGAGTCGGTGCCGCGGAATCGGGGAGCCGGTTTACTGGCTCCTGCGGATTGCGGCCCACTCGCTGCTTTGAAGCCGGGGCCTCGATTTCTATACATCCCCCGCCCGCGTGATTTGCCCTACCGGAACTCCTGTGGAGCCGGCCTGGTCCTTGTCCCCTCAGCAGACATCCCCACAGACTGCCCAGCGCTGGTCCCCGTCCGGCGGGACTCGTCTGCTGTCAGATTGGAGACGAGAGACGCGCTGCAGGGTCCGGGCGGCGGCCATCTTGGGTGACGGAAGAAGAGAGGAGACTCGGCGGTGATCGGAGGAGGACGTGCGGAGGCCCCCGGCTTGCAGATCCGGCAGCTCTGAGGTGACGGCGGCTCCCTCCCCTCCCGCGAGCTATACTCGCGCACCCGTCCTCCGCTGCTACGGATCAGACTCTGGCCCGTCGGCGACCCCCCCCCCCCCCTCCTGGCCTGTCGGAAGTAGTGTGGCTCATTCAGCGGCGGCCCCCCCGTGTGCCTGGGGCCCTGCTGCAACTACTTTAAGCACACTGGGGTGAAGGCTGCCCTGGGCTACAGGTTCTCCCCCCCCCCCCCCCCCCCCACCTGCAGGCTCACATTGAACACCGGGGGATCTTGTGAGGCCCCTGCCCCGCTGCAAGTCCATCCACGGCTGTGGGTGGCTCGCTGGGCGGTGAAGTAGATCTGCGCTGACTCCTGCGACCCCCGGCCGTTCAGCCCCCGCAGCACTCTAACCTGCAGCGTTGAGGCCCTAGGGCGCGGATCAAGGAACAGGACGGGACCCGACGAAAACAAGAGAGAGGCCGAGGGCGTGTGGCCTCCAGTCGTGGGGCTCCTGATTCGGCTCCTCACTGTGCAGTGCCATCATCTGAAGTAGGCGCACGTTCGTTGCCCGGGTCCTGCTGCGCGGCGGCTGGTCGCTGGCTGGTCCGTGACCGGGCGGGCGTGCCCCCCCCTCCTCCTTTTTCCTTCTTCCGCCTAGCTGCCAGGATCGACATGAGTGGGGACTATCTACCTTACTCGACAATGCCGGCTGTGCCTCACACTTGATTACTACTTATTTTGCCCACTACCATATGAGGTTCATATGATACCTGCTTTACACTAAATCATTCTGCGACCAGGATGTGATTAGGGACTTACAACTCATAATACTTATAAAGTCTCTGGAAGTTGCTCCCAACCCATCCTGTGACCGTCTCAACAACCCTACTGGACCGATATTACTACTGGACATCAATCAGCTTCTATCATTCCGCCATGTCGCAAAAGAACCGCAAAACACCTGCTCAAGCTAAGCCTAGTATCCTCCGAGCATGGGAGAAAGCAGGTGCTACCCCACGAGGCTCCCCCTCTGTGGACCCCCAGTCGGATGCCGATGACGATTCTTCACCAAAGTCAGGTCTTACGACCCAAGATGTAGTGGCAATCGTCACTAAGACCATCCAAACGGAAATGAGATCAATCCTGACTGAATTTAGAACTGAACTAGCTGATCTCGGCACTCGCACAGATACCCTGGAACGTAAAGTGGATGAAGTCTGCCAGTACCAGGTGGTGGTCGAACAGGAGTTGGCGGAGATCCGGGCGGACATAACCCAGCAAGAGGATCACTTAGAAGATATGGACAACCGGAACCGCCGGAACAATGTCCGGATCCGTAACATTCCGGAGAGCGTTCCTATGGAGGGCCTCCCGACCTTTCTGGAAGGCCTGCTGCAAACCATGATCCCCGAAGTCCCAAAAGACTTCCTCCTTCTCGATAGAGCTCACCGAGCTCTGCGCCCACGCCCACCACCATCTCAACCCCCAAGAGATGTCATCCTGCGGTTCCATTACTACAAAACGAAGGAGAAATTTATGACGGCGGCCCGGGATCATCAAACGGTTCTCTATTCTGGAGCCCAACTGCAGATATTCCAGGACTTAGCCCCCTCCACGCTTCGAAAACGCAAGGACCTGACCGTTATCACTAGAGTCCTTCGAGATAACTCCATCAAATATAAATGGGGTTTCCCGTTCCAGCTCCATGTCACGAAGGATGGCTCTCACCACTCGATAAAAACGCCCTCCCAGGGATATGACTTCCTCAAAACCTTGGGCTTATTTGAGTCTCTTCCTGACGAGATCCGAAAGCAACTTCCTGTTGCCTCCCCTAGGAGGCCTGGGGCTCCTGCCCCCGAATGGTCTACTAAATGAACGAACGGAATTCCCTCATCGGATCAGTAGTTATATTGGATAATGTTTATAGACCCCTCCCATGTTTACTGTTATAGTGACTTACTGAAATATTATTTCACATGTTAGGTCTCTGTGATTTGCCTAATTCAGTATTTTAAGTTATTTTATCTCATTCCTATATGGGGTTGGGTGGCGACTCTGTCCTGGGAGTGGCTGGCCGCGCCCTTGGGGATAGACGGGCTATCCGCCTGGTCTGCTCCGGGGGACGGTGTGCCCCTCTGGACCCGGTTTGCCTATTCTACGGATATAGTTTTTTTTTTGTTTTTTTTCTCATGTTGCCCACAGCTTTTTTGAGTTCTCGATACAGGCCCACCCACCTTGGCTCTCACTATAGAGAAATGGGCTATTTTGCAACTAATTATTTTCTTGATCTAATTAATATGTTACACTAGTTTCTCATACTTCAGTTTATACAATATTATTTGCCACATTTGAGTTTAGCGGCTGGACCAATTGGACGCAGTCTGAGCCTCCTGCGTCTCGGTTCAGAGTGGTCCCTCTTTCCTTTGCTGGTTTCGTGCCTTGAATTGGAAAGGCTAATCTGCTGTTAGAATCAAGGGGGCCACTCGGACGCCGACCCTGGAGGTGACGATTATAGATACTATTGTGGTCAAGTACCGCTATTGATCTATCTATACAATGTGATAGGCCACATTGGTGTTATGCTTTAAGATGCTTTGGTTGACTCTACGTAATTAAGCACAGTAATTGTTCATACGATTGATGATAGTGGTATCCTTTCTTTCTACTTACCCCTATTTACTGCCTGATCTGAAATTCCCGTTCCCCTTCTGTCCTGGTTCGCGGAATGTATTTCCTCCTCCTTACACCCTCCTATATGTTCCTCATCTTCCTTGTTATGTGTTACCATAGACATGATCCCACACCCCGAAGGGGCTGCCCGCTTGGTGCCCGCCCCCTCATTCCTAGACCCAACCCGCTTTTAGGAAAGGGTCTAGCCCTACTGTTCGTTTTCACGATCTCTTTTACCTGTTACTTCTCTCTTTACCTCCCCTCTTTCATACCCCAAGGTCGACCATGTCCAGAGCTGCCCTTTTTATTGCGCTGTCCAGACCTTCAACCCCCATGACTTTGAAAGTTTTATCCATTAACGTCAATGGCCTTAATTCCCCGACCAAACGCTCCATGGCGTTTCAGTTTTTTACCAGACAAAAGGCGGATATCATATTCTTGCAGGAAACCCATTTTAAGACCCCTCACCCCTCCTTAAGCTCCAAACGCTATCCTCATGCCTTCTACTCCACAATGTCAACTAAACGCAGAGGCACTGCCATCTTGGTTCATCGTGACCTGCCCTTTGTTGTACAGGACACAATTCGTGATGACCATGGCAGATTTGTGATCCTTTCCGGCTCCCTTAATCAAACTCCCATTACTTTGGCATCGGTTTATGCTCCAAACATGCAGCAGGGTTCCTTCTTTAGGACGTTTTCTGACCACCTCTCTAAATTCTCGAATCCCTGGGTTATTGTGGCTGGTGATTGCAACGCTACAATGGATCCCCAAGCTGACAGATCCCGTCCAGGTGTTGGGCCCTCTCCTCACACCAAATTATCTAAGCTCCTTCAGACCTGTGTTACCGCACATAATTTATATGATACTTGGAAAACACTTTACCCCTCTGCTAAGGGTTATACACACTACTCCCCACAACACGATATATACACTCGTATTGATTACGTTTTTGTAGATAGGGACTCCACCCAATCCCTGTTGGGAGCCCAAGTGATTCCGACCACCTGGTCTGACCATTATGCGATTCTGCTTGATCTTGCTTGTTCCCATAGACCTCAGACTTCCCGCAAGTGGCGCCTTAATGAGTCCCTATTTCTTAAGCCTGATAATGTGACTCGAATAGAGGAAGCGATTCATCACTTCCTAAATGATAACATCTCCCCTGACATGTCGCCCACAATACTATGGGAAGCTCACAAGGCGACATTGCGGGGGCTCCTTATTAGCCTTACGTCAACTCAGAGGAAGATTGAGTCTAAACGGATCGCGGACCTGGAGACTGAATTAACATCTATGACACTCCGTCATCAGCACTTCCCCAAACGTAAATTGTATTTAAAGATACTCGCCCTGAAAGGGCAGCTATCCCAAATACTCACAAAGAAAACGATCAAATCATTATTATGGATCCGCCAAAAATTCTATGAAAAGTCGGATAAGGCAGATACACTATTAGCCCGGCGACTGCGCGAGAAACGCACGCTCAATCGGATCCTGGCATTAAAATGTCCTGACGGGTCCACAACGAATGACCCTAAAGTGATGGCTTCCCTCTTTCAGGAATATTATGCTTCCCTCTATAACCTCCCCTCTGAGGCCGCTACTGACCCACATTATATAACAAATATCCAACATTATCTTTCCTCTTGTCAACTACCGAAATTATCCGCAGCGGACCTTAAGTTACTCAATGATCCTATCACACACGAGGAAATTCTTCTCACAATCGGGCAGCTTCGTCGCTCCTCCGCACCGGGTCCGGACGGATATACTGCCATATATTATAAGAAATTTTCCCAAGCCCTTCTCCCTATGTTACATTCACTATTCAACTCACTGATGGAGGGGAACTCTCTCGATGCAGCGACCACCAGAGCCAATATTATAGTTATTGCCAAACCTGATCGAGATTCTACGGAACTAAAAAACTATAGACCCATATCGTTATTAAACACAGACTTAAAGCTATTCGCTAAAATCCTGGCTAATCGACTCGCCCCTCATCTTCTCACACTGATACACCCAGATCAAGTAGGCTTCATTCCCAATCGTCAGGCTGCTGATAATACTAGGCGTCTTATAGATCTCATACACCTCTCCCATCGGGATGCCGCCCCAACTTTGGTGGTGGCTCTTGACGCGGAGAAAGCCTTTGATAGGGTAGCCTGGCCCTTCATACAGCATGCCCTACAGGCAGTGGGTATCCAAGGCCCATTTTATAATGCCATCACCTCGCTTTATGTTAATCCTTCAGCGTCAATTCTGGTTAATGGCCTTACCTCCTCGCCTCTGCCTATCAAAAATGGCACCCGACAGGGATGCCCACTTTCCCCCTTACTCTTTGCCCTAGTTATGGAACCACTGGCGGCGAAAATCCGTCTGAATCCCAATATCTCAGGTATTCGGGTGGACAATCATGAATATAAAATCGCACTGTATGCAGATGATGTCATCCTGACTTTGACTAACCCACACGTGTCCTTACAACAGCTTTTTCAGGAGATCCACACATATAGCTCCATTTCAAATTATAAACTTAATGCAGACAAAACAGAGATCCTAGATTTGCATATCCCCCCACAGGATCTTAGTACTTTACGTTCCTCCTTTGCCTTTAAATGGCAAAATTCTAAACTTAAGTATTTAGGCATCTATCTAACCAAATCTTATTCATCGCTGTATGCTGCTAACTTCCCACGGTTGATATCTCAGTTTAAAACAGATCTTGCTGCCTGGAACAAATTCTTTATTTCCTGGTTTGGTCGCATAGCAGCAGTCAAAATGAATTTACTACCACGGATATTGTACTTGTGGCAAACCCTGCCTATTCACATCCCAGTCAAAATATTAAAGAATTTACAGCGAGATATATCTAGCTTTATATGGGCTGGGAAGAAACCCAGGGTTAAGATACGGCTATTACAACAACACCGCTCGGAAGGCGGACTGGGCGTACCAGACCTTACTCGATATTATCGAGCCGCACATCTGGCTTCATGTGTCCTCTGGCATTCACCTCCAGCACAGAGAACGTGGACATGCATTGAGGCACAATCTCTCCGTATGTTCTCACTCTCAACCCTACTATGGTGCCCAGCCCGCTCCCGACCCGCCTCTACCTTACTCTTGCCAACGGTGCGCTTTTCCTTGTCATTGTGGGATTTTTGCACTCGCTTTTATCAACTCCGATCCCACAACCCCTATCTAACTCCTCTATGGAACAACCCGCACTTCCCACCGGGTAATAATCACTCTGCATTCCATCATTGGACAATGCACAACATTCTCTTCCTTCAGGACATTACCCCTCTTTCCTCATTCCCATCCTTTGAAAATTTGCAATCCCGCTACTCGCTTCCTCACTCTGTATTTTACCAATTTTTACAAATTAGACACTTCTACGGTACACTCCCTAAACCCACCAACCCCATCATAGCTACCCCTCTGGAAATATGGTGTTGTGGCTCTCGTTTAACGAAGGGACTCCTTTCACGCATATACCGAGTGCTACTGTCACACGATATCCCCCCCAAGGAGAGTCATGAGTTAGCGTGGGAGAGGGAGGTGGGGGAGACCTTAACCGTAGAGGAATGGGAGGATATTAGACAGGAAATTACCAAAAGCTCTATTTCAGTTCGTATAGCCGAAAATTCATATAAATTGTATTATCGATGGTACCTGGTACCTATTAGATTACACTCTATTTATCCAACGTGCTCGGACGAGTGCTGGAGACTATGTGGTTCCAGGGGAACCTTGTTGCATGTTTGGTGGTCTTGTCCAACTATTCGCCAATATTGGAGACAAATTCATAAATTGATTCTAGAAGTTACGCACTTAACCGTGCCAGACTCACCCTTTTACTCACTACTCTCCCGCCCCATCCCTGACACCTCGCGCCACCAACGGGCCCTAATCAAACACATCCTGAACACAGCCAAATGTCTAATAGCGTCTAATTGGAAATCTGTGGCCCCTCCTACTATGACCGCTACTATTAACGCAATTTGGTTCACATATAAGTTAGAGCGAATTACGGCTTCTATCCGAGACTTCCCACTCTCTTTCACTGAGACATGGACACCATGGACCTTGCATTTTAACGCTGAACCACCATTGACAACCATTTAACACCTAATACCTAGTGCCTCATTCTATATGTTTGGTGCTGATTATTTGGGATATTAACTAGATCTTATCTGCATCTGGAATTTGCATACATCAATAGCTCGGACTGGTCGACCTTCCTATCTCTTCTCACCCCCCCCCCCCCCCCCTCTCCATACCCTCTGTTTCTTTCTTTCACCCTTTCTCTTAACCCTAATGGATAGTTGTAGCGTTTAGGTGATTTGTCTACATGGAGGCAAGCGTGATAATTACTTATTGATATGTCTATTGAGTGCCCCCCCCCTCCTGATTATAATATCTCATTCGTTCCTTATATGCCTCCTATTGTTACAACGTTGTATTTATTTGTTTATATGCCTAAATAATCAATAAAATGTTATTTAAAAAAAAAATAATAATAATTTGCAAGTGTCATATCCAGGATTAGAACCCACAAACTTACACTGGTCGCATGCACCTTACTGATGGAGATATCTGATCTTGCATAGGAAGTATGAGAATTCTAACTACAGTATATGAAGTTCCTTGTAATTGTCTGAGAAATAACTTCATATAGTTAGAATGTTCATGCTTCCTTTATAGGAGCAATTAGCTTAATCAGTAAGGTATCTGCTTCCAGTGTATCTATAATAAAGAGGGTGTGATTTGTAAGGTGTAGTGACTAGTGGGGAACTTGGCTACGGACGAGATACCGGCTGCTGTCATTTAACTTAATTGATTAATGTCGCTGAACACACGGAACAGGAGGAGAGGTGTCCCCTTCAAAGCAGGAGCCCGGCGGCAGCTGACTCTGTTGCCTCCCAGAGTTCTGCCTCTGAGCTATACTCTTCTTAGATACACGTCTGCACATATTTAGAACATCTTTGGACAAATTGGGGTCTGATTCAGAGTTGGGAGCAAAGTAAGAAAAAGGAGTACCTTTACATCTATGTAAAACCATGCTGCATGCAGGTGGGAAGATCTCAAATGTGAGATTTAGATCTGGGAGAGATGCGGTTATCTGGCTATAACATTTTTGACAATGTATTAATATTGGTGGAAATTTACTAAGCTCCCGAATCCATTCTAGTTTTTTTTTTTCTAAGTGTGAGCTTGGGAATTTACTAAACACAAATCTTGGCAGTGTTGGGGCCAGTGGCGGACCTACCGCCAGTGCAAGCAGTGCCTTGCACTGGGGCCCGCCACTGTCAAGGGGCCCAAAGCAGTGCAGCATGTAATGAGCCAAACTGACTCATTACATGCCGCTGTGTGCTGCGGGCCACCGCCGCCCACAGCACACAGCCGCCCGCCAAAGAAAGGAGTGGAGCGCAGCGGCTACGGGGGAGAGGAAGGAGGAGGGTGGTGGAGGAGGGAGACGCAGCAGCGCTGTGTAGTTGGTGGAGGCGCTGCTGCTGCTGTCCCTCTCCTTCACCATTGGCTGTCCGCCGCTGTGAATGCTGGGAAAAGCTATGGTGAAGGAGAGGGACAGCAGCAGCAGCGCCTCCACCAATTACATTGCGCTGCTGCGGCTCTCTCCTCCACCTCCTTCCTCCTCCTCTTGCTCCCCTGCCCGGGATATCTGCAAGAAGAAGCTGCACCGAGGAGCCTGACTGCCAACGGAGACAGTAAGTAT
Organism: Pseudophryne corroboree; assembly: GCF_028390025.1. Classification (NCBI taxonomy): domain Eukaryota; kingdom Metazoa; phylum Chordata; class Amphibia; order Anura; family Myobatrachidae; genus Pseudophryne; species Pseudophryne corroboree. The sequence continues at coordinate 488,639,598 of NC_086449.1, read as the reverse complement.
AATTCTTTCTTTCTTTCTTTCTATATATTCTGTCTGCCGTAATGTGTAAAATGGGGACGCCGTCTGCTGTAATGTGTAAAAAGGGGGATGCTGTCTGCCATAATGTGTAAAAAGGGGACGCTGTCTGCCGTAATGTGTAAAAATGGGACGCTGTCTGCCGTAATGTGTAAAAAAGGGGACACTGTCTGCCGTAATGTGTAAAAAAGGGGACACTGTCTGCCGTAATGTGTAAAAAGGGGACGCTGTCTGCCGTAATGTGTAAAAAGGGGACACTGTCTGCCGTAATGTGTAAAAAGGGGGACGCTGTCTGCCGTTATGTGTAAAAAGGGGGACGCTGTCTGCCGTAATGTATAAAATGGGGGCGTTATCTGCCGTAATGTGCAAAAAGAGGACGCTGTCTGCCGTTATGTTTAAAAAGGGGACGCTGTCTGCCGTAATATGTAAAAAGGGGACGCTGTCTGCCGTAATGTGTAAAAAGGGGACGCTGTCTGCCGTTATGTGTAAAAAGGGGTCGCTGTCTGCCGTAATGTGTAAAAAGGTGAATCTGTCCGCCGTAAGGTGTAAAAGGAGCTCTACCTAGTGTAGTGGTGCTACTGTGCGGCGTAATTTGAATAATGGAGACTACTGTGCACCGTTATAGGAATTTGTATTATTTTGTGGCCACACCCCTTCCCCACGAAGCCACACCTCTATATTTTTTGCGCACTACCCCAGTTTTACATAGAGGGGGCTCCGATGCCGTTTCTTGCACACAGTGCTAAAATGTCTACTTACGGCACTGTTTCTAGGTATCCATTTCTCTGGCCCTGAGCAGGTCCCCCTCACCAGATTCTCTCCAGAGGTGAGGGAGTGGACTTGGATGGGATGAGGGAGGGGGAAGGGGAGGGGCAAAGCATTTTGTCGCACCTGGGCCCACCGCTCGCTAGTTACGCCACTGGTTGGGGCTATTCGTATTGAGATACACAGTCCCAAAAAATACAAATCAATAGACCATCGGTCAAACACGGCTGTTATTTTATACAACACAGGAATTTACTAATAACAATAGCCAAACACTGCCGGGAAAGCAGAGAATTCGTACAAAAATGTAACTTTCAAATAGACCCGCCTACAGGTTGGCGTGTTTAAATAGTCATGCATGGATCAGTGAGATCTGTGCATGCTTCTCTGTGTGAAAGTGTCAGAAATAGTTAAAAATAAAATAAAAATTGCGTGGGGCCCCCCTCCTAAAAATAACCAGCCTCGGGCTCTTTGAGACGGTCCTGGTTGTTTAAATACTGGGGAAAAATTGAGTAGGGTTCCCTGTATTTAGATAACCAGCACCGAGCTCTTGGGCCAATCCTGGTTCCAAAAACGCAGGGGGACAAAAGACGTAGGGGTCCCCCGTATTTTTTAAACCAGCATCAAGCTCTACTAGCCAGGGAGGTGATGCCGCAGCCGGGGGACACTTTTATATAGGTCCCTGCTGCCAAAGCATCACTCCCCCAACTATTCACCCCTGGACGGGGTTCCCTGGGGGAGTGGGGACCCCTTAAATCAAGGGGTCCCGCCTCCAGGCACCCAAGGGCTAGGGGTGAAGCCCGAGGCTGTCCGCTCCATCCCTGGGTGGTGGATGGGGGGCTGATAGCCAAAATTGTGTAAAAAAGAATATTGTCCTTTGTTGTGGAACTACAAGTCCCAGCAAGCATCCCCCGCTTGCTGTTACTTGGAAAATCACAAGTGCCAGCATGCGGGGAAATAATGGGCCCGCTGGTACCTGTAGTTCCACAACAAAAGAAATACCCAAATAAAAATACAACACACACACACCGTGAAAGTATAAGTTTATTTACACATACACGCACACTTACACACTCACACATACTTACCTAGTGTCCCATGGAGCCCATCGGTTCTCTTGTCAAGTAGAATCCCTTGGGGTACCTGTGAAAAAAAAACACCTAAATACTCACCTATTATCCACAGGGTTAAAAAAAAATAAAAAAACGAAAAACCCGATCCACACCACTAAAGGGGCTCCATGCAACATTGCGCAACAGTGGGCGTCACGCACCTCAGCTGCATGCACACTTATGCTGGCCATACACCAGGACGACCAGCATCCGAACCTATTCCAGGCACGACTTCCCTCCAATTTCCCTGGCAGCTCTGGACACACGATATGGGGCTCTGGACACACGATGGGTTGTTAAACGATCGATGGCATGCCTCACCAAAATATATAAATAAATAAATGAACAAAAATAAACACGGAATTGCCACTCAAAATCGTACGATGCATCGTATGTACATCAAACATGGTATGATGTGCATATGATGACGGCGGATAACATGGGCTGCACTTATGATCATTTGAAGCGACGTGCGACCTGCGGGGCCGCACATCGCATCGTAATCATGCATAAAACATGCACAATGTGTACACAATGCGTCAATCGTGTATTCGTACACAGTATCAACCTGATGTATGGCGATTGGCGAGCATTAGGGTTGAGTCTGTTTAACCCCTTCGTTGAAGACAGTTTTCTCAGCCATGTCCTGAGGCCATTTTCCAACGTTCGTACTTGTCATATTCCTACGTCAATATCACTGTTTTTTTTTTATGCAGTACCCACACAAATTATACCTTTTTATTCTTTTTTTTATCAGAAAATATCATTAGTCTTTTTACTCATTCTAACATGTCAAAGATTTTTTAACCCAAGTGACCAAAAAAACGTGTTTTTATTGAAATTTTAAAGAAAGTGAACCAAAACAAATGAGAACATCACGTGAGAACATATCACAAAAAAAAGCCAAGTGCATACCTGGAAAGAAAGTTACACGAGGATACGGATGTGTCTTCTTACATCTAGCTTCCCTGAACATTAGACGCCATGCAGTGGTGTGACTCGCTAGCCCTGAGCATCTTAACATGCAACTTTTTCAATTACAATGAGTCTTTTTCACAAAATGATGTACATATGTACAGATGTGTTCTCATATATCTTGTCTCAATGCACAACGTAGTGGGAGATGCCTGGCGTGAGTGAGCTGACAGGTCTCGTGCCACTCTGTTAGCGTTGGGCATCTCTTTTTTGCCTAAAATGTCATATTAGCATTGCTACGCGAACAGGACACACAAGCAGCTTATGATGATTAAAATGATATGCTGCATGCCTATATTCTGTGTGCGATTGCGCCTGTATCTGCATATGAAATGCTACGTTACAGTGTTTCCCAGAATACACTGTAACTTACGATTTAGTAAGCTGCTTGTGCATCCTCTATTGGCATAGCAATGCGAATACGATGTATGAGGACACATCTGTACATACTGTATGTAGCATGCAAATAAATTTCCTGGGCTCTCCCGGTGAGGCACTACAGTAATGTATGTAAAACATCTTTTGGATGAAACATGACAGGTCCTTTACAAAGCTACTGCAATACAGATGTGTCCACATTCACCTTTGCTCCAGTAATGCTAAACAGCTCCTATTGGCACACCAGATCGCTTGAGAATCTTCTAGATTCAAGCGTCTTTTTTGCTTCTTCTTTTTTTGCCAAAAATGTGACTAGGACGCGCAGAGAGACTGTGCTGATAAGTTTGATATATGACACCTGTATACAGTATCTGTGGGTGACTGAGTGCCTGAATCTATACATGCAGTGCAGCATGTATGTAGCAGCCGCAGCTTATTTCCAATACAAGTTCTGTTCTACTTCATATACAGACTCAGTCGCACACAACATATAATTATAATATGTGTCATATCAAAATATTCAGCACAGTCTTCTTGTGTGTCTTAGTCACACTGTGTTGCGACTGAGGCGCATAGTCGGCAAAATCACATGCCCGATGTTAGGAGAGTTGTGCAGGACCTGACAGCACCCTCATGCCAGGCATCTCACACTTCATGGCGCATTGAGGCTGGATGTATGAAGATACATCTGTATATAAAAAATGATATATATTTACAATGAACTTGTTATTTAACAGTCTCATAAATAGAAAAGTCATCTCTACATACTTATATGTAGGAGTAGGGTTTGCCCTTGCTCGACAATTCATTGAAACCTTTCCATCTGAAGATTCTTCTGGGTGAATGGTGTCAATCGGCTGCTCTTCAAAAACTGGCCCATATCTTTTTCCTTCTTCTAAAACACAGAAGACATTATTAATTAGACTGAGGCTCAATGGACCTACGTTTCATAAAATCATGGATAACATAAATGAAAATAAAAAAGTTTTCGAAAGTAAAATGAGAAGCTCTTAGTGCTGACTAATGAATGATATCAGTAACTCGAAGCCAACATACAGACTGTATTTTAATAATTAATAACAATGGGACTGATTCAGGGTTGGTCTCAAAGAGGCAAATCACGTTATGCAGTGATGTTCAGTACATTGCGCATGTGCAGTATCCGTACTGCGCATATGCAGTATGCGTCCTGCATCACTGGATGCAGTAAGGCTGCAGACATCAAGAGACTGATAGCCTGCAGACATTTTGGGGTTGGGATGGGGCAGTGACTATGCACTCCATTTCACCTCCATTTTGTGAAGGTGCCAAGGCCAGGGTCTCGGTCTTCTGATGGAGATTTCCACACCTCATCGATGGAGCTGCCATGGCTGATCTGCGTAACCTCAGGGTTAATCAGCTGGCCGACAGTGTCGCAGAGTGATCTGATGCTGCACCCACGGAGGCAGCAAAGGATCACCCATACATGCAGGAGGTGTCTACTTACACTATAAGATTCCTGCCACATTACCATATGAAAGCATCTGTTTTCTATAACCGAACCTGAATCAGGCCCAATGTATAAGAAGCACATTGGACAGGCTCACCCTGTCAGTGGCACAACTAGGGCAGGGCACGTGCCCTGAGCGCTGTGGTAGGTCTAGCAGAGGGGGCACCGCCAGCCAGGGCATTGAAGGAAAATAATGATGAAGTTGAGAGAGATGCAGGGGGGAGATGGTGTGCTGAGAGATAACGCAGGGGAAGATGACGGTGTGCTGAGAGACGCAGGTGGGAGATGATGGTGTACTGAGATGATACAGGGAAAGATGATGGTGTACTGAGAGATGCAGGCGAGTGATCATGATGTGCTGAGAGATAACGCAGGAGAGAGATGATGGTGTGTTGGGAGATGCAGGCAGGAGATGATGGTGTGCTGGGAGATGCAGGCGGGAGATGATGGTGTGCTGAGAGACAACACAGGCGGAGATGATGGTGTGCTGGTAGATGTAGGCGGAAGATGATGGTGTCCTGAGACACCACACAGGGGGGAGATTATGGTGTACTGAGAGATGCAGGCGAGTGATCATGATGTGCTGAGAGATAACGCAGGAGGGAGATGATGGTGTGTTGGGAGATGCAGGCAGGAGATGATGGTGTGCTGGGAGATGCAGGCGGGAGATGATGGTGTGCTGAGAGACAATACAGGCGGGAGATGATGGTGTGCTGGTAGATGTAGGCGGAAGATGATGGTGTCCTGAGAGACCACATATGGGGGAGATTATGGTGTACTAAGAGATGACACGAGGGGAGGGGGGAGACGATGGTGTACTGAAAGACAACAAATGTGGGAGGTGATGGTGTGCTGAGAGATGCAGACAGGAGATGATGGTGTTCTGAGACAACGCAGAGGGAGATGATGGTGTGCTGAGAGATGATGCAGGGGGAGATGATGGTGTGCTGAGAGACGATTAAGGGAGGAAATGATAGTGTGGCTGAGAGACGCAGGGGGAGATGGTATGGCTAAAAGGCAAAGAAGGGGGAAAAGATGTGGCTGAGAGATGCAAGGGGGAGCTGGTGTGGCTGAGAGATGCAAGGGGGTGATGATAAGGCTGAGAGGTGCAGGGGGGAAATTATGGTGTGCTGAGAGACAACACTAGGGTCAGGAAGTGACCCAGGGGAAACGAGTCTGGTTGAACTACTGTTGTATGATGATGGCCTTGCTAATATTCCTACACAAACAGGAATATTACAGATGATCAAATATTGGAAAGCTGCTCAATCAGATGTAATATCAGTCAGGTGCTAAAAGGGAGGAGTAATTCTGTGTAAGAAAAAACAATTTGTGTTCCCTAATGCACACTGAGTGAGTAATAATACTACATAATAATCAGATAATACGGAGATCTTAGTTGCGTATATCTGCAGATATAGGGTTAAGCCCCCAGGCCGATCGACAAGGCTTCTCCGTCACTGGGGGTCCCTAATATTCCAGATGATGTAATATCCTACATGAATAGTGAATACAGATGTAATATCCTATATGAATAGTGAATACTGACTGAAGACGCCGTCTGCCCAGGGAAGATACATTTCTTCAGAGGTTCCCCATTGTGAGAAACCATCATATAGGTAAGGTACATATGGAATGGAAAGGAATGTTCCCAGAGTGATGAGGAATGGGTGACGTGTCATGATGACATGTCCCATTGTCAGTGAACATGCCCCTTTCATCATGTGGGCATGCCCATTTTTCCAGAATGCGCGCATAGTTTTGGAGCGAAGTGTGGGTGCCATTCTTCATCTTGCCCTGGGTGCCGAAGACCCTAGTTATGCCTTTGCCAATTGTGGTTTAGTTTAATCATGTTGCTAGTTTTTATGCAAAGGTTATAAAGTATCATATACTGAGTGAAGTACCAATCTAGGACTAAGCATCTGGAGACATTGACAAATGAAAGAGAGGTTGTTACAGTACGCAGGAAAGGGAGCATCTAGATTTCCTTAGACAAATGCTGCAGTAAATCCATTTGTCTTTAGTGTGGGGTCAGAATAGTTGCCTCCTTTATTTGAAGATTGATAATAAGGTAGAAAGTATTAACCACTTCACTGGCTAATATTTTTGGGGAACAAATACTGTGAATTTTTTTTTCTTTTAAATGTAATTAAATTATAAACATCTTTTTAAAACCATCACCCCAACCAGTGCCATTCTGCCCCCATCATGCCATTACCCCACCCCCCAGTGTCAAACGGCTGAACAGTGGTTTTAATTAATCCAAAAGTGAAGCAGCCCCAATGCCCATATGTATCCAATGAAGCATTACCCTAATTCTCCTCCACAACCACAGTAGTAATAAACACGCACAGTAATAGAACCCCCTCCAAATTTCCAACCCCCCTAGAGTGGTATTAAATATCTATGAAAATTAAACCCATGCTTATCGCCATAAGCATTAACCCCCATGGCCATAGTGTGGCCATATATATCCCCCTTATGCAGAGTACAGTAAAGCAGATCACAAGAGGGAGTGACCATTAGTCCACCTGCTGGTCTATGTACTCAGATCAAATAGGAACTAGTATATTAACTTAGCTGACGGGAATATGAGCTCCACAGTAATGTTTGCATTGCATTCTGAGGCACAAAATCAGCAGTGATGCAGGCGCCAGACAAGGAGGAAATTTGTTTTCTACATATGTAGAACAGATTTCCTCTTTAAAAACCTGTGCCTAAAGCAATATGGCATGGTTGCATCCCATCATTAAAAGCCCAGGTGGCTGTGGTCCCATCCCATGAAAGAACAAAGGGTTAATTATGACTAGTTTCCTTTCCTGAATTTCTCATTGGAAAAGACTGTATTTATGCCAGATGCTGATTGTCTTACTCATTCCTGGAACTAGCAATGTTACATAAGTCATCAAAAGGAAATACAGAGACACACATAATAATACAAATCTATGAAAGAGTCACTTATGTGAAAGATGATAGGCTGTTGAAACGGGATTTAGTTATGTCACAATACCTATGCTGAGGACCTATTATGCATTGGTGTTGCATTCACATAAAAGCTGAATGTGAAAATGAAATCTGACAATCCAAAAAGGTCCACACAAAACAAAGGCCCTCATTCCGAGTTGTTCGCTCGCTAGCTGCTTTTAGCAGCATTGCACACGCTAGGCCGCCGCCCTCTGGGAGTGTATCTTAGCTTAGCAGAATTGCGAACGAAAAATGAGCAGAACTGCTAATAAATAATTCTTTGCAGTTTCTGAGTAGCTCCGGACCTACTCACAGATTGCGATCAGCTCAGTCCGTTTAGTTGCTGGTTTGACGTCACAAACACGCCCTGCGTTTGGCCAGCCACTCCCCCGTTTCTCCAGACACTCCCGCGTTTTTCCCTGACACGCCTGTGTTTTTTTGCAAACGCTGGGGAAACGCTGAGTTGCCGCCCAGAAACGCCCCTTTCATGTCAATCTTTTACCGAACAGCAGTGCGACTGAAAAGCGCTGCAGAATCCACAGCAAATCTGCTAAGCTTTAAGTTAAATAACTAAGCGCATGTGCCCTGCGTGCTGTGCGCATGCGCAGTTTGCAACAAATCGCAGCATAGCGAAAATCGGCAACGAGCGAACAACTCGGAATGACCCCCAATGTGAGTATCAGGAAAATTAATGAAACTATAGAAGTTGACAGCTTTCCTAAATATTTGGATGGGCTCTTCCATCAGAGCCTCCCTCTGGCAATTTCTGAGTACTTACATACCGCATTCAGATCGCAAATGCCGGATCCCACCCGGTAAAAGAAACGTGTACTTACCGGGTGGGATCCGGCATTTGCTCCCCTCTGCTGGCTTTCCGACCCGGGTCGGTTGCCATAGCAGCGGGGGGGGGGGGGGGGCGCAGCAGCAGCAGGGGCGGGGGTGGAGGCGGCGCTGGGAGATGAGCTCATCTCCTGCGCCGCCTCTCCCTACGCTGTGAATGGGAACCGTGTCGCATCGACACGGCTCCCATTCACACTGCACCTGACCCGGTATTCAACCTGGGTATAATCCTTCTTTTATACCGGGTTGAATTACCGGGTCAGGCGACCCGCTAATTCCGGCAGAGTGCTTTCACATCGCACACTGACCCGTGTCGACACAGCAATATGCCGTGTCGATACCGGGTTATTTGTGCGATGTGAAAGGGGTGACATTTAGTTCATGCACACAAAAACCTTTGTTCTAAACCTTCAGCTGACCATCTACCTTGTGATGCTGCAGCCATATTTCATTATTACAAAGAAAGCTTCCTGTCTTCTGTGAGAAATTATCTGGTGATCCACTATGCTGCTTGATCCAAAATTGTACTGTGCTTCAGTACTAATAAACCTCCTGAGACCTTCAAAGCATTTCACAAATATTCCTCCCATCTCACGTGACATGTTTTCGAAGATACATTCTGTTACAGTTTGTAACCCCTTGCCTGGGACTGTACCATCTACTTGGCTATGCATGAGTTGCACTTGCACCTCAATTCATTTCTTGTGGATCCCCTTGAAGCAGTGGATATCTCCATGGTGTCGGGGTCTCTCCATTCCCTTATCGAGATTCATTTAGATTTTTATCCTGCATGTCCTATAATCATTCTCTCTTACTTTAGTAAGAGAAATAACATAAGATTTTGTAGCATTTAATTCCACAGCATTTTGTAGCATTTAATTCATTAGAAAAGTGCAGGTGACTGCAGCTTTCAGAATCAATGTGAAAAGTAAACTTAGACATTAACCTTCTCACACCAACAGCACCCTAAAACGAGTTTTATGGTAAGAACTTACCATTGTTAAAACTCTTTCTGTGAGGTACACTGGGCTCCACAAGGATGGACAATGGGGTGTAGAGTAGGATCTTGATCCGAGGCACCAACAGGCTCAAAGCTTTGACTGTTCCCAGAATGCACAGCGCCGCCTCCTATATAACCCCGCCTCCCTGCACAGGAGCTCAGTTTTTTGTTAACCAGCCCAATGCAGTAGCAGGAAAAGAGACGACAACGGTTAGTAGCCACATACACCACACTCTCACCAAAAGAGAAGTGTCAGCGGCTAATGCCATACCAACCCGAAGAAGCTAAGTGCACCAGGGTGGGCGCCTTGTGGAGCCCAGTGTACCTCGCAGAAAGAGTTTTAACAACGGTAAGTTCTTACCATAAAACCCATTTTCTGCTGCGGGGTACACTGGGCTCCAAAAGGATGGACAATGGGGATGTCCTAAAACAGTTCCTTATGGGAGGGGACGCACTCTAGCAGGCACAAGAACCCAGCGTCCAAAGGAAGCATCCTGGGAAGCGGCAGTATCGAAGGCATAGAACCTAATGAACGTGTTCCCAGAGGACCACGTAGCTGCCATGCACAATTGGTCAAGGGTCACACCACGTTGAGCCGCCCAAGAAGGTCCAACAGACCGAGTAGAATGGGCCGTAATGTGAGCAGGAGCTGACAAACCAGCTTTCACATAAGCATATTGTCACGTTTGAGGATCCGGCAGGTGAGATTTGCCCGAGGAGGTAGCAGGCTGTGAATGAACCAGATGAGGGGGGTGGATATAGTTCCTTTGCATGGGACACAGAGTAATGAAGAACGTAGGCGGGGTTTGAGAGTCAATGGAAAGTATTTATTATGTACAGGGCTGAGGTAGAGAACCGAGGCTGGGGCACGATGGTTAAAGACGTGGCTGGAGGCGAAGAACTGTGGACTGTGATTTGAAAGATGAGACTGTAGATGATGAACTGTGGAACTGTGGATGATGGGTGAAGACGTAGCTTGAGACAAGGACTGTGGACTGTGGTTTGGAAAACGAGGCTGAAGATAATAATCTGCAGGCTGTGGTCGGTGGTACAGAGGCGTGGCTGGTGAAGGAGATCTGTGGAGTGTGGCTTGAAAGACGAGGCAGAAGACCCGGGGCCGACTGTGCCCAAAGAGTCTTACTGGACCGGGTTTTCCAGGGGCTCTTCCACAGGCAGTAGCAGGCTAGAAACGGCAGGGCTGCAGCAGCAACAGAGAACCGACCAAGCAGGATCAGGAGGAACCAGAATACAGCAGGAATCCTGGGAGCACAGGCTAAAGCACCTACAACAGGGTTGTAACTTGAAGCACTGGCATCCCTGTCCTAAACCAGCCCCCTTTTATAGGGAGAGCTTCCCCTGGATTGGCTGGAAGAAACAGGAAACAGGAACTATGCTTAAAACTTGGTCTCCAACATGGCGGCGCCCAGTAAAGCAGACCTTTTTGCAAAGCCACAATGCACACTGCCCCTGGTCTCCTAGCAACGGCTCAGCAAGAGTGACCCGCTGTAGCGGCGTCCCGCCGCCACGAGCGGACCCCCTCACCGCCGCTACTGCTGCCCACGGGTCCGGCGCAGCAGCCCACCTCCGCCGCTGCCCGCACATCGCCAAGGAAGCCAGCCCCGCGGCCCCAGCGTACCGGTAAGACTCCGGACGCTGACATATGTGCAATCACCATTCTAATCCACCTGGCCAGAGTTTGCTTTAGAGCAAGCTAGCCACGTTTGTGAAATCCAAACAAAACAAAGAGAGAATCAGATTTTCGAATATAAACAGTTCTCTTCACATAGATAAGGAGAGCCCGTACCACATCCAAAGACCGCTCTTTGGGAGACAAATCAGGAGAGACAAAGGCCGGAACCACAATCTCCTGATTAAGGTGGAACGAGGACACCACCTTCGGTAAATAACCGGGACGAGTCCAAAGTACCGACCGGTCACGGTGAAAAATCAGATATGGGGAACTACAGGAAAGGGCCCCCAAATCCGACACTCTTCTAGCAGAGGCAATAGCCAGCAAGAACACCACCTTAAGGGAAAGCCACTTAAGATCAGCTGAACCAAGGGGTTCAAACGGAGGCTCCTGCAATGCCTCCAAAACCACCGACAAGTCCCAAGGAGCCACAGGCGGGACATAGGGAGGTTGGATACGCAACACACCCTGAGTGAAAGTATGAACATCAGGTAAAGTAGAAATTTTTCTCTGAAACCACACCGACAAGGCAGAAATATGAACCTTGAGGGAGGCCAGACGCAGGCCTAAATCCAGGCCCTGTTGCCGAAAAGCCAAAAGTTTGGCTGTACTAAACTTGGAAGCGTCATAATTGTTAGATGCGTACCAAACAAAGTAGGTGCGCACCACCTCCCGAAGCGTGGCCACGCGATCCCGGAGAGCCCCCGTTGTGTGTGCCTAACGTGAAGAAAACCGGAGCCTCCTGCTGTAGTTACCCGGCAACCAGGGCTCGGGAGTGTACAGCGCCGCTGGGGAAAGCTGGAGCTGCAGCAGTGAATGTCTTCTGACTTTTACCACCGCTGCTGCCCTTGAAGTCTTCACTTTTTCTTCATAAAAAAGCTCTTCTTAGGGTGCCTGGAGCAGCCCCTCTGTTAAGTGCCTGCTTACTGCAGCACCAACTACAAAACTGAGCTCCTGTGCAGGAAAGCGGGGTTATAGAGGAGGCGGCGCTGTGAATTCTGGGAACAGTCAAAGCTTTGAGCCTGTTGGTGCCTCGGATCAAGATCTTACTCTACACCCCATTGTCCATCCTTGTGGAGCCCAGTGTACCACGCAGCAGAAACACAGTTTATCTGAAACCTCTTGCTCTCCAGGAAGATCTAAACCAGATCCTCTCTGGTAGTATTGCCAAGACCCTCCTCTTTGCAACAGAAATTTTATGGGAAGCAACCAGCCAGACTCCCTTGTTTCCCATTGTCTTAGAAAATAACCTCAAATAGCTGTTTCTCTTAAAGAGTAAATAGACTCCCTAACTTTCGAAATCTGAGCCATGACCAACTGCTTTTGAGGCCTCTTTTCTAATCTGTATAACCTCTGTTAGGACTCCATTCCATCCTACAAATTGGACTCCGAAATACAAACTTACTTGTCATCTTCCCTGGCTCTCCTGAGTGCAAGCGGAATAACTTTCCAAACTGGAATAACATAACAAACAATTAAGGAGACCAGTGGGTTCTTTGAGTTGGGTTGGATTCTCACAAAAAGAAAAAAAAAATCAAACTTATCCTCTCTACAATGCTTTTAGACCTTTTTAGCGCAATCTTTTGGGGCCAGATTTTTTTTCAGGCCACCACCAAAGCTAAAGTTTTAATTATTAAAGAGAGATATAACACCATTCTATGTTCCAACTATAGAACTATGGGCCTAATTCAGACTTGATCGTAGCAGCACATTTATTAACACATGGGCAAAACCATGTGCACTGCAGGTGGGGGCAGATATAACATGTGCAGAGAGAGTTAGATTTGGGTGGGTTATATTGTTTCTGTGCAGGGTAAATACTGGCTGCTTCATTTTTACACTGCAATTTAGATTTCAGTTTTAACACACCCCACCCAAATCTAACTCTCCCTGCATATGTTATATCTGCCCCCCTGCAGTGCACATGGTATTGCCCATCTGCTAGGCCCTATATCTATAATGAATGTGGACCTTAACCTATTTGGCAACATTCTTGCAAATAGACAGGCCCAGGTCATAACTACATTAATCATCTCAGATTGAGTCCATTCATCCTAGGACACCAGGTTGTGAAAAATACCGAAAAAGCCATAGGCCTAATCTAAAGATCTATTGGATGCCTTGGATGCCAAGGAGGCCTTCAATAGGTAAGCTTGTCCGCCATGATCAATTTCCTGTGTGATGTTGATTTTTCTGGTTCCTTACTCTGCTGGATTGTAGCTCTATATTTTAATCCCTCAGAGGCAGTTTTACTGATGGTTTCTCCTCCTCCACATTCCACATCTCCAACGGCACTAAGCCACTCCTGTTTGCTCTCTTTGTGGTGCCTCTTGCCTCTGCACTGAAAAACAATCGCAAGATAACAGGTACTACTGTCAGCTGCAAAGAGCATTAGTTGGTGCTCGATGTGGACACCAACATCTCATTTCACTCCCTGCACTCTTCTGGGAACTTAAATCTTATGGCTCACTCTCCAACTTTATTACGAACTCAGATAAAACTGAGAACTTACTGCTTAATATCCCTGTTCTTCTCTTCTCCCAACTGAAGGAGAATAATAAGTGCAAATATGAAAGAAAAGAGGGTCAAAAGAATCAACGCCCCCTGTCCAGAGCATAAACACATCGTCAACGTAACTTGTATACAACATGATGTGTTGTTTGACATTAGAATCTTAAAAAACATTTTACGTTCTTGATCGAACATACTGTAAAAAAGTGTAACAAACATCACTACCAGACTTGTACTCCTAAATCAACAATATTTCTCTAACGTCCTAGTGGATGCTGGGGACTCCGTAAGGACCATGGGGAATAGTCGGGCTCCGCAGGAGACAGGGCACTTTAAGAAAGAATTTGGATACCGGTGTGCTCTGGCTCCTCCCTCTATGTCCCTCCTCCAGACCTCAGTTTGAATCTGTGCCCGGACGAGCTGGGTGCTACTTAGTGAGCTCTCCTGAGCTTGCTATAAGAAAGTATTTTGTTAGGTTTTTTTATTTTCAGAGAGATCTGCTGGCAACAGACTCTCTGCATCGTGGGACTGAGGGGAGAGAAGCAGCCCTACTCACTGAAGATAGGTCCTGCTTCTTAGGCTACTGGACACCATTAGCTCCAGAGGGATCGTACGCAGGATCTCACCCTTTGTCGTCCGATCCCGGAGCCGTGCCGCCGTCCCCCTCGCAGAGCCGGAAGACAGAAGCCGGTGACAGAAGCAAGAAGACTTCAAAATCGGCGGCAGAAGACTCCAGTCTTCAAACTGAGGTAGCGCACAGCACTGCAGCTGTGCGCCATTGCTCCCACATTAAACCCACATACTCCGGTCACTGTAGGGTGCAGGGCGCAGGGGGGGGGGGGCGCCCTGGGCAGCAATTAGAACCTCTTGGCAGAAAGGGGCATATATACAGTTGGGCACTGTATATATGCATGAGCCCCCGCCATAATTTTACACAGAAACGCGGGACAGAAGCCCGCCGCTGAGGGGGCGGGGCTTTTTCCTCAGCACTCACCAGCGCCATTTTCTCTCCACAGCTCCGCTGAGAGGAAGCTCCCCAGGCTCTCCCCTGCAGATTCACGTAGAAGAGGGTAAAAAGAGAGGGGGGGCACATAAATTAGGCGCAAAAAACATTATATACAGCAGCTACTGGGTTAACACTAAGTTACTGTGTGATTCCTGGGGTATATAGCGCTGGGGTGTGTGCTGGCATACTCTCTCTCTGTCTCTCCAAAGGGCCTTGTGGGGGAACTGTCTTCAAAAAGAGCATCCCCTGTGTGTGTGGTGTGTCGGTACGCTTGTGTCGACATGTTTGACGAGGAAGGCTATGTGGAAGCAGAGCGGGAGCAAATGAATGAGGTGTCTCCGCCGACGGCCTCTACACCTGATTGGATGGATATGTGGAAGGTTTTAAATGATAATGTTAATTCCTTGCATAAAAGATTGGATAAAGCTGAAACCTTAGGACAGTCGGGGTCTCAGCCCATGCCTGATCCTATGTCGCAGAGGCCGTCAGGGTCTCAGAAGCGCCCACTATCCCAAATTGTTGACACAGATACCGACACGGATTCTGACTCCAGTGTCGACTATGATGATGCAAAGTTACAGCCTAAATTGGCTAAAGCTATACGTTATATGATTATAGCAATGAAGGAGGTGTTGCACATCACAGAGGAAACCCCAGTCCCTGACAAGAGGGTTCATATGTATGGGAAAAAAAGGCAGGTGGTGACCCATTCCCCCTTCACATGAGCTAAATGAGTTATGTGAAAAAGCTTGGGGATCTCCAGATAAAAAACTGCAGATTTCCAAACAGATGCTTATGGCGTATCCTTTCCCGACAACGGACAGGCTACGCTGGGAATCCTCCCCTAGGGTGGACAAAGCTCTAACACGCTTATCCAAGAAGGTGGCCCTACCGTCACAGGATACGGCCACCCTAAAAGATGCTGCAGATAGAAAGCAAGAGGGTACCCTGAAGTCCATTTATACACATTCAGGTACCTTACTAAGGCCGGCAATTGCGTCGGCCTGGGTGTGTAGTGCTGTAGCAGCATGGACGGATACCTTATCTGAGGAACTTGATACCTTAGACAAGGATACTATATTAATGACCCTGGGGCATATAAAAGATGCTGTCCTATATATGAGAGATGCTCAAAGAAACATTAGCCTACTGGGCTCTAGAATAAATGCAATGTCGATTTCTGCCAGAAGGGTCCTGTGGACTCGGCAATGGACAGGCGATGCCGACTCAAAAAGGCACATGGAGGTTTTACCTTACAAGGGTGAGGAATTGTTTGGGGAGGGTCTCTCGGACCTGGTCTCCACAGCTACTGCTGGAAAGTCAAATTTTTTGCCATATGTTCCCTCACAACCTAAGAAAGCACCGTATTACCAAATGCAGTCCTTTCGTTCACAAAAAGGCAAGAAAGTCTGAGGTGCGTCCTTTCTTGCCAGAGGCAGGGGCAGAGGAAAGAAGCTGCACAACACAGCTAGTTCCCAGGAACAGAAGTCCTCCCCGGCTTCCACTAAATCCACCGCATGACGCTGGGGCTCCACAGGCGGAGCTAGGCCCGGTGGGGGCGCTTCTCCGAAATTTCAGCCACAAGTGGGTTCACTCCCAGGTGGATCCCTGGGCAATAGAAATTGTGTCTCAGGGATACAAGCTAGAATTCGAAGAGATGCCCCCTCACCGATACCTCAAATCGGCCCTGCCAGCTTCCCCCTTAGAGAAGGAAATAGTGTTAGCTGCAATTCACAAATTGTATCTCCAGCAGGTGGTGGTCAAGGTTCCCCTCCTTCAACAAGGAAAGGGTTATTATTCGACCATGTTTGTGGTACCGAAACCGGACGGTTCGGTCAGACCCATATTGAATTTAAAATCCCTGAACATATACCTGAAAAGGTTCAAGTTCAAGATGGAATCGCTCAGAGCGGTCATCGCAAGCCTGGAAGGGGGGGATTTTATGGTGTCTCTGGAAAGGATGCATACCTTCATGTCCCCATTTATCCGCCTCATCAGGCGTACCTCAGATTTGTGGTACAGGATTGTCATTACCAATTCCAGACGTTGCCGTTTGGTCTCTCCACGGCACTGAGAATATTTACCAAGGTAATGGCGGAAATGATGGTGCTCCTGCAAAAGCAAGGGGTCACAATTATCCCATACTTGGACGATATCCTCATAAAGGTGAGGTCCAGAGAGCAGTTGCTGATCAGCGTAGCACGCTCTCGAGAAGTGTTACAACAACACGGATGGATTCTAAATATTCCAAAGTCGCAGTTGATTCCTTCGACTCGTCTGCCCTTCCTGGGCATGATTCTGGACACAGACCAGAAGAGGGTTTATCTCCCGATGGAGAAGGCTCAGGAGCTCATGACACTGGTCGGAGACTTAATAAAACCAAAACAGGTGTCGGTGCATCACTGCACGCGAGTCCTGGGAAAGATGGTGGCATCATACGAGGCCATTCCCTTCGGCAGGTTCCATGCGAGGACCTTTCAATGGAATCTGTTGGACAAGTGGTCCGGATCACATCTACAGATGCATCGGCTGATCACCCTATCCCCCAGGGCCAGGGTGTCTCTCCTGTGGTGGCTGCAGAGTGCTCACCTTCTCGAGGGCCGCAGATTCGGCATTCAGGACTGGGTCCTGGTGACCACGGATGCAAGCCTCCGAGTGTTGGGGGGCAGTCACACAGGGAAGAAATTTCCAAGGTCTGTGGTCAAGTCAGGAGACTTGCCTTCACATCAATATCCTGGAACTAAGGGCCATATACAACGCCCTAAGTCAAGCGGAGACCCTGCTTCGCGACCAATCGGTGCTGATTCAGTCAGACAACATCACCACAGTGGCTCATGTAAACCGCCAAGGCGGCACAAGGAGCAGGGTGGCGATGGCGGAAGGCACCAGAATTCTTCGCTGGGCGGAGAATCACGTAAGAGCACTGTCAGCAGTGTTCATTCCGGGGGTGGACAACTGGGAAGCAGACTTCCTCAGCAGGCACGACCTCCACCCGGGAGAGTGGGGACTTCATCAAGAAGTCTTCACGCAGATTGCAAGTCGGTGGGAACTGCCACAAGTGGACATGATGGCATCCCGCCTCAACAAAAAGCTACAGAGGTATTGCGCCAGGTCAAGAGACTCTCAGGCGATAGCTGTAGACGCACTAGTGACACCGTGGGTGTTCCAGTCGGTTTATGTATTTCCTCCTCTTCCTCTCATACCCAAGGTGCTGAGAATCATAAGAAAAAGAGGAGTGAGAACAATACTCATTGTTCCGGATTGGCCAAGAAGGACTTGGTATCCAGATCTGCAAGAAATGCTCACAGAGGACCCATGGACTCTGCCTCTAAGACAGGACTTGTTGCAACAGGGGCCCTGTCTGTTCCAAGACTTACCGCGGCTGCGTTTGACGGCATGGCGGTTGAACGCTGGATCCTAGCAGAAAAAAGGCATCCCGGATGAGGTTATTCCTACGCTGATAAAGGCTAGGAAGGACGTGACGGCTAAACATTATCACCGTATATGGCGAAAATATGTTGCTTGGTGTGAGGCCAGGAATGCCCCTACGGAGGAATTCCAGCTGGTCCGTTTCCTTCACTTCCTACAGTCGGGAGTGACTTTGGGCCTGAAATTGGGTTCCATTAAGGTCCAGATTTCGGCCCTATCCATTTTCTTTCAAAAAGAACTGGCTTCTCTTCCTGATGTTCAGACGTTTGTGAAGGGAGTGCTGCATATTCAACCCCCTTTTGTGCCTCCAGTGGCACCTTGGGATCTTAACGTGGTGTTGAGTTTCCTGAAGTCACACTGGTTTGAGCCACTCAAGACCGTGGAGTTAAAATTTCTCACGTGGAAGGTGGTCATGCTATTAGCCTTGGCTTCTGCTAGGCGTGTCTCAGAATTAGCGGCTTTGTCACATAAAAGCCCCTATCTGGTTTTCCATATGGACAGGGCAGAATTGCGGACCTGTCCACAATTTCTGCCAAAAGTGGTGTCATCTTTTCATATGATCCAACCTATTGTGGTGCCTGTGGCTACTCGTGACTTGGGGGATTCCGAGTTACTAGATGTGGTCAGGGCTTTGAAGGTTTATGTAGCCAGAACGGCTAGAGTCAGGAAAACTGAGTCGCTGTTTATCCTGTATTCATCCAACAAGCTGGGTGCTCCTGCTTCAAAGCAGACTATTGCTCGCTGGATCTGTAACACGATTCAGCAGGCTCATTCTGCGTCTGGATTGCCGCTTCCAAAATCAGTAAAAGCCCACTCCACAAGGAAGGTGGGCTCTTCTTGGGCGGCTGCCCGAGGGGTCTCGGTATTACAGCTTTGCCGAGCAGCTACTTGGTCAGGTTCGAACACTTTTGCAAAGTTCTACAAGTTTGATACCCTGGCTGAGGAGGACCTTGTGTTTGCTCATTCGGTGCTGCAGAGTCATCCGCACTCTCCCGCCCGTTTGGGAGCTTTGGTATAATCCCCATGGTCCTTACGGAGTCCCCAGCATCCACTAGGACGTTAGAGAAAATAAGATTTTACTTACCGGTAAATCTATTTCTCGTAGTCCGTAGTGGATGCTGGGCGCCTGTCCCAAGTGCGGACTTCTTCTGCAATACTTGTATATAGTTATTGCTTAAATAAGGGTTATGTTATGGTTGCATCAGGGTTGATCTGATTCTCCGTTGTTGTTCATACTGTTAACTGGGTAAGTTTATCACAAGTTATACGGTGTGATTGGTGTGGCTGGTATGAGTCTTGCCCTGGATTCCAAAATCCTTTCCTTGTACTGTCAGCTCTTCCGGGCATGCGTGAGGTCTTAAACTGCATTTGCATCCGAAAGCAGACTAAGTCCCGGCAGTGGGCGTTGATGGGGTATTGACACCACATTTTGTGGGCATTGACGCACCATTTGGGTAGCGCAGTTCAGACATTGGAGGCGTGTCCGGACAGCTTGTGGGATGGGCCGCAGCGGCTGTGCGACGTCACTTGCAGCTGCTGTGACCTAAATCATGGCGACCCGCCATTTGCCTACACAGCTAGGCTGCGTAGGCAGGGGGCTTCTCTTATCATGTGAGCACTTCGCATGTTAGCAGGGGGGAGGACCCGGCATGTGGAGCGGACTTGCCCTGTGCTGGGCATCACCCCGCATGCTAGTGAAGTTAGTTGTAGTTGAGTGAATAGTCGCACAGCTACAACTCATGCTGAATCAGGGCCAAAGGGCCTTATTCAGGTTTGTTAGTAAAGCAAAAAAAGCACACTATTGTTTATTAGTAAAGCAAAAAAGCACACTATTGGGCAAAACCATGTTACACTGCAGGTGGGGTAGATGTAACATGTGCACAGAGATTAGATTTGAGTAGGGTGTGTAAAGCAGCCAGTATTTACCATGAACAGAAACGATATAACACACGCAAATCTAAATCTCTCTGCATTTTGAAGTTGCTTCATTCTTTTAGCATCCGTGTATCTGGCACAATGTTTGGCAGGAGCCTTCTTGGGGACAGGAACAGGTGATGCTTATGAGAGGTGTTAGGCGGAGTTGGGATGAGGGAGGGTTGGTGTGGTGGACACCCTGAAGTTCACATGGTAGGTACGCATAAAAATGCCCTTAGAGAACTCCTGCGTAAAGCATAGCCTCTTCAAGGGGAAATGTTCAGCAGTGAAACTCTCATAGAACTCACCATTGCAGTAAACCTCGAAGACAAACTTTAACAGTTGCCTAGCCACCACCAGTTCGCATAACCCACCATATGTAAGGGTTGGGACATGTTAAAGAGGTACAGTACATAGCGAAGCTGGGGTAGTTTTCCCCCTCACTGTCATGGGACATGATGGAGAAGTCCCCTCCCAGGGTTTGGTTCGGATATGAGAACATCAGAAATACACTAATTAAACATCATTGGATAAACAATTTGTCTACATTATATTGTTTCTGTATCTGATGACTGTTTTTCAATGTGGATGTGTCAGCTGTTTGTATTTACTGCAATTTATTGTCTATTTCTTATATGCTAATAAATTGAAGTATTTTAAGAAGATCGTGGTCTAACTCTGGAAGAGATTTTATAACTATTAACACAGCTCCCTTGGACATATATATATATATACACACACAGTATACATATACAGGTACTCAACCATAAAATTGGACTGTAGTGGTAGTTATGCCGCTACATAAATGTGACTCTTGTGAGGTTACTACTCTTTGAAGGGAAACAGATGTTGCAGCTCAATGTCATGTACTGTACAGTCACCAATTGCCTTTAACGCCAACTGACCTTTTTAAGCAAAGCTCTTATTTTACTTTAGGGAGAGACACAAAAGCGCACTGTAACACTGAAAGGAATGGATAGAATAATGTCAGCACACTACAGCATCACAGTACTAACATATACTTTTTTATGAATGTATTGCATTACTTTTGTTAACTATAATTTTCGTTTTTTACTCTGGGATGAGTTATCGAAGAAATTAATAAATTGCCCCAATAAATCATTTCTTATTGCTGTGATATACATAGTTATGGGATCGTAGACAAGGCCTATACAGATGTGTCCTCATACACCTAGTATCTATACGCCATGTGGCACGATAAGCCCTGCACTACTGAGCTGCGCCGAGAGGTGAGACCAGGGCTGTCTCTACCATTATGCAGCTTTAGGCTGCTGCCTAGGGGCGCCGGTCCCTGGAGGGTGCCACTGAAATTATCTATCAAAAAACTGAAGGATGTCTTTGTATGCGACCTCCTCCTTTTACACTGCAATGGCTGTTGCTGCGCGTCTAATCGGGTGCAGCTGCCGATATCAGGTTGTACCACATAATATCTCAGCACTTCCTGCGTGCTGATACGTGTAAGGGTACATAGCAGGCAGATGTAACTACAGTATGGCTCCCGAGGGGCGCCCCCACGGCTGCTCCTCATAGCCATTATGCACATCCTCCAGGCCCCTGGATCCCGGCACTCCAGGAGCAAGCAACACCTGACTACATGTCTGAACCCAGCAGCATCGCTGTAATGTTGCTGCCGCATGTAAGAGGAACCATGCCAATTATGAGGGAAAACAAGGAAACTTTTAGGTAAGTAACCCATGGGAGTTTCTGTGGAACCATATACAGTACAGATCTTACAACCCGATGGGTGGTTTTCACTTGTAAACAGCATAATAGGAAAAACACAGGCACTGGGTCACAATACATTATGGAGGGGGAGGGGGGTCAGTCATGAAAAAATGGCAATAAGGACCCGCCACACTGCTGTCTCAAGCTCCTGCACGTTACTTATTCACCACCACAGTCTGAGCCTCTTCACCAGCGGCACCCGCTACAGCCATTCAGCCGTCCGGCAGTCAGTTGCGCCCTCCCTCCCCGCGGACATCTAACCGACACCGCCGCTCCCACATCTAAATCACGGACCCTGTGTGCTGATCGTTGATCTGGCTGAGATCACACTGGAACCAGTGGTGAGCAAACAAAACTTAAGGCGGATGGGGAGGTGGAAGCATAGCGCAATATCCTTGGCCACAGTTCAGCTTTATAGCTATTATAATAAGAATTTACTTACCGATAATTCTATTTCTCATAGTCCGTAGTGGATGCTGGGGACTCCGTAAGGACCATGGGGAATAGCGGCTCCGCAGGAGACTGGGCACAGGGAATAGCGGCTCCGCAGGAGACTGGGCACATCTAAAGAAAGCTTTAGGACTATCTGGTGTGCACTGGCTCCTCCCCCTATGACCCTCCTCCAAGCCTCAGTTAGGATACTGTGCCCGGACGAGCGTACACAATAAGGAAGGATTTTGAATCCCGGGTAAGACTCATACCAGCCACACCAATCACACCGTATAACCTGTGATCTGAACCCAGTTAACAGCATGATAACAGAGGAGCCTCTGAAAGATGGCTCACAACAATAATAACCCGATTTTTGTAACAATAACTATGTACAAGTATTGCAGACAATCCGCACTTGGGATGGGCGCCCAGCATCCACTACGGACTATGAGAAATAGAATTATCGGTAAGTAAATTCTTATTTTCTCTAACGTCCTAAGTGGATGCTGGGGACTCCGTAAGGACCATGGGGATTATACCAAAGCTCCCAAACGGGCGGGAGAGTGCGGATGACTCTGCAGCACCAAATGAGAGAACTCCAGGTCCTCCTCAGCCAGGATATCAATTTTGTAGAATTTTACAAACGTATTTGCTCCTGACCAAGTAGCTGCTCGGCAAAGTTGTAAAGCCGAGACCCCTCGGGCAGCCGCCCAAGATGAGCCCACCTTCCTTGTGGAGTGGGCATTTACAGATTTTTGGCTGTGGCAGGCCTGCCACAGAATGTGCAAGCTGAATTGTACTACAAATCCAACGAGCAATAGTCTGCTTAGAAGCAGGAGCACCCAGCTTGTTGGTTGCATACAGGATAAACAGCGAGGCAGATTTCCTGACTCCAGCCGTCCTGGAAACACATATTTTCAGGGCACTGACAACGTCTAGCAACTTGGAGTCCTCCAAGTCCCTAGTAGCCGCAGGCACCACAAATAGGTTGGTTCAGGTGAAACGCTGAAACCACCTTGGGGAGAAACTGAGGACGAGTCCTCAATTCCGCCCTGTCCGAATGGAAAATCAGATAAGGGCTTTTTCAGGATAAAGCCGCCAATTCTGACACGCGCCTGGCCCAGGCCAGGGCCAACAGCATGACCACTTTTCATGTGAGATATTTTAACTCCACAGCAGGGGTGTATCTACCCATTGGCCAGGATGGCACTCACCAGGGGCGCCAGCCGAGCAGGGGGCGCCGCCCGATGGTACCACCCTCGGCCAGTGGGTGGAATCCCTTAAGCCGTAGTGTCTGGCAATACCTGCTGTGCCAAGCTACCTGTGCATTGCCTGGGATGGAGGGTGGAGGATCGCTCAGCAGACAGGAGTTGGCACCGGTGTCCAGCACCGCAATGCACTACAGGGAAGAAACTGAAAATAAACTACAACGCCCAGCAACCTTTGTTGTCTGAAGCTCCCGGCGGCAAGGGCTGCCGGGAGCTGTAGTTTGTTTTTCAGTTTCTTCACGTAGTTTGGTGTGGTGTCGGAAACTGGCGCCAGCTCCTGCCTGCAGAGCGATCCTCCACCCTCCATCCCAGGCAGTTCAACACAGCAGGTATTTCCAGACACTACGACTATCTGCATGGATGTTGTGGGGTGGGGACTAGGGCTATGTGCTGTGTGGGGAGTCTATGTATGTGCTGAGAGTGGGGGAGACTACTACTATGTGCTAAGGGGAGACTACTACTATGTGCTAAGGGCAGACTACAGCTAAGTGCTGTGAGGGGTATGGGGACTATGGCTATGTGCGTGGGGTGGTGAGGGGCTATGTGCAGAGAGGGGAACTGTGGCTATCTATGTTGGCAGGGAATTGTTATTTGAAGGGAGGGAGGTGGGGACTACTGTATGACTTGGGTTGGGAGAGGTGGAGACTACAGCTATGTGCTGGGGGGACTATGGCTATTGCTTGGGGAGGTGGGGGCTATGGCTATTTATTAGGAGGGGACTATGTCTATGTGCTGGGAGGGGGATGGGGACTATGACTATATAACTGTGGGGGCTTATCTGGCACTGTGGGGGCATGTGTATCTGGCAATGTGGGGGCATATCTGGCAACATGGGGGCATATCTGGCAATGTGGGGGAATATGTGTATCTGGCACTGTGGGGGCATATCTAGCAAAGTGGGGGCATATCTGGCACTGTGGGGGCATGAGTGTATCTGGCACTGTGAGGGCATATTTGTATCTGGCACTGTGGGGGCATATGTCAATCTGGCACTATTGGGGCATATGTGTATCTGGCGCTGCAGTATTGGGGTCATATGTGTATCACGCCCCCATTTTCATTAGCCACGCCTTTGGCATGCGCACACAGTACCACTAACATTTTTTTTCTACTTGCACCACTGGGTAATATGCTGCACTGCACTTCTTTGCACTACTATTTGATTATACTACCTGGCCTTTGGTGGCATTGCGTCCTCAGCCAGGCCAGGCACTACTGATGTCTCCTCAGTGTTATAAGAATTGCTGTGTGGGCATAATGTGTAAAGGGGACTGCTACTGTGTGGGCATGATGTGTATAAGGGTTACTACTGTGTAGCGTAATTTGAATTGGGGGAACTATTGTATGGTTGTGCCCCTTTCCCACAAGATCCTGTCCCTTTTTGCACATGCACCTTTCCTATTTCAAATATGGGGGGCGCCAGTGCCTTACTTTGCCAGGGGCGCTCGGACCCCTAGATACACCCCTGCTCCACAGATTTAAGTGGTTCAAACCAATGAGACTTTTGGAACCCAAAACTACATTGAGATCCCAAAGTGCCACTGGAGGCACAAAAGGAGGCTGTATATGCAGTACCCCTTTTACAAACGTCTGAACTTCAGGGACTGAAGCTAGTTCTTTTTTGGAAGAAAATTGACAGGGCCGAAATTTGAACCTTAATGGACCCCAATTTCAGGCCCATAGACACTCCTGTTTGCAGGAAATGTAGGAATCGACCCAGTTGAATTTCCTCCGTCGGGCCTTACTGGCCTCGCACCACGCAACATATTTTCGCCAATTGCGGTGATAATGTTTTTGCGGTTACATCCTTCCTGGCTTTGATCAGGATAGGGATGACTTCATCCGGAATGCCTTTTTTCCTTCAGGTTCCGGCGTTCAACCGCCATGCCGTCAAACGCAGCCGCGGTAAGTCTTGGAACAGACAGGGTCCTTGCTGGAGCAGGTCCCTTCTTAGAGGTAGAGGCCACGGATCCTCCGTGACCATCTCTTGAAGTTCCGGTTACCAAGTCCTTCTTGGCCAATCCGGAACCACGAATATAGTGTTTACTCCTCTCCATCTTATCAATCTCAGTACCTTGGGTATGAGAGGCAGAGGAGGGAACACATACCCTGACTGGTACACCCACGGTGTTACCAGAGCATCTACAGCTTATTGCCTGAGGGTCCCTGGACCTGGCGCAATACCTGTCGAGTTTTTAATCATGTGGAAGACTTCTGGGTGAAGTCCCCACTCTCCCGGGTGGAGGTCGTGCTGAGGAAGTCTGCTTCCCAGTTGTCCACTCCCGGAATGAATACTGCTGACAGTGCTATCACATGATTTTCCGCCCAGCGAAGAATCCTTGCAGCTTCTGCCATTGCCCTCCTGCTTCTTGTGCCACCCTGTCTGTTTACGTGGGTGACTGCCGTGATGTTGTCCTACTGGATCAACACCGGCTGACCTTGAAGCAGAGGTCTTGCTAAGCTTAGAGCATTGTAAATGTCCCTTAGCTTCAGGATATTTATGTGAAGTGATGTCTCCAGGCTTGACCATAAGCCCTGGATATTCCTTCCCTGTGTGACTGCTCCCCAGCCTCGCAGGCTGGCATCCGTGGTCACCAGGACCCAGTCCTGAATGCCTAATCTGCGGCCCTCTAGAAGATGAGCACTCTGCAACCACCACAGGAGGGACACCCTTGTCCTTGGTGACAGGGTTATCCGCTGATGCATCTGAAGATGCGACCCGGACCAATTGTCCAGCAGGTCCCACTGGAAAGTTCTTCCGTGGAATCTGCCGAATGGGATTGCTTCGTAGGAAGCCACCATTTTACTCAGAACCCTTGTGCATTGATGCACTGAGACTTGGCTCGGTTTTAGGAGGTTCCTGACTAGCTCGGATAACTCCCTGGCTTTCTCCTCCGGGAGAAACACCTTTTTCTGGACTGTGTCCAGGATCATCCCTAGGAACAGAAGACACGTCGTCGGAACCAGGTGCGATTTTGGAATATTGAGAATCCAATCGTGCTGCCGCAACACTACCTGAGATGGTGCTACACCGACCTCCAACTGTTCCCTGGATCTTACCCTTATCAGGGAATTGTCCAAGTAAGGGATAACTAAAATTCACTTCCTTCGAAGGAATATCATTATTTCGGCCATTACCTTGGTAAAGACCCGGGGTGCCGTGGACCATCCATACGGCAGCGTCTGAACTGATAGTGACAGTTCTGTACCATAAACCTGAGGTACCCTTGGTGAGAAGGGTAAATTATTGACAAGAAGGTAAGCATCCTTGATGTCCCGAGACATCATGTAGTCCCCTTCTTCCAGGTTCGCAATCACTGCTCTGAGTGACTCAATCTTGAATTTGAACCTCTGTATGTAAGTGTTCAAAGATTTTAGATTTAGAATCGGTCTCACCGAGCCGTCTGGCTTCGGTACCACAACAGTGTGGAATAATACCCCGTTCCCTGTTGCAGGAGGGGTATCTTGATTATCACCTGCTGGGAATACAGCTTGTGAATGGCTTCCAAAACTGTCTCCCTGTCAGAAGGAGACATCGGTAAAGCCGACTTTAGGAAACGGCGAGGGGGAGACGTCTCGAATTCTAATTTGTACCCCTGAGATATCACCTGAAGGATCCAGGGGTCTACTTGCGAGTGAGCCCACTGCGTGCTGAAATTCATTGAGACGGGCCCCCCACCGTGCCTGATTCTGCTTGTAAAGCCCCAGCGTATACTGAGTGCTTGGCAGAGGCGGGAGAGGGTTTCTGTTCCTGGGAACTGGCTGATTTCTGCAGCCTTTTTCCTCTCCCTCTGTCACGGGGCAGAAATGAGGAACCTTTTGCCCGCTTGTCCACGAAAAGACTCCGCCTGATAATACGGCGTCTTCTCATGTTGAGAGGCGACCTGGGGTACAAACGTGGAATTCCCAGCTGTTGCCGTGGCCACCAGGTCTGAAAGACCGACCCCAAATAACTCCTCTTAATAAAGCAATACTTCCAAATGCCGTTTGGAATACGCATCACCTGACCACTGACGTGTCCATAACCCTCTACTGGTAGAAATGGACAACGCGTTTAGACTTGATGCCAGTCGGCAATTATTCCGCTGTGCATCACGCATATATAGAAATGCATCTTTTAAATGCTCTATAGGCAAAAATATACTGTCCCTATCTAGGGTATCAATATTTTCAGTCAGGGAATCCGACCACGCCAACCCAGCACTGCACATCCAGGCTGAGGCGATTGCTGGTCGCAGTATAACACCAGTATGTGTGTAAATACCTTTTAGGATACCCTCCTGCTTTCTATCAGCAGGATCCTTAAGGGCGGCCATCTCAGGCGAAGGTAGAGCCCTTACAAGCGTGTGAGCGCTTTATCCACCCTAGGGGGTGTTTCCCAACGCACCCTAACCTCTGGCGGGAAAGGATATAATGCCAATAACATTTAGAAATTATCAGTTGTTATCGGGGGAAACCCACGCATCATCACACACCTCATTTAATTTCTCAGATTCAGGAAAACTACAGGTAGTTTTTCCTCACCGAACATAATACCCTTTTTTTGGTGGTACTCGTATTATCAGAAATGTGTAAAACATTTTAAATTGCCTCAATCATGTAACGTGTGGCCCTACTGGAAGTCACATTCGTCTCTTCACCGTCGACACTGGAGTCAGTATCCGTGTCGGCGTCTATATCTGCCATCTGAGGTAACGGGCGCTTTAGAGCCCCTGACGGCCTATGAGACGTCTGGACAGGCACAAGCTGAGTAGCCGGCTGTCTCATGTCAACCACTGTCTTTTATACAGAGCTGACACTGTCACGTAATTCCTTCCAACAGTTCATCCACACAGGTGTCGACCCCCTAGGGGGTGACATCACTATTACAGGCAATCTGCTCCGTCTCCACATCATTTTTCTCCTCATACATGTCGACACAAAAGTACCGACATACAGCACACACACAGGGAATGCTCTGATAGAGGACAGGACCCCACTAGCCCTTTGGGGAGACAGAGGGAGAGTTTGCCAGCACACACCAGAGCGCTATATATATACAGGGATAACCTTATATAAGTGTTTTTCCCCTTATAGCTGCTGTATAGTTAATACTGCGCCTAATTAGTGCCCCCCCTCTCTTTTTTTAACCCTTTCTGTAGTG
The DNA here is from genome assembly GCF_028390025.1 of Pseudophryne corroboree. NCBI lineage: Eukaryota > Metazoa > Chordata > Amphibia > Anura > Myobatrachidae > Pseudophryne > Pseudophryne corroboree. The sequence goes on along the minus strand of NC_086449.1, from coordinate 488,610,921 downwards.
TAGTGACTGCAGGGGAGAGCCAGGGAGCTTCCCTCCAACGGAGCTGTGAGGGAAAATGGCGCCAGTGTGCTGAGGAGATAGGCTCCGCCCCCTTATCGGCGGCCTTATCCCCCGTTTTTTTATGTATTTTGGCAGGGGTTAAATGCATCCATATAGCCCAGGAGCTATATGTGATGCATTTTTTTTGCCATCCAAGGTGTTTTTATTGCGTCTCAGGGCGCCCCCACCCAGCGCCCTGCACCCTCAGTGACCGAAGTGTGAAGTGTGCTGAGAGCAATGGCGCACAGCTGCAGTGCTGTGCGCTACCTTGTTGAAGACAGGACGTCTTCTGCCGCCGATTTTCCGGACCTCTTCTGCCTTCTGGCTCTGTAAGGGGGCCGGCGGCGCGGCTCTGGGACCCATCCAAGCTGGGCCTGTGATCGTCCCTCTGGAGCTAATGTCCAGTAGCCTAAGAAGCCCAATCCACTCTGCACGCAGGTGAGTTCGCTTCTTCTCCCCTTAGTCCCTCGATGCAGTGAGCCTGTTGCCAGCAGGTCTCACTGAAAATAAAAAACCTAAACTAAAACTTTCACTAAGAAGCTCAGGAGAGCCCCTAGTGTGCACCCTTCTCGTTCGGGCACAGAGATCTAACTGAGGCTTGGAGGAGGGTCATAGGGGGAGGAGCCAGTGCACACCAGATAGTCCTAAAGCTTTCTTTAGATGTGCCCAGTCTCCTGCGGAGCCGCTATTCCCTATTCCCCATGGTCCTTACGGAGTCCCCAGCATCCACTTAGGACGTTAGAGAAAAAAGCATTTGAAACACATCTTTTAATGAGACTTTCTTCAGTTTATCAACGTGTGCTGTGAGCAAATAGTGGACTACCACTTGAACCTCATTATTTATGGACTGACTACTACTGGTATATTAGGTGATTCCAAAAAACGTGCTATATTGTGCTTTAATATGAGCAGTGCTATTTATTGTTCTTAAATACATGTTTTAAAATACTTTTAAAATTCTACAATATTAATAAATTGTCTGAGACAAAAAGATAAAAATTTTATAAGCACTCTCTTGTGATATTTCATTGTCATAGGTGGTCATTCCGAGTTGATCGCTAGCTGCTTTAGTTTGCAGCGCAGCGATCCGGCAAAACAACGGCAATTCTGCGCATGCGTATGCGGCGCAATGCGCACGCGCGGCGTACTTTCACCACGGCCGTTGCAGTTTCACATAAGGTCTACCGACGCTTTTCAATCGCACTGCTGGCCGCAGAGTGATTGACAGGAAGTGGGTGTTTCAGGTAACTGACCATTTTCGGGGAGTGTGTGTAAAAACGCAGGCATGTCAGATAAAAACGCAGGCGTGCCTGTGGAAACGTATGCGTGGCTGGGCAAATGCAGGGCATGTTTGTGACGTCAAAACAGGAACTAAATAGTCTGCAGTGATTGCAAGCTAGGAGTAGGTCTCGAGCTGCTCAGAAACTGCACAATCTTTTTTTGTAGCAGCGCTGCGATCCTTTTGTTCGCACTTTTGCTAAGCTAAGATACACTCCCAGAGGGTGGCGGCTTAGCGTTTGCACGGCTGCTAAAAGCAGCTAGCGAGCGAACAACTCGGAATGAGGGCCATAGTTTTTTTTAGGAAAAATTACCAGGTAGGCGCTTAATACCAATTGGTGGACACAATGATAAAAAATTAAACCAATTTATTAAATAATTTAACAACAGATAACAAAAAACACATAAAAGTAAATAAAAATGAACAAGACCACAATACAATAATAATATAAAACTGAGGTTCCGGAGACCTCTAGGTTGAACAATGAATTAAACCTTAATTAAGTATACTCAGAGGGCCGTCACAGTACCTAGATATTAGAGAATAATTCTTTAATAGCTATTTAGCTATATGGAGTTTCTTGCCCAGATGTAAAAAGACACAAGAGTACTTGGCACAATTGTGCATGTGGGTGTCCTCACATTATATATTAGATTCCAATTAGGAAAGAGTTCATCACTTGCCAATTTTAGTATAAACGGTGCAGAGGTAGGCAGTAGAAAGATAGCTGTTACTCACAGACTGGACGGTGTTTTCTTTTATTGTACCGCAATGGTACCGGCGTGCATAGCCGCTCTCTATCACCCTTAGCACGGGTGAGACATCCGTCAGCGGCAGGACTCGTCCGTGGCGTGAGCAGTTTGTAGCGTCAGCTGAAAGACCGCTCTCTCCTCCGGCAGAGTGTGAGTGTACCGGTACAGCGTGCTCCACCCCCAGTGCTGGTGGAATGATGTTCACCACAATAAATCACCAGGCGTTCCCAGTGTGATCCAAGGGACTAAATAAATCGGTCACGCTGAAGATGTAACAAATGCCGGCAGTTGTTAGATGAGCTGCTGGGAGGACACACTTGAGTTCTTGTTGGCAATAGGTACTGGGGCTCCTTCTCTCTGTACAGAGAGAAGGAGCCCCAGTACCTATTGCCAACAAGAACTCAAGTGTGTCCTCCCAGCAGCTCATCTAACAACTGCCGGCATTTGTTACATCTTCAGCGTGACCGATTTATTTAGTCCCTTGGATCACACTGGGAACGCCTGGTGATTTATTGTGGTGAACATCATTCCACCAGCACTGGGGGTGGAGCACGCTGTACCGGTACACTCACACTCTGCCGGAGGAGAGAGCGGTCTTTCAGCTGACGCTACAAACTGCTCACGCCACGGACGAGTCCTGCCGCTGACGGATGTCTCACCCGTGCTAAGGGTGATAGAGAGCGGCTATGCACGCCGGTACCATTGCGGTACAATAAAAGAAAACACCGTCCAGTCTGTGAGTAACAGCTATCTTTCTACTGCCTACCTCTGCACCGTTTATACTAAAATTGGCAAGTGATGAACTCTTTCCTAATTGGAATCTAATATATAATGTGAGGACACCCACATGCACAATTGTGCCAAGTACTCTTGTGTCTTTTTACATCTGGGCAAGAAACTCCATATAGCTAAATAGCTATTAAAGAATTATTCTCTAATATCTAGGTACTGTGACGGCCCTCTGAGTATACTTAATTAAGGTTTAATTCATTGTTCAACCTAGAGGTCTCCGGAACCTCAGTTTTATATTATTATTGTATTGTGGTCTTGTTCATTTTTATTTACTTTTATGTGTTTTTTGTTATCTGTTGTTAAATTATTTAATAAATTGGTTTAATTTTTTATCATTGTGTCCACCAATTGGTATTAAGCGCCTACCTGGTAATTTTTCCTAATTGCTCTGTTTGCTGAGGAGGCCGGCTACCTCCTCACCAGGTGGCAGCTAATCCCAGGGTGCACACATACACAGGCCTGCCAGCGCCATCATTACCTCTCTTTCCATTTTATAGTTTTTTTTAGCTCTATTGCAAGTAATACAGAATACTTGTATGGTAGCTGAAATTTTCTAAAAAATCAGACCATTAAGATCAGTATAATTTGTTTTGATTTATTTGCCATATTCTACTGAGCGCCTGATTTTACAAGTATAAACTGTATAATTGTTATTTTGGGTCAGTCATGAACTTACAGATCGGGGTTTGGAACACAATAAGGAGCATGTAAATAATAGGATTTTAATTACCTACCGGTAAATACTTTTCTCGTAGTCCGTAGAGGATGCTGGGGTCCACATTAGTACCATGGGGGTAAAGATGGGTCCACTAGGAGCCACTTTAAGAGTTTGAGAGTGTGGGCTGGCTACGTACTCTATGCCCCTCCTACCAGATTCAGTCTAGAAACTGTGCCCGAGGAGACGGACATCTTCGAAAGAAGGATTTTACACAGATAGTGGCGAGATTCACACCAGCTCACACACAAGGCAAACCAAGCTAACTAGCTGAAACCTCAGCAACGACTGAACAATATTACTTACCAAGTAACAAAACAGTACTTACCAAGAACTAAGCAGTATTGAACTAAGTAACCACTGCAAGATCACGAAGCGCTGGGCGGGCACCCAGCATCCTCTACGGACTACGAGAAAAGGATTTACCGGTAGGTAATTAAAATCCTATTTTCTCTTACGTCCTAGAGGATGCTGGGGTCCACATTAGTACCATGGGGATGAACCAAAGCTCTCAGAATGGGAGGGAGAGTGCAGAGGCTCCTGCGGAACTGATTGACCAAACATCAGATCCTCAGAGGCCAAAGTATCGAACTTGTAGAACTTTGCAAATGTGTTCGACCCCGACCAAGTAGCCGCTCGGCAAAGATGTAAAGCTGAGACACCCCGGGCAGCTGCCCAGGAAGAACCCACCTTACGAGTAGAGTGGACCCTAGCAATCCTATGTAGGACACGGCAATCCTGCCATAAAATATGCATGCTGGATAGTGAACCTGATCCAGCGAGAGATTGTCTGCTTAGAAGCAGGACACCCAAGTTTCTTGGGATCATACAGGACAAACAGAGAGTCCGATTTTCTGTGACGAGCAGTCCTCTTCACATAGATTTTCAGAGCCCTTACAACCTCCAAGGACTTTGATGACACTGAGGAGTCAGTAGCAACTGGCACCACAATAGGTTGGATGATATGAAATGCCGACACACCCTTCGGAAGGAATTGCGGACATGTCCGGAGCTCAGCTCTATCTTCATGGAAGTTCAAGTATGGGCTTTTACATGATAAAGCCCCCAACTCTGACACACGTCTAGCAGAAGCCAAGGCCAACAAAGTGACAGCCTTCCACTTAAGAAACTTGACCTCAACCTCCTGTAGAGGCTCAAACCAGTCCGACTGGAGGAACTGCAACACCACATTAAGATCACAGGGTGCCGTAGGCGGCACAAAAGGAGGCTGGATGTGCAGAACTCCCTTCAAAAAGGTCTGAACCTCAGGGAGGGCAGCCAACTGTTTCTGGAAGAAAATTAATAGGGCCGAAATCTGGACCTTTATGGAACCTAATCTCAGGCCCATATCCACACCTGCTTGGAGGAAGAGGAGAAATCGTCCAAATTTAAACTCCACCGTAGGAAACTTCTTGGATTCACACCAAGACACATACTTTTTCCAAATGTGATGGTAATGCTTTGACGTTACTCCTTTCCTAGCCTGTATCAGGGTAGGAATAATCTTGTTCGGAATGTCCTTCCGAGCTAATATCTGGCGTTCAACCTCCATGGCCTCAAACGTAGCGGAGGTAAGTCTTGATAAGCGAACGGCCCCTGCTGCAGCAGGTACTCCCGAAGAGGAAGAGGCCTCAGCTCTTCTAGCAATACATCCAGAAGATCCGCGTACCAAGCCCTTCTTGGCCAGTCCAGAGCAATGAGGATTGTCTGAACTCTTGTTCTCCTTATGAGTTTTAGCACTCTTGGAATGAGTGGAAGTGGAGGAAACACGTACACTGACTGGAACACCCACGGAGTCACTAGGGCGTCCACCGCCACTGCTTGCGGGTCCCTCGACCTGGAACAATATCGCCGAAGCTTTTTGTTTAGATGAGAGGCCATCATGTCTATTTTGGGTACACCCCAAAGATCTGTTACCTCCTTGAACACCTCCGGATGGAGACCCCACTCTCTTGGATGGAGATCGTGTCTGCTGAGGAAGTCCACTTCCCAGTTGTCTACTCCCAGAATGAAGATTGCCGACAGCGCCAACGCGTGTTTTTATGCCCAGAGGATGATTCTTGTTACCTCTGCAGTTCTGCTCTTCGTTCTGCCCTGTCGGTTTATGTAAGCCACTGTTATTACATTGTCCGACTGCACTTGAATGGCCCGATTTTGAGAAGATGGGCCGCTTGGAGAAGACCATTGTAGACGGCTTTTAGTTCCAGAATGTTTATCTGCAGGCCGGCTTCCAGAATTGACCACCTTCCTTGGAAGCTTTCCTCTTGAGCGACTGCGCCCGAGCCCCGGAGACTTGCCTCTGTGGTTAGAAGGATCCAGTCCTGAATCCCGAAACTGCGGCCCTCCAGAAGGTGAGGTAATTGCAGCCACCAGAGGAGTGAGATCCTGGCCTTTGGCGTCAGACGTATTCCCTGGTTCATGTGTAGATGAGATCCCGACCATTTGTCCAGGAGATCCAGTTGGAAGGACTGAGCATGAAATCTCCCATACTGCAGAGCCTCGTAAGAGGCCACCATCTTCCCCAGAAGTCGAATGCACTGATGAACCGACACCCGGGCTGGCTTCAGGACATCCTGGACCATTGTTTGCATCACCAACGCTTTTTCCTCTGGAAGAAACACCCTCTGCACTTCCGTGTCGAGGATCATTCCCAGAAATGACAACCTTCTGGTTGGTTCCAAATGTGATTTTGGAAGATTCAGGATCCAACCATGTTCCCTGAGAAGCTGGGTCATGAGAGCTATGGAAGGTAACAGCTTCTCCTTGGACGATGCCTTTATCAGCAGATCGTCCAGATATGGAATTATGTTCTGTCTGCGGAGGAGAACCATAATTTCCACCATCACCTTGGTGAATACCCTCGGTGCTGTGGAGAGGCCAAATGGCAGGGCCTGGAATTGAAAACGACAGTCCAACAGTGCTCTTGTTTTGCATCTGGGGAGGAATTGGTACAATAACCTGTGCCTCCACCAACTTTTAGATGGCTCCCTGTAGGATAGCCTTGTCTGCCGGCAAAGCTGGCAAGCCTGATTTGAAGAACCGGTGAGGAGGGAGATCTTGAAATTCCAGCCGGTACCCCTGGGACACAATATCTTTTACCCAGGGATCCAGGCCGGACGTCACCCAGACGTGACTGAAATGTCCGAGTCTCGCCCCCACCGACCCTACCTCCAGGCCGCGCGGTCCACCATCATGTGGAGGACTTTGGTGTACCTGAAGCAGGCTTCTGTTCCTGGGAACCCGCAGCAGCAAGTTTCTTGGATTTTGGTCGACCTCCTCTAAAGAAGGTGTTGGACGGTTTGGCCTTTCTTGTTTTAGCAACCCGAAAGGACTGTGATGCAGCTGAACAAAAAGGTTTCTTCGTAGCAGGTGCAGCTGAGGGAAGAAAAGGTCACTTACCCGCTGTAGCCGTGGAGATCCATGCATCCAACGCTTCCCCAAAGACAGCCTGACCTGTGTAGGGTAGGGTCTCCACACCTCTCCTGGTTTCCGCGTCGGCAGACCACTGGCGCAGCCAAAGTCCCCTACGAGCTGAGACAGACATGGAAGATATCCCTGCAGCCATGGAACCCAGGTCTTTCATGGATTCCACCATAAATCCTGCAGAATCCTGAATGTTACGTAAAAACAATTCAACATCACTTTTATCCATTGTATCCAAATCCTCAAGTAACGTGCCTGACCACTTTACTATAGCTTTGGAAATCCATGCACAGGCAATAGCTGGACGTAGAATCACCCCTGAAGCCATGTATATGTATTTGAGCGTAGTATCAATTTTGTGATCAGCCAGCCCCTTTAAGGCGATAGATCCTGGAACAGGTAAAACCACCTTTTTCGAGAGTCTGGATACAGACGAGTCCACTATGGGTGGGTTTTCCCACTTTTTCCTATCCTCCTCAGGGAAGGGGAAAGCAAACAGATCCCTTCTAGGGATCTGGATTTTTTTCTCCGGGTTTTCCCATGCTTTCTCAAAAATAGCATTTAATTCCTTGGACGCAGGGAAGGTTAGCGAGGCTTTCTTACTGTCAGTGAAGTAAGCCTCCTCAACCTGCTCAGGTGTTGTATCAGCAATATTCAACACATCCCTAATAGCCTCTATCATCAACTGCACCCCTTTAGCAAGAGATGTGACCCCCCTGAGCACATCCCCATCACCGTCTGCCGTGTCAGAATCAGTATCCGTGTCATCTTGCATAATCTGGGCAAGAGCACGTTTGTGGGAACCTACAGAGGGGGGCCATGAGGTAACAGAACCGGACCAAACTGCCATAGAGTTCTGTAAAACCTGAGTTGCAGATTCATTCTGTGCAACCCTAGTAGAAATCTGAGAAATCACAGATTTGATAGAGGATAACCATTCAGGCTCCCTTGCTGGTATCTGCGCAAAAACAGTGCAATCCTGATTACATGGAATGAGATCATCCTGAGAGGACATATCCTCTGCAGCATATGACACAGAGTCCCTGGACATAGCTAAATGGAGACCCCAAACACTCCACACACACATAGGGGAGGATAGACAGAGTTTCACCCCCAAGAACGGCAAGAGAGACACAGAGATTGGAGCCAACCCACACACAGCGCTTTCAAGGTATAGGGAGACCCCAACCAGCGCTGACTGTGCACCTTAATAGGTTACACAGTCTGTACACAGCCTCCCCCCCCCTTCTACAACCCCCTGGTACCGTAAGAGATAGCTGGAGTTGATAGGGAGGGACTGCTCTTCACTGACAGCGTTTCTGCAGGCAGGAAAATGGCGCTGAATGCTGCTGGGTCCGCTCTGAGGAGAAGCTCCGTTCCATTAATGGCACTGTATTCCCGATCTTCTGGAGATTATACTGGCCTGAGGAATCATGCTGGCACCGATCCTGGGACCCTGACAGACTTAGCGGTCAGTGTAGTGTGTAGGCGCTGGCTCAGGGTGCCCCTCACAGCGTCGCACTATGTACCGCTGAGCCCCGGAGCGCAGTTAGTACTGCGCTCCATACCCTGTTGCCGCCATCTTCACACCGACTCCCCGCTGGCTAGGGGGGCCGGTGACTGACTCGCCACTGATTTTCTGGCTCTGTAAGGGGGTGGCGGCAAGTTGACGGGGTGAGCGATCCCCTGTGGCGGGGAACGTTCGATCCCCTCAGGAGCTCAGTGTCCTGTCATCAGAGATAGTGGCTCAGACCCCGCAGTGCGGACACTACTCCCCCCCTTAGTCCCACGATGCAGGGAGGCTGTTGCCAGCAGCCTCCCTGTAAAATAATAAACTCTAAAAAAAAAACTTTTACCTGTATCTCCAGTCTCTCAGTGTCTCTCCAGCCAGCATTACTTTGTCTCTCCAGCCTCCCAGTGTCTACCCAGCCAGAGCCATTCTGTCTCTCCAGAACCTGTGTCTCTCCAGTCAGCCCCCTTCTGTCTCTCTAGCCACCCAGGGTCTCCCCAGCCAGTGCCCGTCTGTCTCTGCAGCTCCAGCACCACATTTCTCGAGCTGCAGCCCACAGACACTTACATTCTTCTGTGTCTTCTGTCCAACTGCTCCTTTTTACACTGTAACACCTGTTTTTGCGGCGTGACATGTTGCAATAGAAAGAAAACTAATATCACTAATTCAGCCATTGGCCAGTGACAGCTGCTCCCCAGACCCCACAGATAGATCCCTCTATAACCTCTGCCTGTATGGCTGCAGTGACCAGCAGGGTGCAGGCTGCAGTTATAGATGGATATCTCTGTGCCCCCTGACACCTGGCGCCCGATACTTCCATTGGCTCTGGAAGTTCTGCCACATCAGGTAACTGTATTTTTTATGTTTCATTTCTGTGCAGAATTCAACAGATTGGGAAAGCCTGTCAATCATACTAAATGTATTGTGAGGAGGCTGGTTACATGGAAACAGTGTTCCATCTGCTCAACACGGAACTACTAATTAAAAACCGTGAATACTGTATATGCTAACCACGTACTAGCGTCGGGAAGCACGCATCCCGGCCGGTGCTTAGGAGCCGGGACGCTGCGCCTCCTGCTGACCCCCGCCCGGCGCCTAGCAACATGCTGACTCCGGGCGCAAAGCCTTCCGGTCCCCGCCCGGTGCCTAGCTATAGGCTGACTCCGGATGCTGGGAGCAATTAGTCTCCTAGCAACGGGGGCGCCAGGGGCAGACGGCGTTCCCCATTGCTGGGTAATTGATGTACTCAGCTGTCTGTTAGGTACGTGCAGTATGGCACGGCAGCTGCACGGCATTGTTAATTAGAAGTTCTAGCAGTGATTGGTGCAGCACCATTTATATTCTTCACCAGTACACTCCCAAAACGCTGGTGATAGTTCCTGCTTTTGTGAGAACCTGTCAGCTCGTGTGAGAACCAGTCTACTCGCATGAGAACCTGTCAGCTTGTGTAAACCCGTGATTCTGAGACCTTGCATGATTGATCCCAGATCTGTTCCAGCTTGCCATGTACTCAGGTTTTTGTGTGGAGTTTTCACACAGGCACTGTCTTGCCAGCATTTCTTTCTTGTTCATTTGAAAATCATTTATATTATGGTCTTGTTGTTCATAACACCCTGTGCATTGTTGCTTGTACATAGTCATTGTGTTTAGAACACCGAGCTCATGTAAAAGTGGTCCTCACCAAGCTCAAGGAAAATCATGTCTATGCAAAATTAGAAAAATGTGAATTTGAGGTTGAAAAGGTGGCCTCCTAGGATACATCATCACCTCCAAGGGATTTTCTATGGATTCTAAGAAACTTCAGGCAATTGTGGAATGGGTTCGTCCCTCTAATCTAAAAGCTACATAACAGTTCCTTGGTTTTGAAACTACTAGAGAAGATTTATATAAAAAAAAATTCAATTGTAGCCCCAATTGTGAGTCTAACCAAGAAAGGTGCGGATCCTGCTCATTGGTCACCACAGTCGGTAAATCATTGGTCACCACAGTCAGTACAATTCGGTAAAGGCCTTTGAGGACCTTAAAAAAGCATTTATCTCTGCTCCTGTTCTCCGGCATCCCGATCCAGATCCTTTCATTGTAGAAGTGGATGCCTCTGAAGTAGGTGTGGAGCTATTCTTCCAGAAGAAGATCCAGTCAGTCATAAGCTCCACCCCTGTGCATTTTTCTCTCGGAAATTTCCCCTGCTGAAGTCAACTATGACGTGGGAAAACGAGAGCTCTTAGCGGTTAAATGTGCTTTGGAGGAATGGAGGCACTGGCTGGAGGGAGCAAGACATACAGTAACCGTATTCACAGACGACAAAAATCTAGTCTATTGAACTGTCGGCCAGCCAGATGGGCGTTGTTCTTTGCGAGGTTCAATTTCGTAATTACCTATAGGCCTGGCTCCAAAAACATCAAAGCTGACGCTTTATCCAGGAGTTTTCTGTCTAGCCATGAAGTCGTTAAGCTTCCGGAGCCGATTCTCACCCCAGGATGTATTATTGTTGGTCTAACCATAAATCTTGCCTCCCAAGTCCAGTCAGCACAGATGCAGGCCCCATCTGAGACTCCTTCAGGTCTCCTGTTCATTCCAGAGAAACTCAGAGCAGCCGTGTTATCTGAGATCCATTTCAACAAGACCTCAGAACATCCAGGGGTTAATAAGACTTTACACCTTCTCTCTCACTCAGTATGGTGGCCAACTATCAAGACAGACGTTCAGGAGTTTCTTAGGGCCTGTCATGTCTGTGCCAAAAACAAGTCTTCTCGTATTATTCCTTCTGGACAATTACATCCTCTGTCTGTACCCTCCAAGCAATGGACCCATTTGTCAATGAATTTTATTGTGGACCTGCCAACATCTTCCAAATGTTCGGTCATCTGGGTAGTAGTTGATTGTTTCAGTAAAATGGCTCATTTCATTCCCCTGTCTAAACTGCCTAATGCTAAGGACCTTGCCTGATTGTTCATTCAACACATATTCCAAATTCATGGCCTAACACAAGACATTGTCTCAGATGGAGGCTCTCAATTCGTAGCCCGTTTCTGGAGGTTTTTGTGCGGAACTGGGGATCAATATCAGTCTCTCGTCAGGGTATCATCCACAGTCCAATGGCCACATAGAACAGGTTAATCAATCGTTGGAGCAATATCTACGATGTTATATCTCTAAATACCAGGATGATTGGGTTGACCATCTACCTTTTGCAGAATTTGTGTATAATAATTCTGAACATTCTTCAACTTCCATGTCTCCCATGTCTCCTTTCTTTTGTGTTTCCGGTATTCATCCTAAGTTTAATACTTTCACTCCATCACAACAGTCTAGTTCTTCTTTATCCCCCGTGTCTCGCCTCAGGAGAATTTGGAGGGAAGTACATCAAGCCTTGGAGGATGAGGTGGCAGCCCGGTCTAAGAGATTTGCTGACAGATTTCGGAAACCTTGTGCTTTCAAAGTAGGAGACATGGTGTGGTTATCTGCCCAAAACATCAAGCTCCACCAGACATCTCAGAAACTGGGTACCTGTTACATTGGACCATTTCAAATCATCCAGAATATCAATCATATTGCTTTCAATCTGCAATTACCCAGATCTTTGAGAATCAATAATACCTTCCATTGTTCTTTATTTAAGCCGACATTTGTTTCTAAGAAATTTAAAGTAAGAGGTTTCAGGAGACCTTCTCCAGTTATGATTCGGGGACATCAAGAGTTTGTTGTTGAAAGAATCCTCGACTCCAAGTTTGTGCGGGGTTAAGTACATTACTTAGTTCATTGGAAAGGTTACTGAGGAGAGAGCATGGGTGCCTGGGAAGTTCCTCCATGCTCCTGAACTAAAAAAAGGTTTCTCCAACAGATTTCCCCAGAAACCAGGTTACACCTCTTCAAGGGAGGGATACTGTACTGGACGGCGCGCATCCCAGCCGGTCCTTCAGAGCCAGGATGCTGTGTCTCCCGCTGACCCCCGCCCGGCGCCTAGAAATGTGCAGACGCCGGGTGCAAAGCCTTCCGGTCCCTGCCCAGCACCTAGCAACAGGCAGGGACCGGTGCTGGGAGCCGCTGGTCTCCTAGCAACGGAGACGCCAGGGGCAGACGGCGTTCCCCGTTGCTGGGTAGTTAATGTACTCAGTTGTATGTTAGGTATGTGCAGCAAGGCAGCTGCGCGGCATTGTTAATTAGAGGTTCTAGCAGTGATTGGTGCAGCACCATTTATATTCTTCCCAAGTACACTCCCAAAACGCTGGTGATAGTTCCTGCTTTTGTGAGAACCTGTCAGCTCATGTGAGAACCTGTCAGCCTGTGTAAACCCATGATTCTGAGACCTTGCCTGATTGATTCCAGATCTGTTCCAGCTTGCCGTGTACTCAGGTTTTCGTGTGGAGTTTCCGCACAGGCACTGTCTTGCCAACATTTCTTTATTGTAATATCTTGTGCATTGTTGCATTTACAAATCATTTATATTATGGTCTCGTTGTTCATAACACCCTGTGCATTGTTGCATGTACATAGTCATTGTGTTTATATCATATTCCAACCTGTGCATTGTTGCACTAACGTGCATTAGGTTATCTCTCTCTGTCCGCAAATAAGTGCAGTGACATCTAGATAGGATTCAGTGAACGTCTCACCGTACTGCAACCTACTCTTGCCCACCTCCAATAACCGCCTTGTTTATACATAAAACCTGGGGCCATCTGAATATGGGGCGGACCTAATCTGCCCTGGAAAGGCAGCTGCTATAGGCGAAGTCTTTGGCTGCAGGAGGCTAAAAGACCGCTGGCTAAGGGTAATTGCGTGAGCTTCACTCAGAACCATCGGATAGCCTATAGCACACTGTAGTCCATGTAACACAACGACTAAGAAAGAGGTGCTGTGGTCACTTAATTAACAACTTTGGGATGGCTATAAGAGTAAATATAATTTCCACAGACAAGGGTGCCTGGAAACTGCATACTGTTCAACTGATGCCTCCTAGACAGGATTCTGGGCTTCACTCAGAGCACTCCAATTGTTACAGATTGGTACTGTACATGCTCAGGATCTGTAATATGCATGCGCCGTTCTCCTTCTGTGAGATCACTCACAGGGTGGTGATGGGGGCCATTCTACAAAATGAGGGCATGTTGCCCAGTTTTGTTGGCATGCCAAGCCAAGGCCCAGCATCTTAGGAGCAGTTCCACCAGTGCTAGATCATTACGACCGATGGTCATATCGGCGAATGTGGTGTTTTCCTCAGATATGTTCTGCAGCATTTGAACATTTTCTCATCACTGCTGCATCCACATATGCAGCAGCGATAAGAAAAGTGTCCATATCTGAATGATGTCTATAGCTCTACAGTGAGATTGTGAAGGACAGAACCACATACGAAGGTTGATGGAAACAAAGTGTGTCGGGGTGGTCTTAACAGGCGCTGAGCTGCTTAGGTGTAACAGATTTCTAAATAAATGTCACCACATTTAAAACAAGAAATAGAAAACCAGCAATTTGAAATACTGTCAAACACCACTAGCGCTAAGGTAAAATATCACCATAACATCCCTTTAGGGCTGAGTGACAGATCCTTTTCCTCTCAGGTGTGTCTCCCGTTCAAGTAGACAGTCTCGGATTCTCAAATATGGATGTCATAGAAAAGATAAAATGAACAACCAATGTGTAGTATGTAATATCACAGCCTAATGGTATACATGTGATGTCCTAAGATAAATGAAGTGGATTCAGAGCGTACCCCACTCACACTGGGAGTGGAGATTTCAAGCGTATCAAGGTTTCTTTTATGGCAATATCCTTCATTAATTCATATAGCCCCCAGAGGTATCAAGGAATAGGGTCACACTTAGACTTAATACTGGTAAAACTCTTGTAGCAGACAGTCGATGCGTACCCCAACACTCACACTTTGCAGGTGTGTTGTAAACATATAAAGGTATCTTTCTCTCTTTCAAGGGAGGTTGCATGTTTTATTGTGCGTGACTCTTAGGATCGGGCAATTGAACAAAGGGAACGGGCATTTCCCTAAGCTTATGCTTAGCTATGTACTCATCTTGATGCCAAGTCTGCAGTGAAAATGTATAAGTATCTAATCTAGTTTAACTAATAACATATTGGAAATAGAAAGGTTTCAATAGGTAACTCCTAATTGTATGTATTAATATTTTTTATGTCCAGAATTCAATTATGTGCTTGCATTCTATTTTTTAATACAATGTTTCAAACTATTACTCCAATGTAGTTTTTTTTTAGTGTTTACTCTTATACTGCTCATTTGAAATTACTTATTGTTATTAAGAATGAGCTTCTAATCAAACACTCAATATTGCTTTTTATATATTTCCTTTTAAAGTACAGGTTGAGTATTCCTTATCCAAAATGCTTGGGACCAGAAGTATTTTAGATATCGGATTTTTCCGTATTTTGAAATAATTGCATACCATAATGAGATATCATGGCGATGGGACCTAAGTCTAAGCACAGAATGCATTTATGTTTCATATACACCTTATACACACAGCCTGAAGGTCATTTAATACAATAATTTTAATAACTTTGTGTAATAAACAAAGTTTGTGTACATTGAGGCATCAGAAAACAAAGGTTCCACTATCTCACTCTCACTGAAAAAAATCTGTATTTCAGAATATTCCGTATTTTGGAATATTTGGATATGGGATACTCAACCTGTATAGAGTTTGAAAATGTTAAGTAAATTCTACAAATGTAGAAGACTACATCTTCAAATGAAATTTGAGCAAAGTGTATAGGTTTAACTATGTTCACTGTTTAAATAAAAAAACTGTTACAGATACTATAAAACACAACCACTTAAGACCGAATGGGCAACAGATTGTAGCTTGTTGTAATATCTTTAGGAACCATACATGAAAACTCCCGTTATGAACACAAACTGCACATGCAAACTGCAAACCGGAGCGCTTGAGGCTCATCAGTCAGAAACATGGCAGCAATGTATGACGTAGCAGATTTTACCACAAACATGTTCAAGGCCTTTAAACTGGCTAGATTTATTTTAATTTAGTAACAGGGGGTCTGATTCAGATCCTGACAGATCTGTGTTATGAGATGCAAAGTACTGATGGCGGGTACTTTGCACATGCGCAGGACCTTCTGTGTCATCCCCTCTGGCTTTGTCCTCCCCTAGTTTGCATTTCTTTGGAGCAGGGGCTAGGTGGAGCAGTGGGGTGAGTTTGCATCCCAGCGGTCAGGATGCCAGCAGCCATGTGACCGATGCCAGAATACCGTCACCCCCTCAGGAGGCCGGTGCCAGGACACTGACAGCCAACATCCCGAATGTAGTCTGGGGTGGTGGTTAGGGCCCGGTTAGGGGGGTTAAGGTTAGGCACTGGGGAGGGGAGCCAACACCCCTGGAGGGTTAGGGTAGTGGAGAGGGGTAATATACTTACCCACATCTAGTGTCAGGAGTCTTACTGTTGGGATGCCGCGGTCGGTCATATTTCATACCCAACCTGAAGCAGCAATAGGTAGCTCATAGGTAAGAAATGCTAAGTGTGGGAGTACTGCAGAGAAAATAAAAAAAAACACAATGAATGAGTGGCATTACGTCACTCATTCAGTATTTTAGTCATCCCTTTTTACGTGGGCCACTAGGTGATCCACTAATTTCACCTAGAGGTTCACCTGACAATACTGTGCTTGAAATCCTTATTAAAAACATAGATTTCTAGGGACAAATGTGAAAAATTTGGAACCATTCCTGGAAATTAATGACATCTGACAACTGTGCTTCTGCATTGGGGTTGCTGTGGAATCTTCTATAATATAGAAGGGAAGACACGGTCTTGCAATGGAATCCTAAATGTCAAAGCAGAGGAGACATCATCTGTGTTTTTTCAGCCCCTCAGTAGCAATAGATCACAGTTAACAGTGAACAAATTGTAGCTGAAAAAAACAAGCATTAGATCTCCTTAAGAAGTGATCTAACATTGCTCAGTGGCCGGTGAGACATGAATCCTATCTGTAGTACAGAGAAAAAAAGTGAAGTGTAATAAAACAAAAAATACAGACAGAGCTGGATGTATACCTCATGGGGCCCTATGCAAGATACCGGTGTGGTGGTGCCCTCTTTCAACAATTCATAGCACTATATTTCCATTCCTGTTTGCGAGCAGCATCACAGAAGTACCTTGATGCATATGTAGTGTGATTGCGGCACGTGCACAGACTACCAATAATCACTCAGTTGTATGAACATCAGCATTATGTACAAATCTGAATCAGGACCTAGGTCTTTTGGAAGTAGATTTGAAACTTGTGTCCCACTTAAACCAACTGACCAATACAGTGGATGAAACCATTTTGTGTCTCCAAACATTTCTCATCTTATCAAAGGACATCATTAAACAAAGTTGTCACTCGTCGTTATAAGTTGATAGGCTGCATTCTTCTAGATCTCTCTGCTGCTTTTGACACTGTTGACCACTCTCTTCTCATACAAACATTACAATCCCTAGGTCTTCAGGACACAGCCCTTTCTTGGTTCTCATCCTACCTATCTCATCGCTCTTTCAGTGTTCACTTCTCTGATTCTATCTCCTCTTCTCTACCTCTATCAGTTGGAGTGCCACAAGGCTCAGTCTTAGGTCCTCTGCTGTTCTCAATCTATACCTCCTCTCTTGGTAAACTAATCAACTCCTTCGGATTTCAGTATCATTTGTACATTGATGATACTCAAATCTACCTATCCTCCCCAGATTTATCACCATCTGTATTGGCTCGTGTCACTGGATGCCTGTCTGCCATTTCATCTTGGATGTCATCTCGCCACCTCAAACTCAACATTTCCAAAACCGAATTAATTATTTTCCCACCAGGCAAGAGTAGTTACCAACCTGATATCTCCATAAATGTTGACAATGTGTGGGGGTGCGGGCGCGTCCCACTCCGCCCCCCACCACTGGTCCGGAACCGTCTTCCCCCGCTGCCGCCCGCCGCAACAGCAGAGAGCCGCGCGGCGGGGGTTTTAAACGCCCGCACGCGGCAGGAAGGGGCAGAGTATTCGGACGGCGTGTGGACGGAGGACGTCGGCGCGGTGAGCGGAGGCGGCCCAGCGGAGGACTTAGAGTCGGAGGTCCGGACGTCGGTGAGCAGGTAAGCCCTCGGTGAGGCCCTTTTCTCCCGCAGGTACCGTCCTCGGGTCTGCTCCCACCGCACCACCAACGCCGGCGTTAGGCCGAGGCCCCCCCCACGTGCCCCGCAGTTAGGCAGGCTACGGCCTGAGTCACCTTGGGCACCAGGCCCTCCCACATTGCCCCCACAGTCAGGCAGGCTACGGCCTGAGCCACATTGGGCGCTAGGCCCCCCACATTGCCCCCGCAGTTAGGCAGGCTACGGCCTGAGCCACATTGGGCGCTAGGCCCCCCCACATTGCCCCCACCGTCAGGCAGGCGACGGCCTGAGCAGCAGCGGGCGCTAGGCCCCATCACTACCCTGGGGGTGCCGCACCAGTGGTAGTACACTGTTTATCATTACAGCATCGTGTTTGTTACCATAGTACACTGTTTATCATTACAGCATCGTGTTTGTTACCATAGTACACCGTTTATCATTACAGCATCGTGTTTGTTACCATAGTACACTGTTTACCATTACAGCATCGTGTTTGTTACCATTGTACACTGTTCGTATTTCCATACCCGGTCCGCACCGCAGTTGCGGACGCGCTAGCATCGGGCGCCGCCGTATACTAGTTACGGGGCGAGGTGTAATACCCGTGACGGTGCACGGGCACCCCACCGGTAGGTCCCTCGGAAAGGTAAGGTGCCGTGTGTTGTTGTTGTTGTTGCTGTTGTTGTTGTGTTTTGAAGTTCGTCCTAGGTGCCGAGACTAGGTGCCGAGACTCCAGACATCGGACCAGCAAGGGGACCAACATATACCCGGTGAGGACAACTTGTTCGAGTCCGTTTTGTGTACCGTACGTGACCCCTCCCTCTTTCCCCCCCCCCCTTGGTTCCGTAGGGCGTTTCCGTCCGGGTTGCACCCACCGTGCTTCGCACGCGGTGTAACCAGTCTGAGGCCACAAGTGCCGATGATGACCATCTCTTAGCTCAGCGAGCGCCTGCCCGATTGCCCTCCCCCTTCCCCCCCCCCCCACTTGGCCCAGTGCCCTTTTGGGGCCTCAGCGCAGTTGCCTTTCTCTTTCAGACGGACAGGCGGAAGGGCCACCGGCTGGGACGAGGGATCCGGGATCATCACTGACCCGAAGGTAAGAGTAGCAGCGGGTGCGGAGCGAGTACGGCACTCGCGAGTGCCGACAGCGTTCCGCCAGAAGGCCCGCCAGGCCTCTTACATTTGGCGTAGCTGGCAGGATCCGACATGTCGGTCCCAGCAACGTCCCCGGCGCCGGATTGGCCCGGTCTGCCCCTCGGGACGGCCATCCATTTTTTGTCTAGGTACGATGGGTGGAACATGCCCCTCGAGGAGTGGAAGAATCAGCTGGACTCTGTCATCCGGCTACACCGCCTGCCAGTTTCAGCGTACGTGGATCTGGCCCTACAGTTCCTCCAAGGAGAAGCCAGGGACACCGTGCTGCTGCGACCGGAAGAGCAGAGGACGGACCTCGACGGGGTATACAAGGTCCTCAAGGACGTCTACCGGGAGAGGTCCACGGCAGATGGGCTCCGGAGGCGCCTCTTCGCGCGATTCCAGACGGAGGATGAAACTATCTCCCAGTTTGCCAACGCCTTACAGAAGTGCGCGCAGAAGATCAAGGCGCGTCCCGACGAGAAGTGGTTGACCGGAGATGCGGACTCCGGCCTCCGGGACCGGTTCGTGGCCGGCCTGAGGAATAAACAACTGCGAAACCACCTCCTGGACAAGATTGAGGCTCAGCCCACCATGACCTTCCCCGACGCGCTGGAAAAGGCCTTGACCAAGGACCAGGATGCAGAATTTGGGTCCTGCGTCATAGCTCTTCAGCAGGCCCAACCCCTGGCGAAGGCCCAGCCACCACCACCGCCCCCCCAGCCAGAGGTCAGTCCCCTGGAAGGATGCGTCAAGGACCTGACCAATGCCCTCCTACTAGTCCAGGAAGAGATGTCCAAACTGAAGCGACGGGTGGAACAATCTGAAAGCCGTAATGTAATCCCGGGAGGCAGCACCAGGGACGCCGAGGAGGAGATGGGAGACTCCTTTCAACGTCCACGCCGGCGGGAGGAGCCGCGCAGACGGGCGGAGGACACCCGACGGAGGGGACCCCGGGAGATGGCGTGTTGGGAGTGTGGACGCCCAGGGCACTTCGCGCGGGAGTGTCCAGAGGCCCGCCGCCACCAGAGCGATCGCAGGAGGGCTTTAAACTAGCATCCCTCGCAGTTGCGGGCAAAACTGCGAGGAACAGAGACGACTTTGTGGATATCGCCCATTCCTCGGACCTAATTGGAGAATGCCCCACCGTGATAGCGCGGCTAGATGGTCAGAGCCAACGCTGCCTGCTGGACACCGGTTCCCAGGTGTCCACCATGTCCGAGAGATGCTTCCAACAAGACTACAGCCACTTGAAGAGGACGGACGTGGGAGACTGGATAACCCTCACGGCCGCCAACAACTTGCCCCTCCCAATCCTGGGGGTTGTGTGGCTCGAGGTGGAACTGTATGGACAATCCCTTGGAAAGAAAGGAATAATGGTAGTCGCCGGAGACGAGTTAAGACATGGGCCCATCATCCTGGGGACCAACATACTGCGGGACTTAGATCAAGCCCTGGCCCAGGAGAACGGCCCCCGATATTGGAAATACCTGGGGATGCAAAAGCCCGTACAACAGGCCCTACAGAGAGTGGTCCAGCTAGGCGAGGGGTTGTCTGCCCGAGGCCTGGGCCCCTTGGGGCGAATTAAGACCCACCACAACCAAAGGGTAAAGATACCCCCCCGACAGGAGGTAGTGTTGGACTTCCCCGTACGGACGCAGCACCGCCTGGAAGGTAAGGCGGTACTGATCGAGCCCTGCTGGTTCAGCCAGTCCGGTGCCGGGCTGGTTGTGGCCCGGGTCCTGGCCGTGGTCCGGAACGGCATGGTCCCCATCCGGATTTGTAACCTGGGGGACCTCCCCACCCATATTCCCCCCCGGACCATCCTCGCACAGGTGGACGC
Organism: Pseudophryne corroboree; assembly: GCF_028390025.1. Taxonomy (NCBI): domain Eukaryota; kingdom Metazoa; phylum Chordata; class Amphibia; order Anura; family Myobatrachidae; genus Pseudophryne; species Pseudophryne corroboree. The sequence continues at coordinate 488,590,305 of NC_086449.1, read as the reverse complement.
GATCCCGGCGGGAGGCGTGGAGACAGGACGAGGCCTAGTCCTGGATTCGGATGGCCGGAATCCGTGGACACTGGCCGTGAGCCTGGAAGAACCTGAGGAACCCACTGCCAGCTGGAACGGCCAAACCATACTGGCCCAGATGGACGTCTCTCTGGAACAGACCAGCCCCTCCGACGTCAAAAGACTAGAACGGATGCTCTGGAAGAGGCAAAAGGCGTTCTCGCGGCACGAGGAAGATTTCGGCTACACCCGAGAATTGGAGCACGAGATCAACACGGGGGACAACGCCCCTGTCCGGGAGCGATACCGGCCGATCCCGCCCAAATTGTACCAGGAAGTAAAGAACATGATCCGCCAGATGCTGGACAACCAGGTTATTCGAGAAAGCAAAAGCCCCTGGGCGGCCCCCATCGTACTGGTAAAGAAAAAGGATTGGGCCACCCAACAGGAGCAGGACCCCGTCCTGAGAGCTCTACGCGACTGGAAAAAGGGAGGGCACTGGCCCTCCCACCGAGAGAGGGAACAGCTTGGAGCAAACGGGCAGAAAATACTACACCAGTGGGATCGGATGGCGATCCAGGAGGACGTATTATGTCGGCGCGCCTACCTGGAGCAGGAACTTCGCAATGTGTGGCAGATCGTCCTCCCCGAAACTACAGCCCGGGCCTTGGCGACAGAGGCCCATGAGGAGGGGGCCCACTTCGGAGTGGCCAAGACACTCCAGTGGATCCGCCGCCAGTACTTCCTACCCGGACTCAAGGGGGTGGTGGAGGGCGTATGCCGAACGTGCGAGAGGTGTGGGGTGACTAAGCCCAGCGAACAACGGGCCCCTGTCCAAACCATCAAGACAAGTAGGCCCCTGGAGCTACTGATGGTGGACTATGTCTCCCTAGGGGAGTCGGCGGCCGGATACCAGTATGCCTTGGTGATGGCGGATCACTTCACCAAGTTCACCGTGGTGGCCCCCACCCGGGACCAGACAGCGGAGGGGGCCGCCCGAGCCATTGTGGAACAGTTCATCCGGAAGTATGGGTGCCCCGAACGCATTCACTCGGACCAGGGGGCGTGCTTCCAAGGCCGGGTGATGGAGCGACTCTGCCAGACCTATGGCATGCAGAAGTCCCGGACCACCCCATATCACCCTCAGGGGAATGGGGCCTGCGAGAGATTTAATCGGACCCTCTTACAGATGCTGAGGACGCTAGCACCCGAGAAGAGAAGGCGCTGGCCCGACTTCGTCCAGGAGTGCGTGTGGGCATATAACAACAGAATACACCGGACCACAGGCATTTCCCCCTATTTCATGCTGTTTGGCCGACCGGGGCGGGAGCTGCAGGACCTTGACTTGACCACACCGACGGGGGAGGACCGATGGACCGAAGGTGGATGGGTCGAGGAGCAGAGACGTCGCCTAAAGACGGTGGCAGAAATGGCTGAGTCCCACATCAGCTCCGCTGAGCACCCCCAACCTCCCCAGGCTCAGATGGAACCCCTTGAGGTGGGTCAACGAGTCCGGGTCCGGGAGAAACGGCCCAAGAACAAACTGAGCGAGAGGTGGGAAGTAGTGCCCTATGTGGTGCAGCGGCAGGCAGCTCCCGGCAGTCCAGTCTACCAGGTGCGAGCCGAGGACGACAGCGGTTGTACCCGCACCCTACATCGAGACATGCTGCGCCCTTGCGAGCCACAGGCCCCAAGGGGCGAAGCAGAGGAACCAGTGCGGTGCGACCCCCCAGTAGCCAGGGTGGCCCCAGGGGAACCAGCCGCCACCCTGGGCCCAACACTCTTCGACTTATGGGGACCCCCACCAACTCCGGCGCCACCAGTCAGCCCGACCACGGGGGGGGCGACCGCGGCAACCAGCCCGACGCCCACAGAGGAGCCGACAACTGACTCGTCCCCGGCAAGGCAGGGAGGGGCGCCCAGGGAGCCCACGTCAACCCCCCTGCCACAAGCCACACCGGTCCGGAGATCGGCCCGTTCCACCATGGGAGTACCCCCACCACGCTTCGCAGACCCCGACTTCGAGTGGTCACACAACCCTGTCTTTGTGGGGACCACAAAGGAAAAGGCGGGGGGAAGTGTGGGGGTGCGGGCGCGTCCCACTCCGCCCCCCACCACTGGTCCGGAACCGTCTTCCCCCGCTGCCGCCCGCCGCAACAGCAGGCGCGCCCACGTGTTGTGGCGCGTCATCACTGGGCGACGCGGCGGACCAATGAGGACCTGCCGCGTCACCCATCCCAGAGAGCCGCGCGGCGGGGGTTTTAAACGCCCGCACGCGGCAGGAAGGGGCAGAGTATTCGGACGGCGTGTGGACGGAGGACGTCGGCGCGGTGAGCGGAGGCGGCCCAGCGGAGGACTTAGAGTCGGAGGTCCGGACGTCGGTGAGCAGGTAAGCCCTCGGTGAGGCCCTTTTCTCCCGCAGGTACCGTCCTCGGGTCTGCTCCCACCGCACCACCAACGCCGGCGTTAGGCCGAGGCCCCCCCCACGTGCCCCGCAGTTAGGCAGGCTATGGCCTGAGTCACCTTGGGCACCAGGCCCTCCCACATTGCCCCCACAGTCAGGCAGGCTACGGCCTGAGCCACATTGGGCGCTAGGCCCCCCACATTGCCCCCGCAGTTAGGCAGGCTACGGCCTGAGCCACATTGGGCGCTAGGCCCCCCCACATTGCCCCCACCGTCAGGCAGGCGACGGCCTGAGCAGCAGCGGGCGCTAGGCCCCATCACTACCCTGGGGGTGCCGCACCAGTGGTAGTACACTGTTTATCATTACAGCATCGTGTTTGTTACCATAGTACACTGTTTATCATTACAGCATCGTGTTTGTTACCATAGTACACCGTTTATCATTACAGCATCGTGTTTGTTACCATAGTACACTGTTTACCATTACAGCATCGTGTTTGTTACCATTGTACACTGTTCGTATTTCCATACCCGGTCCGCACCGCAGTTGCGGACGCGCTAGCATCGGGCGCCGCCGTATACTAGTTACGGGGCGAGGTGTAATACCCGTGACGGTGCACGGGCACCCCACCGGTAGGTCCCTCGGAAAGGTAAGGTGCCGTGTGTTGTTGTTGTTGTTGCTGTTGTTGTTGTGTTTTGAAGTTCGTCCTAGGTGCCGAGACTCCAGACATCGGACCAGCAAGGGGACCAACATATACCCGGTGAGGACAACTTGTTCGAGTCCGTTTTGTGTACCGTACGTGACCCCTCCCTCTTTCCCCCCCCCCCTTGGTTCCGTAGGGCGTTTCCGTCCGGGTTGCACCCACCGTGCTTCGCACGCGGTGTAACCAGTCTGAGGCCACAAGTGCCGATGATGACCATCTCTTAGCTCAGCGAGCGCCTGCCCGATTGCCCTCCCCCTTCCCCCCCCCCACTTGGCCCAGTGCCCTTTTGGGGCCTCAGCGCAGTTGCCTTTCTCTTTCAGACGGACAGGCGGAAGGGCCACCGACTGGGACGAGGGATCCGGGATCATCACTGACCCGAAGGTAAGAGTAGCAGCGGGTGCGGAGCGAGTACGGCACTCGCGAGTGCCGACAGCGTTCCGCCAGAAGGCCCGCCAGGCCTCTTACAAATGCAACTATCCACCCTACCCCACAAGCTTGCTGCCTAGGTGTCACACTTTACTCTGAACTGTCCTTTGTTCCACACATTCAATCTGTCTATAAATCATGTTACATGCACCTTAAAAACATATCCAAAATACGCCCTTATCTTACACAAGACACTGCTAAAAGTCTAATCCATGCACTCATCATCTCCCGCATTGATTATTGTAATAGTCTCCTTATTGGTCTTCACAAACATAGGCTCTCACCACTACAATCCATTTTAAATGCAGCTGCGAAACTAATCTTCCTCGCTAGACAGTCTTCGTCTGCTGATCCGCTCTGTCAGTCCCTCCATTGGTTACCGGTATTCTACCGTGTTAAGTATAAAATACTTTTTCTTACATACAAGGCTATTAACCAAGCTGCACCATCATATATCTCCTCACTCATCTCAAAATATCTCCCTACCAGACCTCTCCGCTCTGCACAAGATCTGCGTCTCTCATCTACATGTATTACCTGTTCCCACTCAAAATTACAGGACTTTACCCGGGCTTCACCCATGTTGTGGAATGCCCTCCCACGCACAATAGGACTCTCCTCTAGTCTCCAAACCTTTAAACCTTCCCTGAAAACTCATCTCTTCAGACAAGCCTACCAAATTCCAGACCCAAACACATAACCTTCAATGCTTTCCTATCCAGTTACATCCTCTTTGTACAGTCCACATAACCTCACATTTTGTCTTCCAACATTGCTGGGTGATCATATCATACAACCCATTAAGAACCTAGCAATCTGGTGGACCATTATGTAACAGGTAGCATCTATCCTTGTGTATCAATGCCTATTTCCCTATAGATTGTAAGCTTGCGAGCAGGGCCTTCCTACCTCTATGTCTATCTGTCTTTTCCAAGTTTTGTTCTATAACTGTTGTTCTAACTGTAAAGCGCAATGGAATATGCTGCGCTATATAAGAAACTGCTAATAAATAAAATTCTCAAGATTGGCATTTCTTAGACTGGACAGGATCTAGGTATATAGATGATTGTGTAAAGGAGACTGCAATTTCAACTTACACAGCAGTTAAAAAAATGGATACTATGGGCCTGGAGCTGAATCTACACAAAGATATTTAGATCTGTAAATCGAGGACGCATATCATCCCTACCCTAATCCTGACCCTAACTCATCCCTAACCCCAAACCTCACCCTAACCATAACCCCAATACCCTAACCTCAAACTCAATCCATTAAACTCTACACAAGCCTAATACCCTATCCCTAAACCAAACACCTAAACTAACTCTAATACCCTAGCCGAAACTGTTAGACCAACCCTAATACCCTCAGTGGCGCACCCAGGGGGGGTTTCCGAGTACCCAGAAACCCCCCTCCACTTAAAAAAAAAAATTTTTTTTTTTTTTTTTTTAGCTGCATGAGTATTATTAATGACTGTCTAGCGTCCTCTGCAGCCTGCTGTCTTCCTGGTGGCACTTGCAAGTGCAATAAAAGTTTACTTTATTTTAATTATAGTACATATATATCCATGTGCCTACATATATACACATGTATATACATACATACATATAAACACACACACACATATGATAGCTATATATATATACATGTGTATATATATATGTGTACTGTATGTGTGTGTGTGTATATATATATCCCCTTGAAGAAGTCCACACCCTGAAGGACGAAACGCGTTGGGACTGTTTGCTGCTGAAACTCCCCTTGATGGACAGATAAGCGTTTGAACTTTTTTATCCTGTACGCATAACCTTTGGCTATCTTGTGTCCCTGGGACAGTTTGTTGCTGACTTCCCTATTCCCATAATGGACAGATAAGCTTTTATGATTTTAAATCTTGTACGTGTGTTGTCTAGCCGTTTCTGTATTGTTCATTAAAATCTGTATTTTATGTTGTGAAGTTACAGATTACTTTTTTATTGGGAATAAGCTAGTTCCCTAAATTCGTGCCCTATATTGCAAAAAGCACTATTTTAATTCATGAACGATACACACTATGTTTTGCTGTTTCTTCTTTTACATGTTAATCCTAAAATGATGAACATCGGCTGGAAGTTTTTATTCACCAGATAAGTGCCCAAGGCCATACTAATTTTTTAACCCACCTGAGTATTTCTGTTATAATTGTCACTACACTCATTAGCGCTTGTTTTCTTCACTACCCAATTTTTCTCTATGTGTACACCATACACTAATCTTGCATTACGAGCTGCTACTCTTAAAAGAGTTAAACGAGTGTTTTCTTTATTACTGTTTCCATCGCACGTCTGTACTGTAGCGCCTAGGTCTCTATTTCTCTATATATATATATATGTATGCATGTTTAATATGCTATGTATATGTGTATATGGGTTCACTACGATCTCCCGGCGGCCGGCCTCCCGGCGACCAGCATACCGGCGCCGGGAGGCCGGCCGCCGGCTTACCAACAGTGTGGCGAGCGCAAATGAGCCCTTTACGGGCTCGCTGCGCTCGCCACGCTACGCGCGCCACACTATTCTATTCTCCCTCCAGGGGGGTCGTGGACCCCCACGAGGGAGAAAAAGTGTTGGTATGCCGGCGGTCAGGCTCCCGGCGCCGGTATGCTGGTCGCCGGGAGCCCGACCGCCGGCATACTGAAGACCACCCGTGTATATGTATGTATGTGTATATATATATATATATATATATATATAATGTGTGTGTGTGTAGATATATGTATATATATATATATGTATGTAGATATATATATATATATACACACACACACACACACACACACACAGACACACTAGTTTTACGGACCCAGCATATACTGGGTCACCTCAGTCCCCACCCCCGTGATTGGCTCCGCCCAGTTCTGGAAACCCCCCCATGCAAATCCTGCGTTTGCCACTGACCCTATCCCTAATATCCTAACCCAAACCTCTGAATTAACCCTAATACCCTATAACTAAGTTTTTTCCTCTTAGTACTACATAGGTGGATGGCCCTCTCCCTGTTGCTCCTTACATATAGCACACAATTCTGATCTGAAAGAGTGCTTGAGATTAGAAGGTCGCTGTGAGGTGGCATCTGAAGTGGGGGCTGTTTTGTGGACACAAAGAGCTGGTTATGTGGTGGGTTAGGGTACATGCACAGTACTGTGTGTGTTTGTGCCCTGCTTAGTGCCTATGACATATAACAATGGTGATGAGTTATCACCACAGACTATGGTGGGCTTATCTCTCCTGGGCTGTGTGGCACAGGGCTTTTTTTTTTTTTTTTTTTTTGGTATTTTAGTGCAAAATATGTTTAATGAAAAAATTTGTAGCAGTAACAAATGGTTAACATACAGACAGTTGCAATAACAAATAATGTCGTAATACAACTGCAAGCCTGTCTAGCTCCCGTGGTCAATAACAGGAGAGCATATACTCAATGTTTTATAACAGCTCGAACACAAAGAATGGTATAATTTAATAGTCATACATATCTTGTTAACCTTATCAAACCAAAGCAAGAGCAAGATAAAGAGGAAGAAGAAGAAAAAAAGATACGGAAAGAGGTAGAGGAGAAAAAGAAGGGGGAAAGGACAAGAACAAGAATCAGAATCACCCGGTCCACAGCGCGAGTCTCTTGCTTATCACATAACAAGAAGCAGTACATTGAGGTGAGGAAATGTCTAAGAGGACGTGGGGGAGCTGGAGGCGAGGATGGACCTAAAGGTCGGGGAATCTTTAAAAAGTAGCCATCGGGCCCACGTATCCCTGAAGGATGAATAGCCCCCATCAACAGATGTCATTATATCATCCAAATCCATATAAAGATCTACTCTATTCAACCAATCTCTAACAGTTGGAGGGGAGGAAGATCGCCAGCGGACAGGAATCACCGCCTTGGCGGCATTGTTGAGATGGCATAATAAGGAGTGTTTATAGCTCGAGATGGGTTTTGGACGAGTAGTGAAACAGCCAAAACAGGGGGTCCGTTGGTACCTCATCACCCATAATTTCAGCAGAAAGTGAAAGTATCTCCTTCCAGTAGGGTTGGAGCAAGGGGCACGACCACCATATATGGAGCGTGTTCCCGGGGCCAGAAGAGCAGCACCAACAGGTATTGGGGAGACCAAGACCCATCTTAGAAAGAATATCAGGGCATTTATACCACCGAGAGATCAATTTGTACTGGGTCTCCACTACCAGTGTACTAGGGGAGCAAGCATGACCCAGTTTGAATATTTTCTCCCAAACGTCCTCGCCGAGCTCCTGGCCGAGATTTCTATCCCACGTCTCAGTAAAGGGAGGAAGAGTAGGGCTGGAGTCTGTCAATAGAAGGTTGTATATCAGGGAGATTGAGTGGGGCGGGGGCGACGGGCTGTCGCAGAGGCGTTCGAATGGCGTGAGGGCCGGGGGTCTCCCTCCAGGATAGCCCTGAGACACCAAAAAGTGGCGAACTTGCAGATAACGCCAAAAGTTTCTGGGCGGCAAATGCCATTTCTCTTGTAGATTCAAAAAGGAGACAACCCCACCTCCATCCATCAGCTGTCCGACCCTCCAGAGTCCCAAGTCATACCAAGACTGGAAGGCCCGCATGGCCATACCAGGTGGAAATAGTTAATTAAATAAAAAGGACATGTAAGCGGAAGTCGGCGAGGAAACAGAGGGGGATTTTCTAATCGCTTTCCAACACATCAAAGTGGGGCCTATAGTGGGATGGGAAATGGCAGGGAGGGAATGCAACCACGGAGCGACAGCAATTGGTGACGGGAGCACCTGACTCTCTATCTGCACCCATTGTTTAGATGGTAAAGCTCTAGACCACCAAAGGATCCTTTGGAGATGGCAGGCTCGATAGTAGCCTTGTATATCTGGCAGGCGGAGGCCACCCCTGTCCCTCTGCCTAATCATTATGGAAAATTTCAAGCGCGGCCTCTTGCCTCCCCAAATTCTCTAAATAGCAGTTGGACCTCCCGGAACCATGTTGAAGGAATTTTGATCGGTAGGGTCTGTAATAGGTACAAGATTCTAGGGAGGGAATTCATCTTGAGAATACCCAGTCTGCCCAGCCAGGAGAAAGACTTGGAAGTCCAGGACTGGAGGTCTGCACGAAGTTTAGTTAGGAGGGGGGTGAAGTTAGATTCGAAAAGACGTGAAAGATCCCTGGTAATGGTAGTCCCCAAGTATTTCAAGTGAGAGGTGTGCCAGGTGAAGAGGAGTGCAGCTTTAAGTCCTGATACCATGGCAGACGGGGCATTAAGATTCAGGGCCACTGATTTTGAATAATTTATTTTAAAATTAGAGAGCTCTCCAAAGAGCTTAAACTCATCCATTAAATTAGGCAAGGAGACTGTGGGGTTTGTGATTGTAGCCAGTAAATCATCGGCGAAGAGGGCAAGTTTATATTCCTTATCCTGGAGCCTGATCCCAGAAATGTTTGGATTAAGCCTAATCGCCCTAGCTAAGGCCTCCATGTAGAGAATAAAAATCATGGGGGATAGGGGGCAGCCCTGCCTAGTCCCATTATTAATATCGAACGATCCGGACAAGGAACCGTTAATCACAATTCTGGCCGAAGGGGAGGCGTAAAGGGCTAGAACGCGATGCAAGCAAGTCGGACCCAGTCCCATGTGTCTCAACACCCCGGCCATAAACCCCCAGTCAATTCTATCGAACGCCTTATCAGCGTCAGTGGATAGTAGGATCGTCGGGGAGTCCTTTGAGGAAACGTAGTGTATAAGAGGTATAATCTTAGACGTATTGTCCTTCGCCTCTCGACCAGGGACAAACCCCACTTGGTCATTGTGTATAAGGAAGGGTAAGAGGGACCTGAGTCTATTAGCAAGGAGCTTGGCGAAGAGCTTGACGTCAACATTGAGAAGGGATATAGGCCGGTAGCTGGGACACAGGGAGGGGTCCTTACCTTCCTTAGGGATGACCGTAATGTGGGCCTCAAGGGATTGCCTAGAAAAAGGGTTAGTGTCGGAGACTGCGTTGCATGCGTCTAAGAGGAGAGGGGACAATTTATCCCTAAAGGCTTTATAATAATTGATGGTAAAACCGTTAGGGCCAGGACTCTTTCCAGAAGGAGTGGATTTAATGGCATCATCGAGTTCTCGGGAAGTAAAGGGCTTTTCCAACTCCTCCCCGGCATCTTCCGAGAGTTTAGGGAAGCCAATCTTTGTAAGGTAAGCGTCTACGTCACGCGACCGAACGCTAGCCGAATCGGGCGAGGGGAGATTGTAAAGGGAGGTGTAGAATCAACAGAATGTCTCCGCAATTTTGTCCGTGTTGTGGAACAGCCGGCCCTGTGCATCCTTTATGGAGGGGATAAATGAGAGCTCCCTCTGGGAACGTAAAGCCCTGGCAAGCATTTTGCCCGGCTTGTTGCCCCAGCGGTAATACCGATTGCGACACTTCCGAAAGGAGAATTTCACTTTATCTAATAGCAATTTATTCAAGGACGAACGGGCCGCGACCAGATCTACATACAGATGTGTCCACGATTACCTTTCTGAAAAAAGTATCATGGCCTGCCATTCATGGCACGAGATAAGCTTTCCTCCCAATATATACATAGCAGGCCATGTGCAAGTCGTCTGAAATATAGTGCAGTACCACTTTTCAGACAGCAGGTGGCATTTTCAGAAACTGAGTAAACAGAAAGTCTGAGAGAAAGATTCTAGGGGGGTAATTCAGACCTGATCGAAGCAGCAATTTTGATAGCAGATGGGCAAAACCATGGGGGTCATTCCACACTGATCGCACGCTAGGTTTTTTCGCTGCGGTGTGATCAGGACAAAACTGCGCATGCGTATGCACCGCAATGCGCATGCGCGTCGTACGGGTACAAAGAGGATCATTACTGAGCGATGAATTTAACGAAGAATCGATTCGCACAGCCGATCACAAGGCGATTGACAGGAAGAAGGCATTTGTGGGTGGCAACTGACCGTTTTCTGGGAGTGTTTAGAAAAACGCAGGCATGTCCAAGCGTTTGCAGGGCGGGTGTCTGACGTCAATACCGTACATGAACAGGCTAAAGTGATCGCCCAAGTACACAGATGTTCAGATGTTGTTATCGCCCGGCGATTAAGATCCTGCATGCAGGATAAATCTAGTCAGATCGCCTGTCAGGGCCAGTGTTCACTGGCCCTGACAGATCGCTCAGCACACATCGTTGACACATCGCTGTGCAGCGCTGTATGCTGAGCGATCTTGCTGAGCCAGCTGCATGTAATAGGAATGGGTCATATTGTCAACAATAAGAAGGTTAACAGTCATTAGGTCGACCAATATTGGTCGACAGGCCATATGTCGACACATCAGAAAGGTCAGCATGGTTTAGGTAGACAGTGTTGAAAGGTCGACACAAGCAATAGGTAAATATAAAAAAGGTTGACACAAAAAAGGTTGCAATGAGTTTTTCATGATTTTTGGTGGCTATGTCGATATATGTCGTCATGGACACCGTAGCTTCAAGCTTCAAGCTGCTGGCGCCGTTGCCTATCAAACAGTGTGACGCTTCTTCCAACCAATTTTTGTCCATTCTCTGTTTTAAAGTTTGGTGACACTTTGGGAAGGAGCACAGGCCCTCATTCCGAGTCGTTCGCTCGGTAATTTTCATCGCATCGCAGTGAAATTCCGCTTAGTACGCATGCGCAATAATCGCACTGCGACAAGTAATTTTACAATGAAGATAGTATTTTTACTCGCGGCTTTTTCTTCGCTCCGGCGATCGTAGTGTGATTGACAGGAAATGGGTGTTACTGGGCGGAAACACGGCGTTTTAGGGGCGTGTGGATAAAAACGCTACCGTTTCCGGAAAAAACGCGGGAGTGGCTGGAGAAATGGGGGAGTGTCTGGGCGAACGCTGGGTGTGTTTGTGACGTCAAACCAGGAACGACAAGCAGTGAACTGATCGCAGATGCCGAGTAAGTCTGAAGCTACTCTGAAACTGCTAAGTAGTTTGTAATCGCAATATTGCGAATACATCGGTCGCAATTTTAAGAAGCTAAGATTCACTCCCAGTAGGCGGCGGCTTAGCGTGTGTAACTCTGCTAAAATCGCCTTGCGAGCGATCAACTCGGAATGAGGGCCACAATTCACAATTCAGGGCAGCTTTTCCAGGCTCCAGTGTGGTAGGAGTCCCCTACCCCCTTTTTTGTTCTGGTACAATGCTGCCTATATGTTTCAAAAATCTCTTCCCTTATGATTTATAATGGGCTGATGGAGAGTTCATACAAACTCAACACAGAGATCGGATATGAAAATTAGGATACTAATTAAAAGGCACTACTTGTCATTTTTTGCAATTGTTTGGTGGTTAAGGAGTGAGTATAGAGAAGCCAATTCTCTCAAAGTATTGTAACGAGGTAGTACACCTCTGAGAGAGTTTTTGATATTTCAATATAGCATATTGGGCCTAATTCAGATCTACCAGAGACAATTTCCTGGTGCCGCGATTATACAGATATGTGAGCTGCCCTCTCAGGGGTAATTGGTTAAAGCCCCTTATAAGTAAAACAAAGAAAGAAACTATACACATCTGTTATGGCTATTTAAAAAATATTTTTATTTCTATCAATGGTGGTAATTCCAAGTTGATCGCAGCAGGAAATTTTTTAGCAGTTGGGCAAAACCATGTGCACTGCAGGGGGGGCAGATATAACATTTGCAGAGAGAGTTATAGGCCCTACACACTGGCCGATTTGTTTGAAAGATATGAACGATCTCGTTCATAAATGAACGAGAACTCGTTCATATCTTTCAGTGTGGAGGCTCCAGCGATGAACGATGCGCGGCCCCGCGCTCGTTCATCGCTGGTCCCCCGTCGGCTGTGCATGCAGGCCAATATGGACGATCTCGTCCATATTTGCCTGCACTTCAATGGAGCCGCGTGACGGGGGGAGTGAAGAAACTTCACCACCCCCCGTCACTGCCCCCCCCCCCGCCGCTGGGTCACCCTTCGGCCGTATCCGCCGTTGGGCAGCTCGGCGGCGGATCGGCCAGTGTGTAGGGCCCCTTACATTTGGGTGTGGTATGTTCAATCTGCAATCTAAATTGCAGTGTAAAAATAAAGCAGCCAGTATTTACACTGCACAGAAACAAAATAACCCACCCAAATCTAACTCTCTCTGCAAATGTTATATCTGCCTCCTCTGCAGTGCACATGGTTTTGCCCAACTGCTAAAAAATTTCCTGCTGCGATCAACTTGGAATTACCCCCAATATTCCTTATCACAATTATACTTATGCAGGCTAAAATAAGATTTTACTCACCGGTAAATCTATTTCTCGTAGTCCGTAGTGGATGCTGGGAACTCCGAAAGGACCATGGGGAACAGCGGCTCCGCAGGAGACTGGGCACAACTAAAGAAAGCTTTTAGGTCACCTGGTGTGCACTGGCTCCTCCCACCATGACCCTCCTCCAAGCCCCAGTCAGGACACTGTGCCCGGACGAGCTGACATAATAAGGAAGGATTTTGAATCCCGGGTTAGACTCCTACCAGCCACACCAATCACACCGTATAACTCGTGATACTATACCCAGTTTAACAGTATGAAAACAACTGAGCCTCTCAACAGATGGCTCAACAATAACCCTTTAGTTAACAATAACTATGTACAAGTATTGCAGACAATCCGCACTTGGGATGGGCGCCCAGCATCCACTACGGACTACGAGAAATAGATTTACCGGTGAGTAAAATCTTATTTTCTCTGACGTCCTAGTGGATGCTGGGAACTCCGAAAGGACCATGGGGATTATACCAAAGCTCCCAAACGGGCGGGAGAGTGCGGATGACTCTGCAGCACCGAATGAGAGAACTCAAGGTCCTCCTCAGCCAGGGTATCAAATTTGTAGAATTTTGCAAACGTGTTTGCCCCTGACCAAGTAGCAGCTCGGCAAAGTTGTAAAGCCGAGACCCCTCGGGCAGCCGCCCAAGATGAGCACACCTTCCTTGTGGAATGGGCTTTTACTGATTAAGGATGCGGCAGTCCAGCCGCAGAATGCGCCAGCTGAATTGTGCTACAAATCCAGCGAGCAATAGTCTGCTTAGAAGCAGGAGCACCCAGTTTGTTGGGTGCATACAGGATAAATAGCGAGTCAGTTTTCCTGACTCTAGCCGTCCTGGAAACATAAAGTTTCAAGGCCCTGACTACGTCCAGTAACTTGGAATCCTCCAAGTCCCTAGTAGCCGCAGGCACCACAATAGGTTGGTTCAAGTGAAAAGCTGATACCACCTTAGGGAGAAACTGGGGACGAGTCCTCAATTCCGCCCTATCCATATGTAAAATCAGATAAGGGCTTTTACATGACAAAGCTGCCAATTCTGACACACGCCTGGCTGAAGCCAAGGCCAATAACATGACCACTTTCCACGTGAGATATTTTAGATCCACGGTTTTAAGTGGCTCAAACCAATGTGATTTCAAGAAACTCAACACCACGTTGAGATCCCAAGGTGCCACTGGAGGCACAAACGGGGGCTGAATATGCAGCACTCCTTTCACAAACGTCTGAACTTCAGGTAGTGAAGCTAGTTCTTTCTGGAAGAAAATTGACAGAGCCGAGATCTGTACCTTAATGGAGCCTAATTTCAGGCCCATAGTCACTCCTGCTTGTAGGAAATGCAGAAATCAACCTAGTTGAAATTCCTCTGTTGGGGCCTTTTTGGCCTCACACCAAGCAACATATTTCCGCCATATGCGGTGATAATGCTTTGCAGTTACATCTTTCCTGTGTCACGATCCGGGTATCTGGACGCCATTACTTACCCTTCAGATGCCTCCTAAGGCTGGCTCAGCGTTCCAGGACCGGATCCCGCTGTTCCTGAGTTTCCACATGCAGAATGTCAGAGTGGTGATTTCATCAGCCGCGGCCTCCGCTGTGCCCGCGTGGTTAAATGTGCGCTTGTCAGTCTGGCGTCTCCTGTCTCCTGTGGCCGGCGTCGCCATTACTGTTTCAATTCTCACATGGATTACAAACCAAACTTCCCTCCAAGTGTCTGCATGGGCGCAGCCATCTTGGATTTTGTCATCTGAGCATTTCCACCAATCTGCTGTCTGTATTGTTGATTTGCATAATTGCCTAGCCAACCCCTTCCTTGCTGCAGGTATAAGTAAGCTGTGCCTGAGAAGGAAGGCGTCAGTGCTTTGGTTGTCTAACCTAGTTCCAGTTTGTCTCTCTCCTGTGGTTGTCTTCCAGGTTCCAGCTCCTGTCTCCAGACTTCTGCTATAGAGACCCGCACCAGCATTCCATCTGCGGTGTAGCCTGACTCTCCGATCCATTCTGGACTCACCTGTTTCCAGTTACAACAATCACCTGCTTCCAGCCCAGCTTCCAGCAGTGTACAGCTTCTCTTAAAGGGCCGGTGTCCTTTCTGCAGTTTACCACTCTCCACCGGTATTATTATTTCACCGCTCTCAAACAATCACCTGCTTCCAGCCCAGCTTCCAGCAGTGTACAGCTTCTCTTAAAGGGCCGGTGTCCTTTCTGCAGTTTACCACTCTCCACCGGTATTATTATTTCACCGCTCTCAAACAATCACCTGCTTCCAGCCCAGCTTCCAGCAGTGTACAGCTTCTCTTAAAGGGCCGGTGTCCTTTTCTGCAGTTTACCACTCTCCACCGATATTATTATTTCACCGCTCTCAAACAATCACCTGCTTCCAGCCCAGCTTCCAGCAGTGTACAGCTTCTCTTAAAGGGCCGGTGTCCTTTTCTGCAGTTTACCACTCTCCACCGGTATTATTATTTCATCGCTCTCAAGTTTGTTTATTATTTAACTGGTTCCAGCCAGTATCCACTCCGTACCAACAACAGTCTGGTTCCAGCCAGTATCCACAGCAGCCGTTTTACCTTCAGCAGCCCAGCCTTTCCTGGAACATCAGCTGGTACGATCCTGGGTTCTCTCCATTGCTACAGTCAGGCCTGGTAAGGACTTTCCAACTAGAAGATTATAAGAACTGTCTCACTCTACCAGTGCCTGTGGCCCTTGCCACCCTGTAGTACCCAGGAATTGTATTTATCCTCTGTTGACTTTTATGTTTCCTTTTACTGCTGCTGTGTTACGGAGTTTGTCATAATAAACATCATTGACTTTTATCCTGGTTGTCGTGGTCACGCCTTCGGGCAGTTATTCTACATGTTACTTACATGTCTAGGGGTCTGATACAACCTCCCAGGTTCCGTTACATCTCAGCCCCTACAACTGAGGCTGCCTCCCGTCAGCTCAGGCCCTCAGTTGTGACAGTAAGCACTGACCTAATGAATCCAGCCGGAGACCAGGATCAAGCGGCCAGGCCGATGCAAGAACTGGCAGCCCGACTTGAACATCAGGAGGCTGCACAGGGCCACATCATCCGCTGTCTCCAGGATCTCTCTACACGGCTGGATGGGATTCAAACGACCCTCCGTGGACCTGGCACGTCCGGTGCGTCCACTACAGTGACACCAGCTGTAACCCCACCCACCTTACCCATTTCCAGTCCACATCTTCATCTTCCAACGCCAGCAAAATTTGATGGATCTCCAAGGTTCTGCAGGGGATTTCTCAATCAATGTGAAATCCACTTTGAGCTTCTACCTGGCAATTTCTTCAGTGACCGTACCAAAATTGCCTATATCATCTCCCTTCTCAGTGGCTCAGCCCTTGACTGGGCATCACCTTTATGGGAGAAGTCTGATCCCCTGCTATCCTCCTATACTGACTTTGTAGCTACATTCAGGCGCATCTTCGACGAGCCAGGCCGGATAACATCTGCTTCATCTGAGATTCTCCGTTTACGCCAGGGAACACGTACTGTGGGACAGTATCTTATACAGTTTAAAATCCTGGCATCCGAACTGGCATGGAACGACGAGGCCCTGTATGCTGCATTCTGGCATGGCTTATCAGAACGCATCAAGGATGAGTTAGCTACCAGAGACTTGCCCTCTAAGTTGGATGAGCTAATTTCTCTTTGCACGAAGGTTGATCTACGTTTCAGAGAGAGAGCAACCGAGCGAGGAAGATCATCTACTCCTAAATCTTCTGCTCCTCCTCCTCGTCAACCATCTCCATCCAAGGATGAGCCTATGCAAATTAGTCGTTCCCGTCTATCTCCCGCTGAGCGCCGAAGACGTCTCTCTGAGTCTCTCTGTCTCTACTGTGCAGCTCCGTCGCACACTATCAATGCCTGTCCCAAACGTCCGGGAAACTCCAGATCCTAGCTCGCCAAGGAGAGGGCCGGCTAGGAGTAATGATCTCCTCTCCATCTCCTCATGACTGTAACCTCCCAGTGTCGCTCCAAATTGCTCAACGTTACAGGAACGTCATTGCCCTCCTTGATTCCGGAGCAGCTGGGAATTTCATAACCGAAGCTTATGTTAAACGGTGGTCCCTACCCACCGAGAGACTGTCCTCGTCCATCTCTTTGACTGCCGTGGATGGCAGCAAGATTTTTGACGCAGTCATTTCCTTAAGGACTCTTCCAGTTCGTCTGAGAGTGGGAGTTCTTCATTCTGAGTATATTTCTTTTTTAGTGATTCCAAGAGCCACACATCCAGTGGTTTTAGGCCTTCCATGGCTCCGTCTCCACAACCCATCAATTGACTGGACGACTACGCAAATACTGGCATGGGGTCCCTCCTGTGCTGAGACTTGTTTAGCCAAAGTTCTTCCTGTTTGTTCTTCCTTCCCCAGGTCATCTGATGTTCCGCCTCCTCCATATCAAGACTTCACGGACGTGTTCAGTAAAGCCTCTGCTGATATCCTTCCTCCTCATAGAGAATGGGACTGCCCAATCGACCTCATTCCAGGGAAGGTTCCACCGCGAGGCCGAACTTATCCGTTGTCTCTGCCTGAGACACACTCCATGGAAGAGTACATCAAAGAGAACCTGGCGAAGGGTTTCATCCGACCATCTTCTTCTCCAGCCGGCGCAGGCTTCTTCTTCGTTAAGAAGAAAGACGGTGGTCTGCGTCCGTGCATCGACTACAGAGGTCTGAACGACATTACCGTCAAGAACCGATACCCTTTACCCCTGATTACCGAGCTCTTTGATAGAGTTAGTGGTGCAACTATTTTCACAAAGCTGGACTTGAGGGGTGCCTACAATCTCATCCGAATCCGTGAGGGTGACGAGTGGAAGACCGCCTTTAACACCCGTGACGGACATTATGAGTACCTCGTCATGCCCTTCGGATTGAGCAACGCTCCAGCAGTCTTCCAGCACTTCGTGAATGAGATTTTCAGGGACATCTTGTACCGCCATGTCGTGGTTTATCTAGACGACATCCTCATCTTTGCTAATAATCTCGAAGATCATCGTTTCTGGGTAAAAGAGGTTCTTTCCCGTCTCCGTGTCAATCACCTCTATTGTAAATTGGAGAAGTGTGTGTTTGAAGTTAAAACCATTCCGTTTCTAGGTTACATTGTGTCCGGTTCCGGACTAGAGATGGATCCTGAGAAACTCCAAGCGTACCAGAATTGGCCTATACCCTTAAGCCTCAAAGGGGTCCAGAGGTTCTTAGGGTTCGCCAATTATTATAGAAAATTTATACGAGACTTTTCCACCATTGTGGCGCCTATCACTGCATTAACCAAGAAAGGTGCTAATCCGTCCAAGTGGTCGAGGAAGCTACACAGGCCTTTCACCTTCTGAAGCAACGGTTCATCTCTGCACCAGTTCTGAAACAGCCCGACACCGACTCTCCTTTTATCTTAGAGGTAGATGCCTCCTCCGTTGGAGTAGGAGCAGTGTTATCCCAGAGGGCCAAAGATGGACATCTACATCCTTGCAGTTTCTTCTCCCGGAAGTTCTCCCCAGCTGAGCGCAACTATGCCATTGGCGATCAGGAGTTGCTAGCCATCAAGCTCGCTCTGGAGGAGTGGAGATACCTGTTGGAGGGAGCTTCCCACTCAATCACCATACTTACCGACCACAAAAATCTTTTATATCTCAAAGGCGCACAATGTCTGAATCCTCGTCAGGCCAGATGGGCACTTTTCTTCTCTAGGTTTGACTTTAAACTCCAGTTCTGTCCGGGTTCTCAGAATCGTAAGGCCGATGCCCTTTCCCGCTCATGGGAGCAAGAAAATGAGTCCGAGTCTGCAGACAAGCATCCTATTATTAATCCGTTGGCATTCTCCACGGTAGGGATGGACTCTACGCCTCCACTAGGGAAAAGTTTTGTTAAGCCAGTTCTAAGGAAGAAGCTCATGCATTGGGCCCATGCTTCCCGTTTTGCTGGACATACAGGCATTCAGAAAACCCTTGAATTTATTTCTAGGTCCTACTGGTGGCCAACTCTGAAGAAGGACGTTATGGAATTTATTGCCTCCTGCCCAAAGTGTGCCCAACACAAAGTCTCCCGCCAGTCGCCTGCGGGGCAACTGGTTCCATTATCTGTTCCCCGTCGACCTTGGACCCATTTGTCGATGGACTTTGTTTCCGATCTACCTATCTGCAACAAGTTTAATACCATCTGGGTGGTAGTTGACCGGTTCACCAAGATGGCACATTTCATCCCTCTCACCGGTCTTCCGTCAGCTTCCAAGTTGGCTCAAGTGTTTATACAAGAGATCTTCCGACTTCACGGTCTTCCTGAAGAGATCATCTCGGATCGTGGAGTACAATTTGTAGCCAAATTTTGGCGAAGTTTGTGTCAAGCCCTCCAAGTCAAGTTAAAGTTTTCCACGGCTTACCATCCTCAGACCAATGGTCAAACCGAGAGGGTGAATCAGGACTTGGAGGCCTTCCTCCGTATATATGTGTCTTCCTCTCAAGATGACTGGGTTCAACTCCTTCCTTGGGCCGAGTTCAGCCACAACAATCAATACCATTCCTCATCTTCTTCTACACCATTCTTCATTAATTATGGATTCCACCCTAAAGTCCCAGAATTCCAACCGCTTCCCGCAACTTCTGTTCCAGCAGTGGATGTCACCTTGCGTCAGTTTTCAAATAACTGGAGGAACGTCCGCGCAGCCCTGCTTAAAGCCTCATTCAGGTATAAGAAGTTTGCCGATAGGAAGCGTAGAGCGGTTCCTGCTCTCAAGGTGGGTGATCGTGTGTGGCTGTCCACGAAGAATTTGAGGTTGAGAGTTCCCAGCATGAAATTTGCACCTCGCTACATCGGACCCTTCAAGATTGAACAAGTCATCAATCCTGTTGCCTACAGGTTACAGTTACCATCCTTCTTGAAAATACCCAGGACATTTCATGTTTCTTTGTTGAAACCGCTGATCCTGAATCGGTTTCATTCCGCACTTCCTCCAGCTCCCAAAGTTCAGACTCAACGGGGAGTCGAGTACGAGGTGGCCAAGATTTTGGACTCACGTTTCCGTTACGGTCAGTTACAATACCTCATTGACTGGAAGGGCTATGGTCCTGAAGAACGCTCTTGGACCAATGCCTCAGACGTCCATGCTCCTGCCTTGGTCCGAAATTTCCACGCAAAGTTTCCTTTAAAGCCTAAGAAGTGTCTTGGGGCCACTCCTAAAGGGGGGGGTGCTGTCACGATCCGGGTATCTGGACGCCATGACTTACCC
This sequence comes from Pseudophryne corroboree, assembly GCF_028390025.1. NCBI lineage: Eukaryota > Metazoa > Chordata > Amphibia > Anura > Myobatrachidae > Pseudophryne > Pseudophryne corroboree. The sequence continues at coordinate 488,570,218 of NC_086449.1, read as the reverse complement.
TTCAGATGCCTCCTAAGGCTGGCTCAGCGTTCCAGGACCGGATCCCGCTGTTCCTGAGTTTCCACATGCAGAATGTCAGAGTGGTGATTTCATCAGCCGCGGCCTCCGCTGTGCCCGCGTGGTTAAATGTGCGCTTGTCAGTCTGGCGTCTCCTGTCTCCTGTGGCCGGCGTCGCCATTACTGTTTCAATTCTCACATGGATTACAAACCAAACTTCCCTCCAAGTGTCTGCATGGGCGCAGCCATCTTGGATTTTGTCATCTGAGCATTTCCACCAATCTGCTGTCTGTATTGTTGATTTGCATAATTGCCTAGCCAACCCCTTCCTTGCTGCAGGTATAAGTAAGCTGTGCCTGAGCAAGGAAGGCGTCAGTGCTTTGGTTGTCTAACCTAGTTCCAGTTTGTCTCTCTCCTGTGGTTGTCTTCCAGGTTCCAGCTCCTGTCTCCAGACTTCTGCTATAGAGACCCGCACCAGCATTCCATCTGCGGTGTAGCCTGACTCTCCGATCCATTCTGGACTCACCTGTTTCCAGTTACAACAATCACCTGCTTCCAGCCCAGCTTCCAGCAGTGTACAGCTTCTCTTAAAGGGCCGGTGTCCTTTCTGCAGTTTACCACTCTCCACCGGTATTATTATTTCACCGCTCTCAAACAATCACCTGCTTCCAGCCCAGCTTCCAGCAGTGTACAGCTTCTCTTAAAGGGCCGGTGTCCTTTCTGCAGTTTACCACTCTCCACCGGTATTATTATTTCACCGCTCTCAAACAATCACCTGCTTCCAGCCCAGCTTCCAGCAGTGTACAGCTTCTCTTAAAGGGCCGGTGTCCTTTTCTGCAGTTTACCACTCTCCACCGGTATTATTATTTCACCGCTCTCAAACAATCACCTGCTTCCAGCCCAGCTTCCAGCAGTGTACAGCTTCTCTTAAAGGGCCGGTGTCCTTTTCTGCAGTTTACCACTCTCCACCGGTATTATTATTTCATCGCTCTCAAGTTCGTTTATTATTTAACTGGTTCCAGCCAGTATCCACTCCGTACCAACAACAGTCTGGTTCCAGCCAGTATCCACAGCAGCCGTTTTACCTTCAGCAGCCCAGCCTTTCCTGGAACATCAGCTGGTACGATCCTGGGTTCTCTCCATTGCTACAGTCAGGCCTGGTAAGGACTTTCCAACTAGAAGATTATAAGAACTGTCTCACTCTACCAGTGCCTGTGGCCCTTGCCACCCTGTAGTACCCAGGAATTGTATTTATCCTCTGTTGACTTTTATGTTTCCTTTTACTGCTGCTGTGTTACGGAGTTTGTCATAATAAACATCATTGACTTTTATCCTGGTTGTCGTGGTCACGCCTTCGGGCAGTTATTCTACATGTTACTTACATGTCTAGGGGTCTGATACAACCTCCCAGGTTCCGTTACATCTCAGCCCCTACAACTGAGGCTGCCTCCCGTCAGCTCAGGCCCTCAGTTGTGACATCCTGGCTTTAATCAGCGTAGGAATGACTTCCTCCGGAATGCCCTTTTCCTTCAGGATCCGGCGTTCAACCGCCATGCCGTCAAACGCAGCCGCGGTAAGTCTTGGAACAGACAGGGCCCCTGCTGCAGCAGGTCCTGTCTGAGCGGCAGAGGCCATGGGTCCTCTGAGATCATCTCTTGAAGTTCCGGGTACCACGCTCGTCTTGGCCAATCCGGAACCACGAGTATTGTTCTTACTCCTCGTTTTCTTATTATTCTCAGTACCCTTGGTATGAGAGGCAGAGGAGGGAACACATAAACTGACTGGTACACCCACGGTGTCACTAGAGCGTCCACAGCTATCGCCTGAGGGTCCCTTGACCTGGCGCAATATCTCTCTAGTTTTTTGTTTAGGCGGGACGCCATCATGTCCACCTGTGGCCGTTCCCATCGATTTACAATCAGCGTGAAGACTTCTGGATGAAGTCCCCACTCTCCCGGGTGGAGGTCGTGCCTGCTGAGAAAGTCTGCTTCCCAGTTGTCCACTCCCGGAATGAACACTGCTGACAGTGCTAGTACGTGATTTTCCGCCCATCGGAGAATCCTTGTGGCTTCTGCCATTGCCATCCTGCTTCTTGTGCCGCCCTGTCGATTTACATGGGCGACTGCCGTGATGTTGTCTGACTGGATCAGTACCGGCTGGTGTAGAAGCAGGGATTTTGCCTGACTTAGGGCATTGTAAATGGCCCTTAGTTCCAGAATATTTATGTGTAGGGAAGTCTCCTGACTCGACCATAGTCCTTGGAAGTTTCTTCCCTGTGTGACTGCCCCCCAGCCTCGAAGGCTGGCATCCGTGGTCACCAGGACCCAGTCCTGTATGCCGAATCTGCGGCCCTCTAGAAGATGAGCACTCTGCAGCCACCACAGCAGAGACACCCTGGTTCTTGGAGACAGGGTTATTAGGCGATGCATCTGAAGATGCGATCCGGACCATTGGTCCAACAGGTCCCACTGAAAAATTCTGGCATGGAACCTGCCGAAAGGAATTGCTTCGTAAGAAGCCACCATCTTTCCCAGGACCCGCGTGCAGTGATGCACCGATACCTGTTTTGGTTTCAGGAGGTCTCTGACTAGAGATGACAGCTCCTTGGCTTTCTCCTCCGGGAGAAACACTTTTTTTCTGGACTGTATCCAGAATCATACCCAGGAACAGTAGACGTGTCGTCGGAACCAGCTGTGATTTTGGAATATTCAGAATCCAACCGTGCTGGTGTAGCACCTCCTGAGATAGTGCTACTCCCACCAACAACTGCTCCTTGGACCTCGCCTTTATTAGGAGATCGTCCAAGTACGGGATAATTAAAACTCCCTTTCTTCGAAGGAGTATCATCATTTCGGCCATTACCTTTGTAAACACCCTCGGTGCCGTGGAGAGTCCAAACGGCAGCATCTGGAATTGGTAATGGCAATCCTGTACCACAAATCTGAGGTACTCCTGGTGAGGATAGTAAATGGGGACATGCAGGTAAGCATCCTTGATGTCCAGGGATACCATGTAATCCCCCTCGTCCAGGCTTGCAATAACCGCCCTGAGCGATTCCATCTTGAACTTGAATTTTTTTATGTATGTGTTCAAGGATTTCAAATTTAAAATGGGTCTCACCTAACCGTCCGGTTTCGGTACCACAAACAGTGTGGAATAGTAACCCCGTCCTTGTTGAAGTAGGGGCACCTTGATTATCACCTGCTGGGAATACAGCTTGTGAATTGCCGCTAGCACAGCCTCCCTGTCTGAAGGAGTAATCGGCAAGGCAGATTTTAGGAACCGGTGGGGTGGAGACGCCTCGAATTCCAGTTTGTACCCTTGAGATACTATTTGCAGGATCCAGGGATCCACCTGTGAGCGAGCCCACTGATAGCTGAAATTTTTGAGGCGGCCCCCCACCGTACCTGGCTCCGCCTGTGGAGCCCCACCGTCATGCGGCGGACTTGGAAGAAGCGGGGGAGGACTTTTGCTCCTGGGAACCTGCTGTTTGTTGCAGCCTTTTTCCCCTACCTCTGCCTCTGGACAGAAAGGACCCGCCTTTTCCACGCCTGTTTTTCTGAGTCCGAAAGGACTGTACCTGATAAAACGGCGCCTTTTTAGGCTGTGAGGGAACATGGGGTAAAAATGCTGACTTCCCAGCAGTTGCTATGGAAACTAGGTCCGAGAGACCATCCCCAAATAACTCCTCACCCTTATAAGGCAAAACTTCCATGTGCCTTTTTGAATCTGCAACCCCTGTCCACTGGCGAGTCCATAAGCCTCTCCTAGCAGAAATGGACAATGCACTTATTTTAGATGCCAGCCGGCAGATCTCCCTCTGTGCATCTCTCATGTATAAGACTGAGTCTTTTATATGCTCTATGGTTAGCAGAATAGTGTCCCTGTCTAGGGTGTCAATATTTTCTGACAGGGAATCTGACCACGCAGCGGCAGCACTGCACATCCATGCTGACGCAATAGCTGGTCTAAGTATAATGCCTGAGTGTGTATATACAGACTTCAGGATCGCCTCCTGCTTTCTATCAGCAGGTTCCTTGAGGGCGGCCGTATCCGGAGACGGTAGTGCCACCTTTTTAGACAAACGTGTGAGCGCTTTATCCACCCTAGGGGGTGTCTCCCAACGTGACCTATCCTCTGGCGGGAAAGGGAACGCCATTAGTAACTTCTTAGAGATTACCAATCTTTTATCAGGGAAAGCCCACGCTTCTTCACACACTTCATTTAATTCTTCTGATGGGGGAAAAACTACGGGTAGTTTTTTCTCCCCAAACATAATACCCTTTTTAGTGGTACCTGGGTTTATATCAGAAATTTGTAACACCTCTTTCATTGCTTCAATCATGCAACGAATGGCCTTAGTGGACATTAGACTAGACTCATCGTCGTCGACACTGGTGTCAGTATCCGTGTCGACATCCGCGTCTGCCATCTGAGGTAGCGGGCGTTTTAGAGCCCCCGATGGCCTTTGAGACGCCTGGACAGGCACGAGCTGAGAAGCCGGCTGTCCCGCATTTGGCATGTCGTCAAATTTTTTGTGTAAGGAGTTGACACGTGCACGCAATTCCTTCCATAAGTCCATCCACTCAGGTGTCTGCCCCGCAGGGGGTGACATCCCTTCTATAGGCATCTGCTCCGCCTCCACATCAGTATCCTCATCAAACATGTCGACACAGCCGTACCGACACACTGCACACACACAGGGAATGCTCTAACAGAGGACAGGACCCACAAAAGCCCTTTGGGGAGACAGAGTGAGAGTATGCCAGCACACACCAGAGCGCTATATAATGCAGGGACTAACTGAATTATGTCCCCTATAGCTGCTGTTATATATACTGCGCCTAAATTTAGTGCCCCCCCTCTCTTTTTTACCCTTTTCTGTAGTGTAGACTGCAGGGGAGAGCCAGGGAGCTTCCTTCCAGCGGAGCTATGAGGGAGAAATGGCGCCAGTGTGCTGAAGGAGATAGCTCCGCCCCTTTTTCGCAGACTTTTCTCCTGCTTTTTTATGGATTCTGGCAGGGGTAATTATCACATATATAGCCTCTGGGGCTATAAATTGTGGTATTTTTGCCAGCCAAGGTGTTTTTATTGCTGCTCAGGGCGCCCCCCCCTAGCGCCCTGCACCCTCAGTGACCGGAGTGTGAAGTGTGTATGAGGAGCAATGGCGCACAGCTGCAGTGCTGTGCGCTACCTTGGTGAAGACTGATGTCTTCTGCCGCCGATTTTCCGGACCTCTTCTTGCTTCTGGCTCTGTAAGGGGGACGGCGGCGCGGCTCCGGGACCGAACACCAAGGCCAGTTCCATGCGGTCGATCCCTC